>NW_027397082.1:29282237-29282991 GCF_003265705.2 Callorhinus ursinus
GAGCAGGGAGCCCGATGCGGGACTCGATCCTGGGACTCCAGGATCATGACCTGAGCCGAAGGCAGTTGCTTAACCAACTGAGCCACCCAGGCGCCCTACAACATCCTTTCTTGATCAAAACTCTTCAGAGTATAGGGATAGAGGGTACATACCTCAATATCATAAAAGCCATCTATGAAAAACCTACAGCGAGTATCATTCTCAATGGGGAAAAGCTGAGAGCTTTTCCCCTAAGGTCAGGAACGCGGCAGGGATGTCCACTCTCACCACTGCTATTCAACATAGTATTAGAAGTCCTAGCCACAGCAATCAGACAACAAAAAGAAATCAAAGGCATCCAAATCGGCAAAGAGGAAGTCAAACTCTCACTCTTTGCAGATGATATGATACTGTACGTGGAAAACCCAAAAGACTCCACCCCAAAACTGCTAGAACTCATACAGGAATTCAGTAAAGTAGCAGGATATAAAATCAATGCACAGAAATCAGTGGCATTCCTATACACCAACAACAAGACAGAAGAGAGACAAATCAAGGAGTCTATCCCATTTACAATTGCACCCAAAACCATTAGATACCTAGGAATAAATCTAACCAAAGAGGCAAAGGATCTGTACTCAGAAAACTATAAAATACTCATGAAAGAAATTGAAGAAGACACAAAGAAATGGAAAAACGTTCCATGCTCATGGATTGGGAGAATCAACATTGTGAAGATGTCAATGCTACCTAGAGCAATCTACACATTCAATGC
>NW_027397082.1:29283091-29325944 GCF_003265705.2 Callorhinus ursinus
GATCAATGGAACAGAATAGAGAGCCCAGAAATGGACCCTCAACTCTATGGTCAACTCATCTTTGACAAAGCAGGAAAGAATGTCCAATGGAAAAAAGACAGTCTCTTCAACAAATGGTGTTGGGAAAATTGGACAGCCACATGCAGAAGAATGAAACTGGACCATTTCCTTACACCACACACAAAAATAGACTCCAAATGGTTGAAAGACCTAAACGTGAGACAGGAGTCCATCAAAATCCTAAAGGAGAACACAGGCAGCAACCTCTTCGACCTCAGCCGCAGCAACTTCTTCCTAGAAATATCGCCAAAGGCAAGGGAAGCAAGGGCAAAAATGAACTATTGGGATTTCATCAAGATAAAAAGCTTTTGCATAGCAAAGGAAACAGTCAACAAAACCAAAAGACAACCAACAGAATGGGGGAAGATATTTGCAAATGACATATCAGATAAAGGGCAAGTATCCAAAATCTATAAAGAACTTATCAAACTCAACACCCAAAGAACAAATAATCCAATCAAGAAATGGGCAGAAGACATGAACAGACATTTCTGCAAAGAAGACATCCAAATGGCCAACAGACACATGAAAAAGTGCTCAACATCACTCGGCATCAGGGAAATCCAAATCAAAACCTCAATGAGATACCACCTCACACCAGTCAGAATGGCTAAAATTAACAAGTCAGGGAACGACAGATGTTGGCGGGGATGTGGAGAAAGAGGAACCCTCCTACACTGTTGGTGGGAATGCAAGCTGGTGCAACCCCTCTGGAAAACAGTATGGAGGTTCCTCAAACAGTTGAAATTAGAGCTACCGTTCGATCCAGCAATTGCACTACTGGGTATTTACCACAAAGATACAAATGTAGGGACCCGAAGGGGTACGTGTACCCCAATGTTTATAGCAGCAATGTCCACAATAGCCAAACTGTGGAAAGAGCCAAGATGCCCATCGACAGATGAATGGATAAAGAAGATGTGGTATATATACACAATGGAATATTATGCAGCCATCAAAAGGAATGAGATCTTGCCATTTGCAACGACGTGGATGGACCTGGAGGGTGTTATGCTGAGTGAAATAAGTCAATCAGAGAAAGACATGTATCACATGACCTCACTGATATGAGGAATTCTTAATCTCAGGAAACAAACTGAGTGTTACTGGAGTGGTTGGGGGTGGGAGGGATGGGATGGCTGGGTGATAGACATTGGGGAGGGTATGTGCTACGGTGAGCGCTGTGAATTGTGCAAGACTGTTGAATCACAGATCTGTACTTCTGAAACAAATAACGCAACATATTTTAAGAAAAAAGGAAAAGAAGAAGATAACAGGAGAGGAAGAAAAGGGGAGTATGTCAGAGGGGGAGACGAACCATGAGAGATGATGGACTCTGAAAAACAAACTGAGGGTTCTAGAGGGTAGGGGGGTGGGGGGATGGGTTAGCCTGGTGATGGGTATTGAGGAGGGCACGTTTTGCATGGTGCACTGGGTGTTATGAACAAACAATGAATCATGGAACACTGCATCAAAAACTAATGATGTAATATATGGTGATTAACATAACAATAAAAAAATTTAAAAAAAATGAAAAAGAGGGGGGCCTGGGTGGCTCAGTTGTTAAGCGTCTGCCTTCAGCTCAGGTCATGATCCCAGCGTCCTGGGATCAAGCCCCACATCTGGCTCCTGGCTCAGTGGGGAGCCCGCTTCTCCCTCTGCCTCTCCCCCTGCTCGTGCTCTCTCTCTCTGTATCTCTGTGTCTCGAATGAATAAATAAAATCTTAAAAAAAAAAAAGAAAGAAATAGAAAGGAGCATCCTAAATTGGGTAAAGAGAAAAATATGTATAGATATACCTTTCAACAAATGGTACTGGGCCAACTGGATTTCCACATTGGAAAAAAATATATATACCTTGACTCCTACCTGCCACCATACAATCATTTCCAGATGGAGTGTTGATCTACATGTGAAGGTAAAAAAAATAAAAGCTTTAAAAGGAAAACACCTTCATGACCTTAAAATAGGCATTTTTAATTTCCAACTTAACAATTTCTCTTCAGCAGAAAATATCATTAAGAGAGCGGGAAGGCAACATACCTACTTCCAGAATGTATCTAAGGAATTGCTACAAATGAAAGGGAAAGACAGATCATCTACCAGAAGAGACAGAACACCCATAGTGCCCGAGAGGTAATGCAAATGACCAAGAGGCATACGAGGAGCAGCTCCATTTTATTAGTCATCAGGGAAATGCAGGTGAAAAGTACACCTACCAGGGCACCTGGGTGGCTCAGTCGGTTAAGCAGGTTAAATGTCTGCGTTCAGCTAAGGTCATGATCCTGGGGTCCTGGGATCAAGCCCCCTGTCAGACTACCCACTCAGCGGGGAGTCTGCTTCTCCCTCTCCCTCTCCCTCTGCCCCTCCCCCTGCTCGTTCTTTCTTTCTCTCGCTCAAGTAAATAAAGTCTTTTAAAAAAATAAATAAATAAAAAATAAAAGCACACCGACCAAGGGGTGCCTGGGTGGTTTCGTCAGTTAAGTGACTGTCTCATGATTTCAACTCAGGTCATGATCTCACAGGTTGTCGCTCAGCGGAGAGTCTGCTTGAGATTCTCTTCCTCTGCCCTCCCCAGACTAGCGTGCTCTCTCTCAATTTCTCTCTAAAATAAATAAATAAATCTTAAAAAAAAAAGCACACCTACCAAAATGATTAACACAAAAACACTGGAAAATGCCAAGCCAGTGGGTGTGCAAAGGAGCAGACCGAGCTCTCCAGGGCGAGGGTTAAATGAACGACCACTTGGAACCTGTTTGGCAGAATCTGTGCAAATCCTGGGGTCCCCCGTGACAGGCGCTTGTCAGGAATAGACTCAAGAAAAAGGTGGATAGAGGTTCACCTAACAGCACTATTTTTAATAGCCCAAACCCAAATTTGCTGCCTACATGTTCATTATCAGCAAAACTGATAAACTGAAGAATATACACCATGGCGATGCCATAAAGTAATGAGAATAAAAAGGCCTTGAGTGCATGAGAAAAGCTCATAAATGCCTAAAATAGCACAGCCTGTTTCATTCCATTTATACGAAGAAGCATTTCTGTAAAATTAGAAATTACTTTTTTTAATCTATTTAAAGTTTGGCTTGGAGAATGCCATTTCTGCCTATATGGCCTTGTGTTGCAAAGCAGATCAGTGGCTGGGGTGCCTGTTGTGTGAGTGTGTGCAAGAGTGATTGAAGCCAAATCTGTTGTCATGTTAGAAAATGATTTGAAAACTGAATGTAATACTTGAGTAGATTTTTTTTCCATTTTGAAATTGTCTGTCTTTTTGACCTTAATATTTCATTCAACAAACTGTTAAGCTCTGATTGTACTTAGAGATGTGACTATCAATCAGTTTGATACTCAAGGAAGGAAAGGGGGTTATTCAAAAAATCAAAAATTTGTCTTAGATCTGAGTGGATAGGTCAAATGGACTTCAGAGGTTTAAACTGCTTTGTGATTTCCTGCCCTCCCCCCCAAATAGGAGACAGGTTTTTTTGTTACTTCATTATTCTCTGTTGACTACCCACCCCCCAAAAGCAAAATAACCAACATCCTACAGAATTATATGTTTCTAATTGCCTTGACCAGTCTAGTCAAATCATATAACTGTTCTAAATCTCCGAATGAACATTGAAGTAGTTTACTCTTCTGTTCATGTCTTTAGAACTTTAGATCCCAGAATGGTAGGTCAGACTGACCCTACAGTAATTTATTTGTATTCGTGTTAAAGATGAAACATTGTAACTGATTTCTTAAAGTGTTAAGTAGTGTAGAAGTTAAAACAAAAATTAAAGGCTTAATTTGGGGGTGACTTTTTCTGTTTACAATGTGTTTTATCATCTTCCTTCCTTTTCTCCGCCCCCCCCAAAAATACAGTTTGGAATTCACAGAAACAGAACCAGCAAGTCATGAGATTTTTTTACTTAAGGTGAGAAAGATAGTTGAAGAAAATTAATACATACTTTCTCAGTGAATAAAGTTGTAGCTGTCATATTAAGTAGGCAAGTTTACATGCTGGTGTTTAGAAAATGGCTAAAATATTAAAAACCATGTTGCATTAATCTGTGTTAAGTCATACCATTTTCAGAGTTCCATGTAAGGTGGGGTTTTGTTTTCTTTTTAGGGATAGTTTGTAATAGTCATAACTGTCCCTTATGTTAGTGAATTACATATGCACAAATTGAAACTGTAAATTGTGAACACTGGAAAGCACCATTGTGACATAGAGTAAACATCTTAGTAATATATTTAAATGAATGTAAATGGAGGTTAAAATTACATTACTGTGAAACTCATCTTCCAACTCTAAGTTAAGCTTTAGAGATTTGTATTAGTAGCTAACTAAACACTGCACATTTCTGTACAAGCCAGGATTATCATTTCTTTGTAATTTATTATTCAGCTTGGCAATTGCTTTTGATTTGGTGGATTGATAACACGGTATAATATATTTAAGCAGTTTGAAACTATTCATTTCTACACACTATTTTTAAAAATCATCTGCTAGATGAAACATACAATAAAACTACCTGTGCTGAAATTTGGGGGGAAGTTTAGGTCCTTTAAAAAAAAGGTATTAATAATCATTGACTACATCTATGATAAAAGTGCTTATTTTGGTTTACTTAGATAATGCTGCAGTTGGTGGAAATGATAAACATTTAAAGTGTTAACACTCTGTGAATGCATTGGATTTAAGAGAATAAACATTTTATAAAAATCACTTAAAAAAAAAAAAGGACCCTATGGTGCACCTGGGTGACTCAGTCAGTTAAGCATCTGCCTTTGGCTCAGGTCATGATCCCAGGGTCCTGGGACTGAGTCCCACATCAGCGGGGAGCCTGTTTCTCCCTCTGCCCCTCCCCCACTCATTCTCCCTTCTCTCTCAAATTAATAAATCTTAAAAATAAATACAAGGACATTTCTTGATACATACAATGTATTTAGTGCTTTAAAAAATACATATTCAGATACTTAATGATTAGTTATTTGTCAAGGCACGTGGACACTATGAAGACAAGTTTTTCCCACCAAAACTCCAGCCACGTCAAGCCTAGGATGGTCCTGCCATAGGGTGCCAGTGGGAACACTCACCCCAAGGGGTAGCACCAGCCAGTGGTGAAGACGGATCATGGATAGGAGCATGTGACTGTCATGGTTCTCAAAAGGCACTGAGCACTAAGTCTGTACAGGGCTCATTTCACCTCCCCTAGGTAGGGTATTCTATGCAGGTTAGAGGAAAGGAAATTGGGGACCAACAGGACCAACAGGAACATCTGGCACAGTAGTAACTCTGTAAACCTTTGAAATGTCATGAGAATTGGTGGGCTAGTCCTGATTTTTAAAGAAAACTTCAGATTTGGACAAATACACCCCAAATCTACTCCCCCTAACCTGGGAGTGTCTCAGCAGCGAGACCACAGGAGGGGAAGGATTAACGCGGCAACGGTCCTCTACTGCCACCCTGTGGCTACTGAAGGGGGACTCGGCCCTGTGTCCCACAAATGAAAACTGCCCTGGGATCTCACACCCTTACTTGCCTACCTCAGAGGTCAAGCCCCAGAAAGGGCCCCAGGGGGGTAAAATGATGAGCTAACCACCGGCTTCATGCCTGGTTAGGGCTGCAGCCCGAGGGGCGAGTTGCTGGGCCTGGCCTGAAGGGTACTACAAACAGAGACACCTGGAGTCACAGAAATGTCAGAGACAAGCAAACGCAGGGAGGTTTGAGAGACACCTGGGTAGAGCAAAGATACAGAAGTAAGGATGCAAACAGCTCAGAGACCCAGAAGGATGAAAGAAAGAGAGGGGGGAGGGGAAAGAGGGCCCCAATCAGACTCAGAAAACGACACGGAGGAATCCAGAGCCACAGACACACAGAATGGCCAGGCAAGAGGATCCTGCAGCGGGGAAAACCCTCGCCCCTTCCAGGCAGTCCTCCAGCACATCTGAACACCCACTTTCCGAAGGTCCTGGGCAATCTCATTCTTAGTCCTTTCTGGGATTCTCTGGCACAGATTAGCTTATTTAGGGACGCTGGGTGGCTCAGTCAGTTAAGCATCTGCCTTCAGCTCAGGTCATGATCCCAGGGTCCTGGGATCGAGTCCCGAATTGGGGTCCTTGCTCTGCAGGAACCTGTTTCTCTCTCTCCTTCTCCTGCTCCCCCTACTTGTGCTTTCTCTCTCTCTCTCTCTCTGTCTCTGACAAATAAATAAAAATTTAAAAAAGAAAACTGAGAAACAACCACCACCACCAAGTTAGCTTACTTCAGGGCATTCCCCAGGACAGACGAGGGTGCTGCCCTATTGCAGTCGGTCCAGCTGCCCAGCTTCCCAAACCTTCACCCCTGCTCTTCTCCTGGCTCTTTGCCTGCTCCCTTTCATATACGTGATGTATATTTTCATATACATAAACACGCCTGCAGCACCTGCCTAGGAAGAAAACAAAACTGACCGTGGGCTTTCTCCCCACTGGCTGTCCCATTGAAGCTGATAAACAGCTGTGAATTTGGAGGGCCCCTTCGTCTTTCCCGGGTTTCAGTGAAGACCCCTGCCGGCTGATGAACGACAGGGCCTGTTCTGACCCACCTCCTCATCTGCCCCAGGCAGTCTCCTCAGTTCACGGCTTCCCCAGCGGAGCCAGGACTGGCTCCAGGCGGGCCCTCGGCAGGCTCAGGGCTCCGGGAGAATTCAGGGTGCATTAGGACGGAGAAGGTAGGAAATGGGAACTCACCTGTTCAGTCTGCTATTGTCCTGCATTCTCTTCTCACACTCCCCACCACGTGTCACCCCTGGCCCCACTTAGTTTTCTTCAGCAAACACTACCACTGTCGCTGGCCCTGAGGCCTAGATTACAGGACCTGACCTGGATTCTTTTTTTTTTTTTTTAAGATTTTATTTATTTATTCATGAGAGACAGAGAGAGAGAGAGAAAGAGAAAGAGGCAGAGGGAGAAGCAGGCTCCCAAGCAGCAGGGAGCCCAATGCGGGACTCGATCCCAGGACCCTGGGATCACAACCTGAGCCGAAGGCAGACGCCCAACCATCTGAGCCACCCAGGCGCCCCTGACCTGGATTCTAATTCTGATCTCACCCCTTACTGGCTCTCTGTGCCTCCACTTCGCTGACTATAACACAGAACACGGGCAGGGACTATAAAATAGAATACTGATAGGGTCAACTTCATCGTGCTGTGGGGAGGAGTCCATGAGTTAACATTGCAAAGTGTGGTACCGAACAGTGTTAAGGCGAGGAACTTCGGAGTCAGACTGGCCTTGGGAAGTTCACTTCATCTCCTCAAACTTCAGTTTCTTGTCAGTGAAATGGGCACAGGGACTCTGTCGTGTCTAATTTATGTCGTGAGAGACCCTAAAGGACTTGAGATGGGAGACTTGGCTACTGGGGCTTTCAAATGTCCCGTGCCCTCAGCTGCGCCTTCTAATCCCTCCGCACGACTTAGCCCCTACCTCTTCCTCGTCGTTCCTCTCCATAAGGTCTGGCCTGCCCAGCCTACGGCTGCTAATCCTCAGAACATTCCCTCCATGCCTCCTCAATTCCACGCTGTCTGAACAACAGCTGCTGGTCCTCAGAATAATCCCTCTCTTCCCATTTCAGAAACCAGCTGTACCATTCCCATGAAAAACCTGGAAGGCTTTCTTCAAATTAGCAGTCCCTTTGCTCCCCCACAGCCTTCTGCCAGGTGCTAACGACGCTTCACCCGGGCTCTGCTTGATTTTCTTGCACAACGCAAAGCACAACAGTGAAACAGGTGGTACCCAGTTTAACAGACTTATTATCAGTGGGGCAGGTGAAGCCTCCCTGTACACACATGGCCTCACTCCGTTCCTCGCTTTTCAGAGGCAACCCCAGTCCGAATCGTGCATTTACTTTTTAAATTATTATCTGGTCCAGTACTTTTATTCATAGTTTTACTACTATGCAGTCTTGAACTGTATATAAACGACATTCTTCTACAGCTTTTTTTCATGTGATACGCTGGTATTTACCCTAATCCATGACTAAACCACTCTCTTCCCTGCTGAAGAAAGTTCTAACCCACGAAGTACCATAATTTTCTTTCTCCGGGCAATGGATATTAACACTGTTTCTGGGTTTTCTTCCACCAAATCAGTCCTGATGGGAACATTTCTGAGCTACTGAAGCTTAAGCTTGGGGTCCCACCCCCCAACCTCACCCAAGCTGGGCTCTGCCTACAGCCAGAGGACACTCCACCACCAGCCCCACTGGCTCAGATCCCCGCCCACACCCAGAGACTCCCTCCCCCATACCTCCCACAGCCAGCTGACCTCAAAGTTCTGTCCCCCCCAATCCTAGCCACTGCACCTGCTCTGGGATCCACCTTCATGTCTGCCAGCCCACATCCGGGCCCCCTCCCCAAGTCCAGGGCACGCTGGCACACAACTCCCCACCCCAGGGCCTGACCCCCTCCCACACTCAAATCCACCCACACTTGGGCGTCCTTCCACACCTGAACCTCCTCTCCAATGCCCTTCCAGGCCCCTTCCCCACACACCCCCAGGTGGCCTTCACCCAGGTCCCAAGTCCCCACCCCAAGTCTGATCCCCCGAGCTCTGGCCACGACCCTGCTTCCAGGCCTCTCCTACTCTGTGCCCCCACACCCCCGTCTCCTCCCCTCGACTGGACTCTCCCCCCACACACACACACACCCTGCTCCCTCACCCCACCCCCTCATCCCTCCACTCTCCCCGCACACACACACCGGCCAGACCTCCTACACACACTATCCAGGCTCCACACAGACCTCATCCTCCCTCTCCAAGGCCCTCTTCACCTGCCCCTGCCCCTCCCCGCCACACACACACACTCCCAGGGCCCCTTCAAGGCCTCTGGAGGTTTGGTGGCAGCAGTGTATGGTGAAGACTGGTCAATGCACAGGAAAATGTGAAACATCCTGTACTCTGACTGCTCGTGAATAAAAAACACTCCATAGAGGTTTTCCCAAATTTGACAGCACCCAAAACTTTTACAAGACATTAACAATGATAAATTGTAAAGCGAAAAGTAAGTTTTCTAAATTATCAGTAAAAATGTTTTTAGAAGAGTGGGTTAATCATGCTAAGGGGCTCCTGGGTGGCTCACTCGGTTAGGGATCTGCCTTCCCTTCAGGTCATGATCTCAGGGTCCTAGGATCTGGACCCCTGTCCGGCTCCCTGCTAAACAGGGAGTCTGCTTCTCCCTCTCCCTCTCCTTCTGCCCCTCCCCCTGCTTGTGCACAGTCTCTCTTTCTCGCTCTCAAATAATAAATAAATAAAAATCTTAAAAAAAAAAGTGGGTTAATCACTCTAGAAGTAAGACTTCCATTCTTTCTCATAGAAATTATTCTAATTTTACAGATTCTTATTTAAAATATTCAAAATCAGGGGGCGCCTGGGTGGCTCAGTCGTTAGGCGTCTGCCTTCGGCTCAGGTCATGATCCCGGGGTCCTGGGATCGAGCCCCGCATGGGGGTCCCTGCTCGGCGGGAAGCCTGCTTCTCCCTCTCCCGCTCCCCCTCCTTGTGTTCCTTCTCTCACTGTGTCTCTCTGTCAAAGAAATAAACAAAATCTTTAAATAAATAAATAAATAAATAAATAAAAATAATAAAATACTCAAAATCAGGGGGGCGCCTGGGTGGCTTAGTTGGTTAAGCATCTGCCTTTAGCTCAGGTCATGATCCCGGGGTCCTGGGATCAAGCCCTGAGTCCGGCTCCCTGCTCAGCGGGGAGCCTGCTTCTCCCTCTGCCTGCAGCTCCCCCTGCTTGTGCTCTCTCTCTCTGTCAAATATAGAAATAAAATCTTTTTTTAAAAAAATTCAAAATCACTATCATATGAAGTAGTGGCTTATGATTATGCAATGTTATCAGTAAAATTAATATCTTGATAGGCCATTAATTTAAAAATGTGTTATATTAAAAATTTTGTCGTCAGCTTTTTTAAATTTGCAATTGCTTTGCTCTGTCATTCTAAACAAATATAAACCTTCAGGGACACCTGGCTGGCTCAGTCGGTAGAGCATGCCACCTCCATCTCGGGGTTGTAGGTTTGAGCCCCACCATGGGTATATAGATTACTTAAAAATAAAATCTTAAATATATATTACATATTTATTTTATTATTTTATTATATATTATATATTATTTATAAATATGTATTATATATGGTATAGATACATTTTATTATTGTTATTATTAAAATCAATTATTTTATTATATATTATATATTATTTATAAATATATATTATATATGGTATATATAATGCATATATATACATATAAGTATATATGTAATATATATATATATACACACATACATAAACTTTCACACAAACATTATGTTCATAATTTTGCATTCTCTTCCTAGAGAGAACTTCCAGCATTGCGTGGCTTCAGCTTCCACTTCCGGGATCTGCCCATGGGGGTCTTCTGGGGCATATATGGGGCATTGCCGCTGGGCATCAGGTTCACACAATTTCAGTTTTCAGAAGCAATATTGTTTTTCAAGACAGGTCTACCCCTTTAGAAACAGAACTGAGACCTGTGTACCCCACTGTGCCCAGACCTAGAAGCCTAGAAAGTCTCAGTCACCATGCATGAAAGGGTAGAATATAGCAAACTCCACCCACCTCTAGCAGCAAAACTGGTTCTCCAAGGGCGTGTGGTGGAAGGAATGGCTCCAGCCCTCACGGTGGAAAATCCCAATGTTGATCATTAGAAGTTAATATATTAATATCTTACTAGTTTATTAAGAACTTGAAGGTAAGTAACAGCTCTCTCAAGACTTTACACATCAACCTACAAGGCATTCTTATTTTACATTACAGGAAAAAAGTTAAAATTGCTACTTAATTTTTATACTATAATTTATTTCCCATTGTTTACTAAACTTCAATTTCTCAATAGTTCTTTTTAGTTTGGTAAACATTGCTTGGAGGAACTTGTTATTCTCTTTTGTAGTCTGATTAGAGTAGAACATAACACTAACTCCCTTTGTGTATTGGTAAAACTGCATAACAAATGACAGCAAAATGTTGCAGGGTTTTTAAATTAGCTAATGCAGTGGAGACAACAAAGACTTTGTCCAGCTTTGATTGTATTTGAATTCAGATTTCAAGCGGCCACAAATTCAATGCATTCTTTAACTTGACAAGCTTCTAGAAACTACTGACATTCATAATCAACATTCTGTGCTAGCACAGAAATAAAACCAGCTTCAATGCAGACCCTTTCCAATCATAGTGTCTTTGGTCTCTTGAACCACCGTTTTTACTTTTTCATTCTTTTTAAAGATTTTATTTATTTATTTGACAGAGAGAGCTCAAAGAAGGGGAGCTGCTGAAGGAGAGAGAGAGAAGCAGACTCCCTGCTGAGCAGGGAGCCTAATGAGGGGCTCAATCCCAGCACCCAGGAACACTACCTGAGCTGAAGGCAGACCCTTAACTGACTGAGCCACCCAGGCGCCGCTTGAACGACCGTTTTTGATCTTTCAACTTTAACAGTGCCAGTAAAAACATTCTTTTTATTCTATTACTGCTAATAACTAAGTAATTTTCCTTATAAGACACTTATTATAACAAATATATATAAAGATATAGATTGTTAAAAAAACAAAATTCAGCTGAGTAAATTTTAAAGATCTTATTTATTGGCTTTATTCAATGATTCATGAATCTGGCAACATCCCTTCTAGCAGACAGAAGGGAGCTCTGAGGCACTGTACAAAATGAAAAACTTTTCTAGGCAGAAGGGAGCAGGAACAAAGGCGTTATACTAGCAAAAAGTGGATTGGCTGTGGCAAGGTCACTTTCCTTTAGGAGATGGCAGGGGTCTATTAGGCTGATTACCCCTTTAGTGCTGATCAGGTAGTTCCTGATTGACGGGTTTAAGATTCCATTTTGGAAAGAGTCAAAACTATAATTAAATTAAGTTTAAGTTTGGTGACGTGGGACTTAGCATAAGTGACTCCATTTGGGGGCCTGCTGTCTTGTTTTAACAAAGAAACAGATTTGATGGAGAGGTATTTCTTGGAATGAGAGTCACTGGCTCTAGGTAAAAAACCCTTTTTGTAAATTATGCTCTAACCTAAAATCTGGGTATATGTTTGACCTCACTGGCTCAATTTAACCAGAAAAAAAAAAAAAAATGGCAAAGGGAAATTTGACCGTGGCATACAAATGTTTTAAACCTCTATTTCCGGATGCCTAGGTGGCTCAGTTGGTTAAGCGTCTGCCTTTGGCTCAGGTCATGATCCCGGGGTCCTGGGATCGAGTCCCGCATCAGGCTCCTTGCTTAGCAGGGAGCCTGCTTCTCCCTCTGCCTCTGCCTGCAGCTCTCCCTGCTTGTGCTCACTCTCTGACGAATGAATAAATAAATAAAATTTAAAATACACACACACACACACAAAAAAAAACCCTGTTTCTATCACTGAACAATTCTGACCTCCCAGTCTAAGAAAGCTATCTCTCTCTGCCATCACTCTCCACATCTCAGCTGCTTTGTGTCTTCACTGTTCCTGTCAATCAGTACTTGAAATACTGTACCATCTATTTCTTTTTCCAATTCATTGCCCTCACCATGATGTCAGCCACTGGCAGCAGGAGCTTTGCATTGCCTGGTTCAGAGCCCCCAGTTCCTAGAAGTGGGGTGAGATTCAAAATATGTGTTGAGGGACACCCGGGTGGCTCAGGTGGTTAAGTGTCTGACTTCAGCTCAGGTCATGATCCCAGGGTCCTGGGATCGAGTCCCACATCAGGCTCCCTGCTCAGCAGGGAGACTTGCTTCTCTCTCTGCCTGCCATTCACCCTGCTTATGCGCTCTCTCTCTGACAAATAAATAAATAAAATCCTTAAAAAAAAGAAAAAGGAAAGAAAAGGTGTGTTGAATTATTAAATAGATATCAAGTTAATTATATTAGAATGAAAATACTTTGACAAGTTGTAAAATCAAATTGTAATTTTTTTTTTAAGTAAACTCTACCCCCAAGGTGCAGCACGAACTCATGACCCCCAAGAGCAAGAGTTTCATGATCTACCAATTGAGACAGTCAGGAACCTCTATAACTTATTTTAGAAAGCATGGCACACATATACATGTAGAGTGATACCACCTTTTTGACAATTGGCGCCCTAGTGAAAATAAAAAGTACACTTACTGACTCAAAATATCTAGGGGTGCCCAGCTGGCTCAGCCTGTAGAGTATGTGACTCTTGATCTTGGGGTTGTGAGTTCGAGTTCCACATTGGGCGTAGAGTTTACTTAAAAAAAATAAAAATGAAAATGAAATTGGGGTGCCTGGCTGGTTCAGTTGGTAGAGAATACAACTCTTGATCCCAGGTTTGCAAGTTCAAGCTGCTCATTGGGCACCGAAATTACTTTTCAAAAGTTTTTTAACATCTAAATATTATTATCTGCATAAAAATCACACACACACACCCCAAAGAGAAATATATATATATAGTTTTTAATTTTTAAAGATGTATTTTAGGGGCATCTGGGTGGCTCAGGCAGTTAAGCATCTGCCTTTGGCTCAGGTCATGATCCCAGGGTCCTGGGATGGAGCCCCATGTCAGGCTCTCTGCTCAACAGGGCTTCTTCCTCTCCCTCTGCCTGCCGCTCCCCCTGCTTGTGCTCTCTCTCCCTGTCAAATAAATAAATATTTTTATAAAAATAAAGATGTATTTTATTTATTTGAGAGAGAGAGCACGCACGGGGGGCGGGGCACGCCAAAGGGAGAGGGAAAGAATCTCAAGCAGACTCCCCACTGAGCATGGGCCCAGTGCGGGGCTCCATCCCATAAGCCATGAGATCATGACCTGAGCTGAAACCAAGAGCTATCGCTCAACCAACTAAGCCACCCAGGCGCCCCGAATTGTACACTTTAAATGGGGTAATTGCTTGGTAGGTAAATCGTTTCTCAACAGAGCTGTTTTAAAATCATATTAAAAATAAATCACGTGTACAGTTTAATGTGGAGAGTGGTGGTTAAGAGCCAGCTCTGGGGCTAGATAGCCACTTGCAGCTGTGCAGCCTAGAGCTTCACTTAACCATTCACCTCATTTCCTCATCCTGAAATCAGGAGATGAATCCTCTCCAGATAGGTTGTTGTTAGGATGAGTTAACACATGGGAAGTGCTGGAAAACAGCCTGCCAGGTAGCAAGCACTCACTTAAGTTGCTCTTGTGGACGAAGCTGCTGTCACCAAGAATGAGAGGGGTCACAGCCTGAGGAGCAGACCCATCAATAGAGAATCTCCTTATGTGCTTAGTGGTGGCCTGTGTGGCCAGGTGGATAAAGGGGTGACCTAAGATAGGGAACTCTGAAATATGTTGTGTGTGTGTGTGACAACGGGAAGTTGGGTTTGTTTGTTTTTTTAAGATTTTATTTATTTGAGAGAGAAAGCAGAGGGGAGGGACAGGGGCCCCTGATCCCAGTACCCTGGGATCATGACCGGAGCTGAAGGCAGACACTTAACCAACTTAGCCACCCAGGTGCCCCTTAAGTAATCTCTACACCCTACGTGGGGCTCGAACTCACAACCCCAAGATCAAGAGTCCTACCGACTGAGCCAGCCAGGCACCTGGGAATGATTTTTTTGGAAGTTGTTGACTGTCAAGTACCCCTAGGAAGTGAAGAGGAGGCGTGCCCGCGAGATGCTTTTAATTACAAGGTCGAGAGCTGAGAAATCTGGTTTATGAGAGACACGCATAGTAGTTGGACAAGTATGCTAAGGGACTGGGAGGAAAGCATTACTGAGGTCTAACAGAAACAACAAAATGAGAACTGACGTCGCCTGACCTAAGTTCAGTGAACAGTTTCCGCCTCTCTCTTCTGCACAGGTCTTCAGCCTCCTATCTCGCCCTTGTCTGAAGCCCTCCTCAAGTCCAAAGTCCCCTGCCGGCTTTCTGGCCTCACTCCAAGCAGCTCGCCTCCTCCCGCCCGTTCCCCAGGCCGCCCTGCTCTTGGCTTCCTCCTCCCTGGCCTGCTCTGGGCTCGGCAGCTGTGCGGTCCCTTCACCTCAGCTATCCTTCAGACTCTAGCGTCCCAGTTACCAAAGACCACAACTTCCCGAAAGCCGTGACAATCCCAGGGCACGAACGTACGAACCGACGGACAAAGACTCCGGCAAGATTTTTTTAAAACAGAGTCACGACCTTTACAGGGCAAAGAGGAGACTGAACCGCTGCGCATGCGTAATAGGGCGGCTGCTTGACAAACGCGCCGTTGAACCGGAGCAGCCAATCCGCGTGAGGAGGGACGACAGAAAAGCCCCGCCCACACGGCCTGGGCCTTCGCCCCACAGGTGGCTTCACCCGCGAACCCGCCTCAACAGCCATCTCTTAGTGCTGATTGGCTGGAAGCCACCATGGTTCTATTCTGATTGAGTGTTTCTCGGTCGTTTGCGCGAAGGGGGAGAGTGGTAATGGATGGCCTCTTGGAAGGGGCCTCCTAGAAGCGGAGGAGTCATTTCTGGAGGCGCGAGTCGGCCAAAGAGAGCCAGGCTTTTACTACACACTCCTGAAGGGAGTGGCTGCCACCGAGATCCGTCTTTCCCCACTCGTGAGACAGTCGCCCCCTCAACGTTTCCGTATCTCCTCTTCCAGAAGGCGCTTAGAATCCGCAGCGAAGGGCCCCCTCCTCCTGCCTTCCTAACGCACAAGAGACAGCAAGGCCTGAAAGTGAGCCCTCAGACCGCCGCTGCCGTTCAGATGGCCGCCCTTGCACCCTTACACCCGCTACCCTCCTCTCACAGTCTTTCTCTCCTACCCCCCATCATCAAACGGAGTGAGCCCCCGATCTGTGTGCCCCAGACCAGTAGGAGCCCAGCTCTCTGAACACACAGAGGGGGACCTGCTGAAAATGCAGAGAGAGGGGAAGAAGAGCAGGGGGACTCCTGAGGGACTGAGGGAGACAGCACGGGAAGTGGGTCCAGGTGGGAATTCAGTATGTATTTCTCATAGGGATGAAACATTGGAGACAACTGGGAGAAACCTCAGAGAACAGAGATCACTTCTCCCCTCAGGAATGGGGGGTCTTTTCCCTCTACCAGACTCCCTCAAAACAGACAATCTCAGCCTTCTACTGATGCTGATATTCAGTCCCTCTTGGAAGGTAGGAAAAAAACACATTATGCTCCCACTATGTGCCAGGCAAGATACTAGCCACTTCCCTTTTATTTTACCTCTGGTCAATCTTAGACAATTCCTGTTTTATTACCTTTCCTCAGGGAAGTTAATGGCTTTGAGGATGAATCTCTGTTTTTCACAGAGCAATAATTGGTGCTTGCGGAAGGGAAGAGCACAGTTTGGGAGTGTGAGGAAGTGTGGCAGTGACTGACATGAGCAGAGGCAGGATCCTGGGCATCAGGGCTGATTTTCAGGCGGCCACTCTTGGCAGCAGACTCCCCTCCTTCCACACAAGGCCCTTTGTATCCTTTGCAACACTGACTCCAGAAGGGGAAGAAAGAGTTCAGACTGGATCTTTCAATTTTCTCACTCTCAACGTTTAATACCTCCGGGCTGTCATCTGCACCCACCCAACTAAGTCCGGCTCTCCATCACCCACTCCTCCCAGCCTTCCATCACCCCAAGTTTTGATTTCCCTGTAAGCCTCAGTGCCTCTTACCCAGTCTCCCATTTGGAAGATAAGAAATCAGACCCATGGGGCGTCTGAGTGGCCCAGTTGCTTAAGTGTCTGCCTTCGGCTCAAGTCATGATCCTGGAGACCCAGGATCGAGCCCAGCTTTGCATCGGGCTCCCTGCTCAGCGGGGAGTCGTCTTCTTCCTCTGCTCCTCACCCTGCTCATGTTCTCTCTCTCTCAAATAAATAAAATCTTTAAAAAAAAGAAAAAGAGCGAGAGAGAGAGAGAAAGAAGGAAGGAAGGAAAGAAAGAAAAGAAAAAAAAAAGAAAAGAAATCAGACCCAAATGGATGGCTCCAGAGATTCTGATGAGGAATGCATGTCCAAGAAGCAGGGCAAGCAGCCAGCCCTCCTTGAAAATGATTTCCTGAAAACCGCCTTCACCACCAGTCCAGCCTCTCAGGAATTATACTTTGATAGAACAAGCAGTTGTTCATCCTAAACACTCCTAATGAATGAAAGGACAGGTTAGTAAACACTTCTTAATATACCAAACATCTAAAGGTTTCAACACCCAGTTTCATGACCATGTGTAAGTACTGGTTTTAATATCTAAGAAGATAAATTCGCTAACCTGGGAACTGACTTCGCACCACTTCCAGTGAAGAAGGCATTGCTGCCTGCCACTGAGTGAATGGCCAGCCTTTGAGGCCCCTCAGAGGGAATAGATGCACTCTTTCAGCCATGGTGCCACCTACACCTACCGCCAGTTTGGGCAAAAGGAAGAGATGAGGTGGTGACTTACCATTGTGCTTGCAGAAATCACACACAGGTAGCTGGGCTCCCTCTCCCTGGTTCTGCGCCAGGCTCAACCTGTCCCCCTACCTTGGACCGGTGTCAATACCACCAGGCTCAGGTGAAGTTTTCTTTCTACCTGTTAAAGATGACCCTGTCTCATGGGGACGGGGATGGGAGTGGAGGATCCCTGACAAGGGAAGAAGCTGCAGGGCAGAGCAAAGATGCTTTTGGAGAAGGGGATCTGAGGTCCTTTTCATACTTCCTGGAGACCTCCCAAAGCAAAGAGGGCCCTTGGGACCTAAAAGGTCACCTTTTTACAAATGCCTGCTTCAGGGCTGCTTCTTCCTCACTGTAGCCTGACAGGGCAGAAGAACTCAGCTGAAGGGTCTGATCACTTGGGCTGAGACCTCCTTCCACTACCAAGGCAAAATGTGGCCTTGAGCAAGACCTTTCTCCTCTCTGGAATGTGGTTCCTCTGTGGGGAGGCGGGGCTCGCTACTGACGACCCCCTTTCTCTTATGCTGCAGATCTGTGTGTGTGCATATCACGGCCGTTCCCGGCTACTGTTACAGTGAACTGAGCAGCATGATCAGATGTCATCGTCACCACAAGCATTCAGAGTAGGCTTGGTTATGGTTCCTACTTTATGGGTGAATAAATAGGCAGGAAGAGAGTAAATTAGTTGCTCAAGTGCACATAGCAAGTAACTAACAGAGCCTGGATTTGACTTCAAAGTATGTGCAATTAATGGTTCTTCTGAATCTGGAGGTTAACAAACTTTCCTCGCACCAGGCCTAGGAGACATTCAGTCCACAAATACATATTGAGGGCTGATCATGGAGCAGCCCCAAACCCACAGCAGAACCTACACCCCAAACCTCAAAGGTCAGTCCTGTCATTATTCCATTTTAGAGGAGAGGGAACTGAGGCTCAGAATGATGAAGGAGCTCCCTGAGCTTACCCAGTAAGTAATTGGCAGGCAAGGCTTCAAGTCTAGCTCTTCCTGGCCCCAGAGCCCCTGGACTTGAACTCCACAGAAACTGAATCTTGAAGGCAGGGAGCACCATGGAAGGTTTTCATGAGAAGGTGTAACGTGTTTATACTAGGAATATCTTCCCCCTTCCTACTCCCCCTTCCTCCCCACCCTGCTTTTCAAGGCTTTGTTTTGCCCCCTAATCCCCAGCACTGGGAGCCTCCAGTGGCTTCTTGTCCTCATTGACTCAACAATCCAATCACAGTCCATTTATTGGTGTCTGTAACTGGCCACTGGAAGTAAGGGAGGCAATAGTCCTGCCTTCAGCTGATCACCATCTAGTGGTAAAAGCAACAAAGTGAGGAACTGGGGAAGAGGGACAACCGAATGGAGAGGCCTGGGTTCATCCAGAACCAAGGGCATAGACCAAAAGCATGTGGTGGAGTGAGGCACGAAAGGGGAGGTTGGTCAGAAGCCTGTGAGGCAGATATGGGGGTCTGCAGAGGGAAGCAACCCACTGTTCAGCCTGGGGCTGGCAGTCCTCCTCCTGGCACCACCCCTCCTCCACATTCTGTGGAGCAGGCAGGAAACCAGGGTCTGGGCCAGGGTGGTTTCTAATCCTAGCCATCAGTTTCCCTGGGCTAAGTGGGTGTCAGGCCTGGTCAGAGGGTGGGCAGTCCTGAAGGAAGCCATCAGCCCCAGCCATCCCCCTCAATAAACACCCAGTCCAGGGAAAAGCAATGGGACCAATGAGCAAATGGAGCCTCAAGGCCAGTCCCTGACTCCTAGTTGACTCAGCTGTCCCCAGGATACCCCACTCCCACCGCCGGCACAAGAACCCAGAAACATCCTGTCCCCCATCCAGCAACCCTCTGGACCCCTCCTTTAGGATCTAGGTGAGCTAAAGAAGCTGAAAGCACCTTCTCCTCAAGAAAAAGGTCGGAGGCCCAGCCCACCCCTCTGCCACCACTCCCTTAGCCTCTGATGGCCCCAGGGCCCCCAGGAGCTCCGCTCTGCGCTGGGTGTGGCAGGGCAAGCTGTCTCCAGAGCTCATGGGGGGGTGGGGGGGGAGGGGAGGAGAAGGAGCTACTGGAATCTCAAGGAATCTGACCAGTTCCCTCCTGCCTGCAGGTATTGTGGCCCTGGGCGGAGCTGCTGGGTTTAAAGAGCCGGAACCCACCTGGGCTGAACACAGCCCCAGCAGCCTCTCTAGATCTGCACCCGGCTCTCAGGTGAGCAAGTGTCTGCTAGGACTTCAGGGCTGCTAAGCGGAAGGGTGGGGGAAGAAGGGTGAGGGTGGAGGGGGAACCAGTCTGAGGAAGGGGTGGTGGGTGCCCAGGTATTCTCAGTAACAGGGTGCATGTTTGAGGGTTTTGAGGATTGGAGGCCGTTTGCTCTGTGACCTCTGTCATATAGGCAGTGGGATGGGGGGGCGGGTAGGAAACAGGAGCCCGCCTTTGGAGTTGCAACCCTCATGACTCAGGAATCGCAGGGTTGTGAGAGGGGATGAGTGCAAAGGAGGGCCAGCTTCCAAGACTGCTGCAAGCTGACCAACTCCCACATTCAGAAGCTGCGCATTACTAGTCCCTCCCGTCTAGGGCAAAAGGACCCGTGTATGTATGTATGTATGTATCTATCAACTTGGCTTTATTGAGCGATGCATGAATCAGGCAGCATCCCTAGCAAGTAGAGAGGGCTATGTATTTATTTTTTTAAGATTTTATTTATTTATTTGACAGAGAGACAGCAATAGAGGGAGCACAAGCAGGGGGAGTGGGAGAGGGAGAAGCAGGCTTCCCGCCGAGCAGGGAGCCCAATGCGGGGCTCGATCCCAGGACCCCGGGATCAGGACCTGAGCCGAAGGCAGACGCTCAACGACTGAGCCACCCAGGCGCCCCTGTATTTATTTATTGTAACACAGTTCATTCCTTCCTATGTGCTAGGCGTTGTTCTTAGGCTTCACATATAGTAATTCATTTAATTCTCTCAGAACCTTACGCCGTTGCTATTAATTGCCCTCGTTTTGCAGGACCCCGAAGCACTGAGAGGTGACGTAACGCACTGAGTCACACAGCTGTTAGGTGGTTTTGAGGGGACTGGCGTTCCAGCCAGCTAGGCCCAGCAGGTAACAATGCGGGGTGCGGGGAGGGGGAGACTTCAGTTTGCCAGAGCTGACAGTCGCTAAGCTTGCCGGCAGCTAACAACATGCAGAAAGCTGGCAGGGGTCTTGCGTCAAGGAAACAGCCACCGTATAGGAACTAGTTCTTAGGGACCCGGATAGTTCCCGCCCTGAGGAGAAAGAAAGCAGCAATGTTCCTTCCGCCCACCGGGCAGTTTCCTGCTGTGGGATTTGGGGCCACCTTAGAGCAGGATTCCTGGCTGGGGCTGGGGTGGGAGGCCCTCACACGCTTTCACTACCACCTTTCCCCTCCTCAGCTGCTCAGCCCTGGGTATGCTCACCCTTTGCCGAGACTATCTTGGAATTCATCCTGATACCGCCCGAGGCCCAGACCTTTGGGAACAATAGCTCAGGGTGCCTCTTAGACTTTTGAGTGGGGGTAAGGAACCAAAGCCTGAGTTAGAACAGTAGCCCTGTTCCTCTGACCAATGGTCAGGCTTCTGATGAAAGACTTTAACAAATCACTTACTAGGTGCGAGCATTGTTCGAAGTACCTAACTAGTATTAACTCAATCCATGTCACTCCACGAGGCATTTACTATTATCATCTCTAGATGAGGATACAGAAATCAGTAACTTTCCCAAGACCACCTCATAAACCAAGTGCACCCTTGGGATTTGTGTCCTGGCTCTTTGCCCCAGGCACTGTGAACCGCAGGCAGGTCCTGGCTGTCTGACCCCAGCCCGCGCCCCTCCCCTGCAGCCCTCCTCTGCAGCTGTATCATGAAGAGAGTGACCCAAGCCCTTCTGCTCACACTGGCAGGTGAGTCCTCCCAGAAGTGAACCTGCTGCCACTCACCCTCCCCCCAAGGCAGTGAAAACCAGGGCAGCATCTCCCAAAGGGGGCCTGATGTTGAACAAATGTATTTTCATTTAAACTGTCAATTTAAAGAGTGACACTAGAGATAATAGTACAGGGAGGAAGTGGATATTGCAAAAGTTGTCCTAAATAATTGAACGTTTGAAAACAGTAACCATCTGTTGGCATAAAGAGAGAAGCATTCCCTATTCCCTGTCAGGGCATTAGCCAGGATCTGTGTAGGAAGCTTCTCAGAAGAGGGTAAAAAGATACCAACACACCATTCCATTTCAAATGCAAGAAAGACTAGCAGGAAGCCTGAGAAATGGCAGGAAGGGCTGGGGGGAAGTGGCAAAGGCTATGGGGTGAGAGACAAAAATCCCAGGGCTATTTAGGGATGGGGAAGGTGTGAGGGTCCCCCCCCCCCCCGCCCCGCCAACCTGCCCACCCAGGAGGCTGGTCTGGGCTGAAGACATGCCCCCTGATTCATTATGAGACCAGTGTCATGAATTAATACCCATTAATACCCGATCCCTCTGCTTTTCCCACCCAGGCCTGCCTGCCTTGGAAGCCAGTGACCTGGTTGGTGAGTGAGGCCCCAGACTGCCCTGTTCCTGCTGCCCCACATTTTCCCTCTAAGACCCCACATCCTACCTCCTGGTTCTGGTTCTTATTCTTTTTCCCCCCCCCCCGCTTCCTGCAGATAAAGACAGTCCCTTCTACTATGGTAAGAGCTGATCTCCCTCATCCCCACCCCCTACCTTTGCCTATCCTGGACCTCTTTGCTAGAGCTTGGTGAGGGCTAGTGAGAAAAGAGGGGCAGAATGGGGCTGGGACTGGGGATTACAGAGTCGGCATGGTCTGTGAAAAGAGCAAGAGGCCAATATGCAACACGGTCTTTGGGAGAACTTCATTCCAGCAAGGAGGGAAGATACCCACAGGATATTTAGGAAGATTTCTGGGGAAGGGGCTGGAGGCCATTGGGCCCCCGGGTATATCTCACCTAATCTTCCTTCCACTCTCTCACTTGCCTTCCCCAGCACCCGCTCCTTGTTGCTCGACAGCCCCCAGCAGCTTTTCTCTTCCTTTGCCTGGCACTGTCCTCCAGCGTCCCTACACAGCCCCCTTTCCCCCCAGCCTCAGCGCAAATGCCACCTTTCAGAAAAGCCTTCCTTGATCAAAAAGCCTTCCAACCCCCTTCTTTTTCTGTGCTCTTCTGCTTATTTTTTCTTCCTAGTGCTGTCCCACCAGCGATTATAGCGCGTATCTATTTACTGGCTTGTCTTTCTTGCTGCCTGAACTGTAAGTGCATCTGCACAAGCAGGTGATCATAAATATCTTTCGAGTGAGTGAGTGGGGCGGAGCCTGGCTGGTGCCCGCTCACTCTCTGCTCCCCCAGACTGGGAAAGCCTGCAGCTGGGCGGGATGATTTTTGGAGGGCTCCTGTGCATCGCTGGAATCCTGATAGCCCTGAGTGAGTGGTGGGTCTCGCAGGCCGGGCCCGGGGTAGGTGGTGGGGTGGCCCAGGCACCCCAGGTTCTTTGCACTGACCAGCTCTTCCTCCCACAGGTGGAAAATGCAAGTGCAAGTACAGTCAGAAGCACAGGTGAGACAGGGCCCCCACTGTATGCCCCAGGAGCAGAGCACACCTATTTGGGGATAAAGTCCTGCAATTTAGAGCAAGAGGACAGCCCCTTGGCTGCTCCATGGGCTTGCAGTGGGGTTTGTTATTCACTGATAATAGAAAGCTATAACCCTTGCTATTGTTTAAAGTGACAGGGGAAGAATAGCAAGCAAGTGTGCCCCCTGGGGAGGGAGCACCAGGCATCCTTTCGGGGGGATACAGGACAGAAGGTCTGGGGATGCTAATTTGATGTGTTCCCTTCTTAGCCCCTTACCTGAGAAGGCCATTCCACTCATCACTCCAGGTAAGAGGGGCTCCTTTGAGGGGCTTCCAGGCCCTCAGGCAGGGTGGCCATAGTATTTGAGCATTATTAAATGCCTTGTGTAATGCTTTCCTAAGCCAGCCCAGCCTTGGGGTTTCTGGAGGCTGAGGGGGTTGCCTTTGTAGTGACCATGTCTGTGAGGACCTGACTTCCATTCTCTCTTCAGGCTCTGCCAGTACCTGCTGAGCACAGGACCAGCTTCGTGGCACTCTTGGTACCAGCTCCCATACTGTTTTCTCCCCACCTGGGGGCCTTACCCTTCATGATGGCCTTTTTCCCCCAGGGTGGGCCCTTAAGTTCCCTTCTGATCAGGAGGCTGTCCAAAGCTTATTTCTAAATTAAACTGTCTCATCCCTCCCTCCAGTGTCTTGTGAGTGAGTCTTTCTGTAGGTCTGATCAGGGATGGGCAGGCTGGGCAGGGACTCCGACGTCTTGCTTGGGAATGCTCAGGCCCCTCAGTGGCTGGTGGCGAGGGGGTCCTGTGGATCGCTAATGCTTCTTGTGGCCACATGTCTGTCCTGAGGCCTATTCCCAGCATGCTCCCCACTTTGAAAACCTGATAATTGGTCTTCTGCCCCCTTGCCTCATCCATACCCCATGCAAGATACCTCAGTGTTATATCAAAGGACTTTACGATTTCCACACCTTGCGTAGAGACCCTAGAAGTCCCAGTGAGCCAGGTACCCATGACATTCTCTAACCTAGAATGATCCCCAGGGGCTCACCCTCCACTAAGAGGCCACCTCACTCAGTGAATGCTCTCTATCCTTCACACAGCTCAGGAAATGAAGCAATTCCTTTATTGACCCATCCCAGTAAAACCCTATATAACGCTCAGACAAACCCATGGACTCTCTGCCTAGCCTAGATAGTATCCTATAGGACCCTACTATGAGCCATATCCCAAGAAGCCTGCATCTTAGAACCAAAGACCATCCATACACATCTAGGTTCCCCAATATATCCAAAGTCCACTCCTGGAACACCTCACTTGAAAGGTCCCTACGTGTACAGGGTGGGGCTGGGGAATGGCCTCTCCCACCTCATTAGCTTGTCTGTCCTGCAGCCTTATCCTTTATGCCATCTTCTATAGTCCAGGACAGAAGGAACTAAGGTACCCTCACTCCAGCTCCTGTTCCCTGCGTCGACCCTGGCGTGGCAGCAGGCTGAAGCAACAGAGATCTCCCCTGTCCCTGCCAAACAGTGATGCCCAGTCTGGGGTGCACCAGATCTGCGCTGACGGGACAGCCATGTTGGTGCATCTAATGGTGCACTGCTCCAGACCCTCCCCCACTTCTCAGGGTGGGGCCGCATTCTGTGGAAATCGTGTGTCCTAGACTTCAGGCCCCAGACTTGTAGACTTGGGTTAGGAGGCCAGAGCAGGGGATCTGAAAGGTGAACCCTTCCTCCCATGGGTTGGCAGCTCATCCCAGGCCCTGAGGTCTCAAAATGAGATTCATAGGTCTGCTTAGGGCCCTTGAAACAGGACACATGAGGAGGTGGGGGAGGGGGTTCCAAGGCAGGACCAGAGCTGCAGCAAGAAGTCCAGGAACCTGAGTGAGACGTGAGACACCTGGCTGAAAGTACGGCACCCGTCTAAGTGGATGACTGAGGGTGGCAGGGAGCCATGGAGCTTGGTGGCTGGTGCCAAGCTTATCACCCACCCGGACTGATCCTATAAGGCCCTTAAGGCCCCAGGATTCTGAGCCGATGCATCCTGTGAAGAAGAAACGAGTGTGTTTCAGCAGCGGGCGTGCATGGGCAGCCATGGGTAATGTGATCGGGTTAAGAGATGACATCTGAGCTGAATCCTCAAAGGTGAATGATTATAGGAGCCCGCTGCACAGACACCTTTCCTGGGAGAGAGAATAGCACTTGAATTGGCCTTTTGAGGACCAGAGAAAAATCAGCATGAGTGGAACATCAGCGAGGAGATCAAGGAGGAAGCAGAAGCAGCCACTTCAGGGAGAAACCCTACCCCCTCCTGAGCTGGGAATTGGGGGCCCCCCCGGAGCCCCACAGGAGGCAGGAGCAGGAGGAAGGCAGGAGAGCACCGGGCGCAGAGCCCAGAAGTACCCTCCCCTGAGTCAGAGCCCCCTGGAAGCAGCTTCCAAACTTGCTTTTCTGTCCTGGGCACTGGGGTGCCTGTGCCTCTCCTCCTTGGACACAGGAGGACGCTGGTGGGTGAATGGATTGCATCTGAGAAGTAAAAATGAGCTCCACTTAGGAAAGCAAAGTCTGGCCGTTTGTCCGTGGGGCTGGAGTGGCAGACGCTGAAGTGACATTTGTCAGAATGCCACCTTCTGAGTGACCGAAAACTGCTTTTTTTTTTTAAAGTTGGTTTATTTAAGCAATCTCAAAAACCCATCGTGGGGCTCGAACTCAGCGGGAGATCAAGAATGGCATGCTCTACCCACTGAGCCAGTGAGGCACAGTGGGACCTAAGCCACTTTGACCCAAGATTCAGCGAGTCCAACCTGGGCGCCCATTCTGGTTAGAGGGTTTCTGGACACAACGTTCCACATCCATCTTAACGTTTCAGTTCCCTGGCTCCACTTTGCGGTGGACCGCAGTCCCGGTCCTCCTGTACCTTCAGCCTGCCAAACACGGCTTTTTTCCAATTTTGTCTGAACAACCTGCACAGTTCCCTCAAGTCCTGTAAGCAACCACTCTGGGGTGAAGGACCCCATGACCCCTATGCCCCCAACATGTGGGACTCCCTCATTGCCCGGCATCAGTGAGCCTTTGTCCAATTACAGGCTGGTACCTAGTAGTTTAGGCTGATACTGCCTGTCCAAGGCTGGGGCAAGGGGCTCTTGGAGGACATCCGGGGTCTGGATTAATCATGGGTAGAAGTCAGGGAATGTGATGGAAGGTAGGGGGCACCATGCAGGTCGGAGTCCATGTTAGCCTGTGAGTTTGGCAGCTGGGCCCTGGAGTTGGGCTGCTGATTCCCAAGAGAAACAAGTCCTGCCCCCACCCCCCCTTTCCTACTTCCCATTTCAACCGCCACCCCCTTGGTAGGGAGAGGGAAAGGTAGCCATAGGATGAGAGGAGTCTCTGCCCAGGCTTCCCTGTGTGGAAGAGTCCCCTTCCCTGGGCCTATTTCTTCTTGGAGGAGCGTGGCTTTACTCACAATTCCCTCCTTTTGCTGCCGCCTCCCAGAGAAAGTGTTGCCCAGGAAAGAATCTGAGAGCAAAGGGTAATTTCTACTCAATTGAACACTTAATATGTGAAGGTCACTATTAAAAACACTTCCTGTTAACTCAATTTTCCCAGCAGCTTATGAGATGGGAACTTTGTATTATTTCATCCGCGCACAGGAGGAGACCAAGGTTCTCAGAGGTTCTTGCAGGTCATCTTGCTCCTAAGCTGTTTCTGAAGGACTGGGCTACCTTGCCTTTCTGGTATTTATCACTATCTGAGAAAGAACCCAGTAACTGTGCCTGCTTGGAGACTATCTATATCCCTTCCCATTTATGTATGTATATATGTATGTACGTGTGTGTGTGTATATTTATTTTTTATGTAAGCTCTGTGCCCAACGTGGTGCTTCAACTCACGACCTGGAGATCAAGAGTTGCATGCTCCAGCTGCCTGCCTGGCTCAGCTAGAAGAGCATGAGACTCTTGATCTTGGAGTCATGAGTTTGAGCCCCAGGTTGGGTACTGAGATCACTTATATAAACTTAAAAAAAAAAAGTTTTATGCTCTACCCAGTAAGCCAGTCAGGCACCCCTTCCCTATTTTTAAATTTAAATAATCTGATTTTTTTAAATTAATTAATTAATTAATTTTAGGGAGAGAAAGAGAACAAGTGGGTGCAAGAGGGAGGGGCAGAGGGAGAGAACCTTCGAGGAGACTCCCTGTTGAAAGTGGAGCCCAGCTCGGGGCTTGATCCCACAACCCATGAGATCGTGACCTGAGCCGAAACAAAGAGTCGGACACTTAGCCAACTGAGCCATCCAGGCACCCCTATCTTATTTTTTTCTGATTGCAAACATCTTTCATGCTTATTACAGAAAAGTTGAACATTACAGAGATGTCTCACTTAGCTAAATCAGTTTTTAACCCAGCACGCAGAAATAATCAAGGTAAAACTTTGATGTAATACTCTATAACTGTTATATATAAATAACATTTATTTATATATATGGTTGTTACATGAATCGATAGTTCGTTACTTGGTATTGCTGAGTAGTCCTCTGAGAGCTTTTAAAATGAGGGCCTACTAGCTTAAGAAAAAGTTGTAAGTTTTATTCTAAGACTTGTGGCTTAAACCTTATGATATTTGTTTCCCAGAAGGTAGCAGCATCTTACCCTTTTTTTTTTAGGTTTTATTTTTAAGTAATCTCTACACCCAATGTGGGGCTCAAACTTGTACCCCTGAGATCAAGAGTCACATGCTCTACTGACTGAGCCAGCCAGGGGCCCCTTATCCTCAATTTTTGTGTAAAATGTGCTATAAGAAGTAAGGGCCAACAGCTAACACAAGGGAGCATGACTAGAGCCATCTGGGTGGATCACTGGTTAGGTCCTATGCCTGGCTCTGTAGAGGGATTTATTACTCAAGTCTCAACCCAGCCATCAGAGGAATATTCTTAAGGCAAGATCAGATCAACTCTGCTCAAAGTGAACCAAAGATACCCTATTTATCTTAAAGAAAAATCCCCTTAACATGGCCTATAGGCCCTACTTCTGACCGCAGGCCCTACAACATTCCATCTTCACCCACCCTCCTCTCCTACACTTGCCCTGCTCCTAGATGTTGTCTGAACACAGCATAGGCTCCAGCCTCAGCCCTAAGGCACTACACTTCCTTCCCTCTGCTGGCCATTGTCCCAATTCCCAGCATCCCTGCATTACCAATTCCCTTCCCTTAGGCCCTTGTTAGGAGGCCTCCTGGCCACTTACAGCTGCACCATCATTTGTCCTTCTCATCACTGTATCACTGTTTGCTGCTGCTTCTTCGTATTCAGTCCTAATTCTCATACTGTTGATTTTTTATTGATTTGTTATGGCCTCCCACCCCAACCAGAATGTACATTCGAATTGGTGCCTTCAGAATTTTGTTTGGTTCACAGTTTTGGCTCTTCTCGAATTGCCATTTTATGGTTTCCATTGAGTACATATTGGCCATTTTGAGCTTCTTGGGTTCTCAGGGTAATTTTTTAAAAATCTCACTGCATTCCTGCCACCATCCCCTCATAGATGGTAATAGCACATGGGTCTTACAGTTATCCTATGCCTCCGATATATGTACACAATATCTGTACCCTATCAAAAATATCCAGGCATAAAAGACAAACTGACACCAGACAACATAAACACAGTGAAGGAAGATGCAGATATTGGAATGATCAGACCAATACTTTCAACTATGACTAATATGTTCAAGGAATGAGTTGATATGTGGAGATTCTCAGAAAAAAACTCAATGTATGCACTGTGGGTTAAGCTGTGTACTTCAAAAATGTATGTTCAAGTTTTTTTTTTTTCAAAGATTTTATTTATTTATTTGACAGAGAGACACAGCGAGAGAGGGAACACAGCAGGGGGAGTGGGAGAGGGAGAAGCAGGCTTCCCGCTGAGCAGGGAGCCCGATGCAGGGCTCGATCCCAGGACCCTGAGATCATGACCTGAGCCAAAGGCAGATGCTTAACAACTGAGCCACCCAGGCGCCCCGGTATGTTCAAGTTTTAACCCCCAGTACCTGGGACTATGACCTTATTTGGAAACAGGGCTTCTGCGGATATAATCATTTTAAGATGGGGTCATACTGGATTAGGTTGGGTCCTAATTCAATGACTGGTGTCCTTGTAAGAAGAAGAAAATTTGGACACAGGTAGAAGGCCATGTGACAACAGAGACAGAGATGGGAATGAGGCAGCTGCAAGCCAAGGAACACCAAGTTGGCTGGCAACCATGGAAGCTAGAAAGAGGCATAGAAGGATTCTTCCTTGGATCTTCAGAGGGAGCATGGGCTTGCTAACACCTTGATTTTGACTTCTCACCTCCAGAACTGTGGAAAAATTAAAGTTTTTGCAATATGTAAAAAAAAAAAAATCAAGTGGAAATTTTAGAACTATGGAAGTGTTTTCTTTTTTTTTAAGTTTATTTATAATCTCTAGACTCAACATGGGGCTCGAACTCATAAGCCCGAGATCAAGAGTTGCATGCTCCTTCCACTGAGCCAGCCCAGTGCCCTATCAGTATTTTAAGGGAGAAATAGCAAAAGCTTTCTCTCTGAAATTGGTAATAAGACAAGGATGTCCTCTGGCCCCAACTTTGTTCAGCGTCACATTTTTTTTTTCAGCATCATAGTTCTAATGATGAAAAACAAACTTAGATCTAAGAGCAGGCAACAAGGCAAGAATAAAGTATATAAAGATTAGAAAGAAATAAAAAAAACTATCATTTGCAAACAGCATGTTTTTTATGTAGAAAATCTACATTAAATTAGCATAGATAAGTGAATTTAGCAAGGCCATGATCAATATAAAAATCCATAGTATTAGGGTGCCTGGGTGGCTCAGATGGTTAAGCATCTGCCTTCGGCTCAGGTCATGATCCCGGGGTCCTGGGATCGAGCCCCACATTGGGCTCCTGGCTCAGCGGGGAGTCGGCTTCTCCCTCTCCCTCTGCCTCTCGCCCTGCTAATGCTGTCTCAAATGAATAATTAAAAAATAATAATAAAAAAAACCCATAGTATTTCAGGGCTCCTGAGTGGCTCAGTGGGTTAAGCGCCTGACTCTTGATTTCTGTTCAGGTCATGATCTCAGGGTTGTTGAGATTCAGCCCTGTGTCAGGCTCCGCGCTCAGCAGGGAGTCTGCTTGAGATTCTTTCACCCTCTCCTTCTGCCTCCCGCCCCCATGCTCCCTCTCTAAAATCATTCTTTAAAAAATCTATTTTAGTATTTCTTTTTCTTTTTTAAGATTTTATTTCTTTATTTGACAGAGAGAGGTAGCGAGAGCAGGAACACAAGCAGGGGGAGTGGGAGAGGGAGAAGCAGGCTTCCCGCTGAGCAGGGAGGCTGATGCAGGGCTCGATCCCAAGGACCCTGGGATCATGACTTGAGCCGAAGGCAGACGTTCAACGACTGAGCCACCCACGTGCCCCTATTACAGTATTTCTTGAGGCACCTGGATGGCTCAGTTGGTAAAGCATGCAATTCTTTTTTTTTTTTTTAAGATTTTATTTATTTATTTGAGAGAGAGAGAATGAGAGATAGAGCACGAGAGGGAAGAGGGTCAGAGGAGAAGCAGACTCCCTGCTGAGCAGGGAGCCTGATGCGGGACTCGATCCTGGGACTCCAGGATCATGACCTGAGCCGAAGGCAGTCGCTTAACCAACTGAGCCACCCAGGCACCCCCCCCTTTTTTTTTTTTTTTAAGATTTTTATTTATTAGAGAGAGGGAGAGCACAGCAGGGGGAGCAGCAGAGGCAGAGGGAGAAGCAGGCTCCCCGCCAAGCAGGGAGCCTGATGCGGGGCTCGATCCCAGGACCCTGGGATCATGACCTGAGCGAAGGCAGACACTTAATGGACTGAGCCACCCAGGTGCCCTAAAGCATGCAATTCTTTTCTTGGGGTTGTGAGTTCAAATACCACACCGGCTGCAGAGTTTACTTTAAAAAAAATCCATAATATTTTTTTCTTTTTTTTTTTTAATCCTAAGAAGTCCCAGCAACAAACTCTCAGCATATCATATCAAAGACACCATGTAAAATATAATAAAATATCTGGAAACCAACCTCATGAAATATATGCAAGAAATTTTACACAAAAACTAAAAACAAAACTGAGATGCCTTACAAGAGCCTTCTGACTTGATGCATCTGCCAACATTCCAGAGCATGGGTGGTAATAGTGCAGAGTGAGCTCAGTAGCTTTAGGAGCTGCTTTTTGAATAGTAAATAACCCTGTGATGCAGGAGACGTGGCCTTGATTCATAATACTCAGGGTCTAAGCTGTGACTGTTCACTGAGACTTGTCAGAGACACCACACAAAACCCATTTGTGATCACAGATACCTCCACAATGGGGCCTACTCTGTCCTTTGCAGCAGCTTGCAGAACCCCTGCAGCCTCTGGTTACCTAAAAATTAGGTAGGAGCAGTATTTTCATGTGTAAAATAAGCTTTCTCCAAAATCCAAAACATCTTACCAAAAATCTGCCTCTTAGTGATGCAGTATCTTGACATTTACTTTGGAGGAAATGTCCCAGTTCTGCCCAAGGCCAAAGATTGGTCAACATTTCCCGTAAAGACTCAGATTGTACATACATGAGGATAATGTTAGGCTTTGCGGCCACATGGTCTCTGATGAAACTACCCATCTCTCTGCCAATGTAGCACGAGAGTAGCCACCAGACAGAACGAACGAATGGGCATGGCTCTGTACCAAGAAAACATTCACAAAAAACAGGCAGCAGGCCAGATTTGGCCCTAGGACCCTAGTTTGCCCATCCTTACCCAAGACTCTTAGACCCTAAAGACTTCCCTGATGTGGCAGGGCCCTGAAGTCTTCCTCCCTCTAGCACATGCATGTCCTCCTAAGGCATCCAGAGAACTCGCTTTCTCCCCAACGAACCCAGTGAGGAGGTCATTAACAGTGGATCATGGCAAGGAGATTCAATGTCTCTTCAGACTCTACTGTAACACAGCAGGAGAGTTACCAGAGCCCTGGAGAAAGACAGGGAAGGTGTTCTAACATCCATGTTATGAGAAGGTAAAATATTTTTAAATCTCCCCCTTGATGCTGACTGAAGAGAATGTATTCACTAGGTCAGGAGCTTCTCAAGTGCTGGAGACTTATTTACCTGTAACTGGCAAGGGCACCACATCAAATGCTGAGCTGTGTGGAGGCAATTACTTGGTTAAGGTCCTGGTCTTCTGCTATCTTCTACCAGAATTCAGCTGATCAACCAGACAAACAAATTAAAAGGGCATTTGCTTGCCTTTTTAGTCTATGAGCATGGCCCAAACCTCAGATGTGACACTTCTTATTCATGGTCTTGAATGGGTAACACCACTTGAGATGCCAAGAGGACTTGGCCTTTCCTACCATTATAGATAGCTCTCACTTCACAAGCCAAGGATCCAGTGTGTGTATTGGGGCGGGGGGGGGGGGTTCTGTCAACTGCCTAGTGCCCCTTCAAACTAATTCACTCAAGGAGATAACCTGAGGGGTCTGCAAGCCTATCTGACCTACAGTGAAATGAACTTGGCCTGGGAATCCATTTGTCACCTGGCCTTCTCATGTTCCCACTCTACCAGAGAAGAGCTTGATTTTCAATTAGCTTTCTGCTCATACAGCCAGAGAGTAATAGCTGGGAAGAGAAAGCTGAGACCTTGTAGCTGTGCCTATGTGTGGCCCCTGGGCAGACAGAGGTCTGTTAGTCTTCACCGCAGATCTGGCCAGGCAAAGCCCTTATACTGCCTTTTGGGCTTTACTGTCTGCCACCATCTAGTCTCTGCTTTTCTGTTATCCTTCTATCCCGACTTTCTTGTACTGCCAACCACGGCTGAGAATTTCCATTAAACTTAAAATGCCGGTGCACATCACTAGCACATTCCTTTATCAAATTAGAAGCATCCTTGAGCCCTTCAACAGGAACTTTTTAAAGTAATCACTACACCCAACATCAGGCTCAAACTCACGACCCCAAGATCAAGGGATATATGCTCTTCTGATTGAGCCCGCCAGGCACGCCTTGACAGAACATTTGTAGCTGGTTTTTCCCACCTCGTATGCTAAATCCTACCATGCCCACCTGAGTCTGATGACCCCTTTCTCAATATCCAGCATCCCTCCCTCCTGTAGGCCACTATCTCTAAGCTTCAAGAGTTGGCTCCAGCAGATTATTAGGAATGGACTCCAAGCATTTTATTCAGAATTTAAATCCTGAGTCCCAGGAGATGCCTATTACCAATCATTTTACACTCAACCCTCTGGTCCAGCATCCTCCAGATCCCCTGGGGTGCTAGGAGTCCTGTCCACACATTGAATCAAGCCCTGCAGCTTTTTGGTAGCATGCGTTTTCTTCTCTAGTGGGGCATCTCTGTTCTGTGTCATGCTAAGTCCTGACCCTAGTTTTCTGTAACATAAAAATCAGTTTTCTTGAACATGCTAGATAGCAAATATTTTAGGTTTTGCAGGCTGACGCATATTTGAAATTTTGTTATTTTTTACTGATGTAACTCAAAATTTTTAAGTACAATTTTTTATAGTGCAAGTCTACTAATAAGAATGGAATTCATTTGGGGATTTTCCATTGGGGTTCCCAGACATTAGATCAATTCATCTGTAAAAAACCATTCTCATTCTTAGGTCACAGATCATGTAAAAACAGGTAGGCTGGATTTGATGGGTGGTTTGCCCACCCTCCTAGAAACAGTACCTGGAGCAGACTTTGACGAGGCAGACATCATCTTAGAAATCTCCTACCACAGGTGAGGCCTCCAGATAGTCTTATTTCTAGGAGGGAGCCACTGCTGCTAGCCCAGCAATTCTAGGTAATGTAGCACATTCCTCTGGATATCCCATCCCAGGTTCTTGGAGCCCACTCCTTATCTGGACTCGAAACCTAGCAAGGGTTTTTTAAGGGGTGAATGTACTCCCTAAAACTTCACTGCCTTGCCAAATCTTGGTCTTTCGTGGTATCTTACAGATTTCTTAAGCTCCCAGGTGCTCTACCTGGGCTTCCCTGGGTCTTCACAACCCAGGCCTTTGCTTCCCTCTGGTGGACTGTTGTTGACTTGGAACATGGTGGACCAGCAGGATGGGTAAAGACCCTGTGAACATGGCTTAGACCAGGTGTGTGATCTGTGCCTCCCTAGAATTCTTGTATTTAACCTAGTCTTCACAGTGTATCTTCCTAGTTCAGCCTGTGTCCAAGCACTTCTGGCATTCATGGGCACTGCTGCTACCCTATCTCAGGCCACCTGAGTCTGCAGAACACTGGTGGCTAAGGATGGCAGGTAAGGTGGGCCCGTGAAGCCACAGGAGGCTCAGAGAGGCTAGGTAAGATTGTAGTCTACATAAATGCTTATTTAACAAAATCTTCAGGGTTTAACCAATAGAGGATTGTTCCTTTGAAGTGATACCAGAGGAAGACCTAGAAGTGGTGTGTACTTGTATCTGGGCTACATTCTATGGTTATTAAAAACAAGGTGGGGGGAGGGGAAGTTGAAGAAATCACCAATAGTAGCTTTATAAGCAGTTAAAAAGTAAAAACTCCATTCACATCTCAAAGTCTGTTTTAGTGTGTATCACTAAAGTGAAAGTTAAAAGTGATGACATTATGCTGTGTGCAGAGGTGCCTGGAATTTGGACAGTTTTCTACTGATGGGTGTTTCCCACTTTCTAATTTGCAAACAAGTCTGTCAAACTTATTATGTGTGTTCTGTAATAAACTGTAACTGCTAACCCAGGAGCGTTAAGAGCTAGTATGAAAAAAATGTTCCCATCAGCATATTTTATATTTTAAAAAACCTGAAATGAATTGTGGCTGTGGCTAGTGACTGCCAATGCATGTGGCACCCAAAATTAAGCATCTGTGGCTATGAGAAATGAACAGGACTCCAGCGTAAGGGATAGAGCAGGACATTACAAATGGCTGTGTAACAGCACTCGTCTCAAAGGAGACTGGGCCTGTGTGCTTCTATTTTCATACTCTCTGGAATGTGTTTCCAGTCACCATTTCCACCACTCAAATTTAACATTTTTAAAAATCAAACTTTAATTTAGCCTTGGTATAGGAATATTAAGGAAATCTTAGATTTCATGTGCTAAATTATTTTGAAATTCACACTGAAATACAGCAGTATTCAATTCTCTTCAACCACCCATTCTGCTACTTTTTGGTGAGTATATAGTCGGTGCCAGTCATTGTGAAAAAATCTTTATTTTAAGAAAAAAATTTAGTTAACAAAAAAATTTAACAAGTTTCACTTAGCAAAATACACCCAAAAGGAAATCACAGTACAAAGAAAGTTTTAAGTCAAGGCCTCACCAATTCCTACAGTATTAGTAATGTGTCTCAATTTTCAAAACTAACTTATTTTTAAAAGCTTAAACTTAACCTAAAAGATTTTAAATGAAAATAAACTAGAATGAACAAACATGAGAAATGTTCCTCTTTGAATCAGGGATCTAGCACCTTGAGTTTTCCAAAAAAGCACGTCTCCCCAATGTGTTCACGGTGATGTGGTGTAAAAGATCCATTTAATGTACTTAAAACTACTTTAACTCAGATAACATCACTCTGAAGTACACTACCAAAATGTTAATTGAGAAAAGCTGAAAATAGTTTTAGTTTACTCAATATCACATGCTAGAAGAAAGTTTGCATGAGAAAACACTGAAGAGGTAATTTTTTAATCCAGATTTCACAAACTCATGGTGCAAAATGGGTCCCACAGCTTCCTCTAGAGTAATAATTGCTTTTCACTGCTTGTTGGCTGCCTGTGAAAATGATTGCAGTAACTCAAATGCTCCTACAAAACTAGTCATATCCACCCATGCTGTTCTGGCCTCCATAGCCAGCCCCATAACAGCCGCTCACAGACTGGCTCTCAAGGCCACTGTAAGTGGACTGGGCTGACACCCCCATGCCTTGCATCATCTGGCTGCTATATGCCCCATTGCTGGCCCCAGTTGTGGAATTCAGGAAAAGTTCTATGTATCTGTGTTGCATGTTGGCCCGGTCTTTGGACATAGCTGCCACAGCTTCTTCGTGAGTGGCAAACTCGACATCGGCTTCGCCCGTCACTCTTCCATCAGGGCCAATCTCAATATGGACTCTCACAGGGTTGAGTGGAGAGAAGAAGTTGTAAATGTCGTTCTCTGTGGCTTTGTATGGCAGCCCTCTCATGTGGACGCAGTGTCCAGTGGTACTCTGGACAGTGAACTCGCCGTCTCCGTATCTGTGGTCGTACATGCCCGAGAGACAGTAACTGAGGTCTCTCCCGAACAGATCAGTGGTGAAGCCGTAGCCATCGCTGAGGCCGCTGTACTCCTCATAGCCCCCATAGCCTGCACTATATGCACCAGACCTCATCCTCTCCAGGCCCGCTTGCTTGACAATGCCAATATACCTCCTGGCTGTGCCGGGGCGGTCATAGGGCCCCGGCCGCTGTACAGACATGAATTTCAGAGGGGGATCTGAGTATGACCTAACTTCTTCCTGACTGCTCTTGAACACTTCAATATACCTGTGCCCTATTCTCTCCTTGTGCTTCCCTAGGGCCTTCTCGGCTAACTCCTGGGAGGCAAACTGCACAAAGGCTTCCCCTGTAATCTTGCCCTCGGGGTCCACAGGCAATGTGATCCCGTTTGGCACAATTTCCAACCCTGAGAAGAACTGAACAATTTCTTCCTTGGTGCATCCAAATGGGAGTCCTCGAAGCCGCACGAAGCCATCATTGGCGGTGTCGGCACTGTTTGGACCGCTGTGCTTCAACACCCAATCCATCTCGGTTCTGTGGGATTTGAACACCTCAATGTACCGGTGTCCCATGCTTTCCCTGTCTTTTTTAAGGGCCATTTTTACATCATCTTCTGATTCAAGTTCAACAAAAGCCTCACCACTCTGCCTGCCTTCTCTAGTGTAGATGAAATGAACGCCTGCAGCCCCATCATGAATTGTGCAGTCAGAAAGGAAATTCTGCACATCCTCAACAGAGCAGGACCAGGGCAGGCCACGGAGCTTGACCACAAAGCCTTCACCTCCCTCGGGGCCCAGCATCATGGACACTTGAGAGGACAGACGTCAAACAAGCTTGGGTGCAGCTTTTTGTGGCTGAAAAGAAAGCAAAAACTCCTTTACATAATTTTTCACTTATTATGTACAAGAATATGCAGTAAATCTTGTTTTCCTGATTTTACAGGTGAAAAAGGAAGAGTAAAATATGTTAAGAAATACACCGAATACATTTGAGCTGAGATTCAACCCCAGGTCTCCCAAAGATGTATTACTCACAGAGACTGAAAAAGAACAAATTATGAGTCTTAAAAAAATACAATAGCAATCTGGAAGTTTCAGTCAACAAGCCAAAACCTATCAATTCTAACAGTTATTTTAAGTTAGAAGGGAAGACAAAAGAATGAAATAAGCCAATATTTAGAAATAGTGAGAGAACTTTTCAGAACTGGAGGAAAACATGATTATTACATTGCTCAAGTAAAAGGACATTTTCTTGTTACTAGAGAAAAGGCAGAGCAAACGTGTAACAGGAAATGCTCAACTGCACTAGTTATCAGAGAAAACCAAATTATTGACAAACTACCATTTTGACTCAACATAATTAAATTTACTAATTTAGTAATTTAAGTATTTGATGTAGTCACTCTATGTAGCACTTTATTTTTTTATAACTACCAACATGCAAAAGGCTAATTTTGTAATGACTTCAGTCCATCCCCCTACAAATGAAATTCTTATGTTCCTCCTCCTTTACTGTATGTGCCCAATAAAAAATGCCCAGAAGATTAAGTATGTTTCATGGTTAATACTGGGTGGCTCAGGGGCACACAGCCAGGCAAAATGTTTCGTATTTTGGACCAGATAATTCTTTGTTGTGGGGTAGCGACCAATAGCACCCCCTCCCCAGATGTAACAACCCCAAAGGTCTCCAGGTATTCCCAAATATTCCCTGGGGGTAAAACTGCTCCCAGCTGAGAATGACTAGTGTAGAAATCAGGGCCACCAACCTTAAAAAGGGCCCTCAACACTGCCTACAGTTCCATCCCCCTCCACTCTCCCAAAGCCCTGAGTTGCCTATGGCAACCTCAACAACTATTCTAATATCCCCTACCTTGAACTGATCATCTCTCATCTGGTTCAAAGAACAGAGAACAAATAAAGGAACTACCACAAAGTCTAGAAATTTATAAACAAAGAGTTGCTTCTCTTATTAGCTGATATCATAAGCAGGATCACAATACTGTTCTGGTCCCAACTCCACTCACCTAGAGAAATTATTATTTTTTTAAGTGGGCTCCATGCCTAGGGATAAGCCCAACGTGGGGCTTGAACTCACAACCCTCCTGATCAAGGGGGTCAAGACCTGAGCTGAGATTGAGTCAGACAATCAACTGAGCCACCCAGATGCCAAGAGAAATTTATCTTCACAGTCTCTTCACCGAAGACAACCTCCTTAATTAAGTATGCCCATTTCTAACCAATGCTGTAATATACCTTTCCTTGACATCAACTTTGCCTCCAGCAACTTGCTGATTTGCTGGCCCCCTCAGTAAAATCTCAGAAGGCAGGCCTCTACTATCACCTCTACTCCTCACCATCGAAAGGGCAATACCTTTTCTCGCCAAGAAAGAATTTTCTTATCTTCATTTTACTTGCTCCCACAGCAGGATTTAACCACTCCTTCTGGAAATCCTTTTTCCCTTTGGCTCCTGATGATGCATCGTCTTCTGGTTTTCTATTAATTCCTTAGATATGTTCTCCCAGCTTCTTCCAGTGATTCCTTTTCTAGGCAGCCTCATATTGATCTCCATGGTCAACTAGCCCTGGGCCCAGGACACTCAAGTCCCCAGCCTCAGGCTTCCTGAGGCCCAGACTGGTATACAAAACTCTACTCCATAGCCCCTATACCCCATAAATGAAAGCAGCATTTTCTCTGAAACTCTTCTATAGCACCCCAGCTGCAGATATAAATAGGCTTACCTGTCATCCTGAGGTTCCAGAAAGTGAAGTAATCCTTGGACAACTTTGCCCAAGCCCTCAAATCCAATGACTTCATTACCTCTCTGGAGTGATTTCATTCACCACCTTAACATTCCTGAATCCTACTGAAGAACTCTTGATTTCAACAAGTAATACAAAGGTTTCTCACAATTCCACGCTCAGTCCCTAGCCGTTATCATGGCACAGTAAGAGCTCAATAATTTATTCCTTTGTGATTTCAATTGTCAAAATTTTTTCTTTCTGCATCGCCCTCCTATCCCTTTCTACATCCTCATTTCTAAATCTAGTACCAACAGCCCATGCCAGGATATTCTTATCTGATTCTTAAACTACTTCAAGTGTAATGGCTAGCCCTTACTGCAACTCAATCTGCAGCTCAAGTGTTCTAAACTGACTGTCATTCTCCTGTTCCAAAACCTCAGTGGCTTCCCACTGGCACTGGAACACAAACCACAGAGCTAAGGGGGTACTTAGACCTTGCAACTTTGGCCTACAACACACTTATGTAGCTTGCATCGCTCCCATCAAAAAACAAAACAACAACAGCAAAAAAACCCCCACTCCTTTATTCATTTCTGTGCCTGGAACGTGCCAGGCTTTCTGCTCCCTGGGATTTGACCACACATGGTAATTATCTCCCCAAATATACTCCACCCAACCTTCTGTCTAGCTAAATCCAACTAATCCTTAAGGTCTCAGCTCAAACATACGACCTTCCCACAAGACCTTCCCCTTCTACAAATTAAGTCTCATGGTTCTATGCTCCCATAGCACTCTTGCTCTGATTTGTTTAAAATTGTCTTCAGAACTGCTTGGGAGAGCCTAGCAGGGACAGACTGTCTGTTTCCATTGGTTACTGTGGCCCCACCCCCAGCACAGCAGGCCCAAGATTAGCAAGAGCTTAATTGATGGCCATGCGAGGTCAACACCTCCCTCTACAATATGGCAGTCTAGGCTGAAAAAGACATGCAGGAAGCATAAATGAACACTGACATTTCATATAAAAATTACTTAAAACACCTAATAGCACAGTACAGATTATAAATGTTCTCTTCAGAAAATAAAGCTCCAGAATCAGAGACTTCTCTGAAGGCAAGGTGAAGAGAATTCTTCTCTAAAACACATCTACATGTAAACTTTCATTGCTTATTTATACTCCAGAATTAATGTTCTCTTACATTTCTCAGGTGGAGTCCTACTTGCTAACTCCATATTCTTCTAAACTTCCGATGGAACACAAAACAAAATCTAATTTTAGGTGCAAATATAACTCAGTATCCTCACTTTGCCCTCAGAACCTTCAACATTTGGATCCCTTGTGGAGTTTTACAGTACTTAGCACATTAACTAAAATTCAGTCTAAGAGTGCTGCAGATTTGTGCTCCACATTAGATTTAAAGCTAATGACAAAAATCTTACTTCGCATTAAGAAATGTCCTGCTTAAATATATCAAATGTAAACAGAAATTACTTTTCTTAAAAGAGCTCACCTTAAAGAACAACCCGGGGGGGAGAAGCCCACAGTCGGAGACACTCCTGGTAGGTAACGAACTGTCCTAAAAAAGAGTGATATGGCCGTCTTGCCTCAGTGCTCCAACACTCATCAGGGCAACCAGGGGTGGTGGTGCTGTGGCTGGGATGGGCTCCAGCTTCCTTCCTCCTCCTCGGGAGAGGCAGGACTAGGGCTGCTGGAAGCCCTTTATAGCCCCGAGGCTTCCATAACTAAAGCACACACCCGGGACTGACCCCACAACATTTAAAAGGTTTACCTTTTCATAGGGTAATACAGGCTAACAGCGGGAAATCTCTCACCAGCCTTGAGGAGACTTAGAAAACTCTAAGCTCTGTGAGGAAATCTAAATAGCGCGGGTGGGAGGGGCTTCTTCAGGGAGAGGGTGGAGCAAGGCCACAACCGACCCGGGTAGGGAAGGGACCAAAGGGGCAGGTGAGACCCCAAGCAGCATGATCTTTACTGGGATGAGCTCCCTGGAGAGTTGATTGCTATAATTGTTCAACATGATTTACGATTTACAAGAAACCATTGGGGGGAGGGGGGACGTGGAGAGGGGCAGGGTGGAGATACTCAATGTCTTTCCTTCCCAGTTCTATTTGGTAACTTCATTTCTTGTGACTTGTATTTGCTCTGACTTTGAAGAATAAAGGGAGGAAATTTTGAAATACGCTTTTCAACAAGAAAAACATCATCACTACCATCACCCACAGCCAAGCGATGAGAGTGTCCCCAAAGACTAGGATACGTGAAATCCACAGAGCACGTCGGAGAACTAAACCACATTCTTTATTTTGGAAAAGTGTAACTGGGAAAGTAAATTTCGCTGAGCGTGTCGTCTTAAATTTGCCTTTACTAGCCTCCTGTATTACTTCATTAGACACCATCTGGGTGGTGGTGGGAAGCCCGGTATAAATGTGCAGTATTACAATTTAAGAAACAGTAACTTCCAATTCTCTGGAAGATGGCTTTCAAAAAGCTTCATCCGTCCTTCCCCTGTGCCCCTAGAAGAGCGGAATCTAAAAGGTAGAAGGACCCAGGCATTTTAATGACTTGATTCCCTTCTATGGTTTACCCCAGCTGCTAGCTCCTTCCAGTGTGGTCTGCAGACCAACATCTATGGAACCCTCCTCGGGGAAGCACGTGCAGGGGCGGCCAAACACCCGACAGCACGGGTCTCACTGGAGCACTACCTTGCAATCGCTGGAGTGTGAAAAAATACTGCTTTTAGGTCCTGCACCTGGAGATTCTAATTTAACTGTAATGTACAGGATGTGACCAAGGATTTTTGCACAACTCCCCCAGGTGAGCGCCCTGTGTTGTGTGCACAAACCACCCATGGATGGATGTTGTTAAAATGCAAAGATTCTAAATAGATATGGAATAGGGCAAGATTCTGCATTTCTAACAGGCTCCTAGGACTCCTGCGAGGCTCACCTTCACTCTACTGGTTAGACGGGATTTAGTTCGGATTCAGGTAGATCCAATCAGGATAAACAGGGTGCGCCTCCAAGTGCCACGAATGATTAAGGTTTATCTAAGGAGTACAAGGGCGGCTTAAACACCCATCCTCTCTGTTCAGGGAGGGGTACTCAGTGGGACCCTCGCTTCACCCTCTTATTTGTGCTGCAGTAAGACCTAAAGCATTTTCACCCTTATTTGTAAATAAATATTCACCTGCAGCTGGTAGCACCCAAGAGCCAGGTTGTCCTGGGTGTCCTAATGACTCAAAGTTCTACTTTTAAATCACAGAGAGACGCTGCCCCAGGATCACGCAGTTGACTTTTTTGCTCAAGACTTACCGCTGAGGGGAGCAGGACTGATTTCTATTTTCATCAAACAAGCGCGGTTTACAGCCAAAAGACCCCTAACTCCACCCGACGCTTAAAAACGCAGAGGGCTCCGGGGAAAGTCCAGGTGCGTCTCCTTTTGTTATTAACCTGAAAATGAAACTCAACTGGCTGTGGGCAAACGCCTCATACGAGGACTGAAACTGCGCTCTTAAGCTCGCAGCCGCGCGGGCCACCAGGGGCGCGTCTGAGCGATTTCGGCGGGAAGCACAGCGGCGGTCGCAGGCGCTGAGCTCCTCGGGCGGGGAAACGCGGACGAGGTGCTGGGGGGAGGCTCACTCGGCCTCTACCTGGCGGATGCGAAGAGACACTACCGTCTGCCAGGCCCCACAGGAAAAAGAGAGCCCGGAGCGCCCCTTCTCGGGGCCTGGGCGGGGTCAGCGGGAGCTTCCGGGGCGGGGGCGGGACGAACCGAGGGAGGAGGGAGGAGGGAGGAGGGAGGGAGGGAGGGAGGAGGG
>NW_027397082.1:29326044-29416660 GCF_003265705.2 Callorhinus ursinus
GGGGGAAAGAGGTCACTGGGCAAAGGCTTCCCAGGCCGGGTGGTGGGAGGGGAGAGCCCGGGTGGGGGGGGGGGGCGGGCGGAAGGGGGGGGGGGGGGGGCAGGTCGCCGACATCGCCGAGGAGGGAGTGAGGTGGGGCCGAGTTCTCCGTCCCGGCTTCCCGGAGCCGCGGGGGAGGGGGCGGAGCTCCCGAGTCAGGGGGGTCTTTCTGGGGCGGCCAGGGAAGAGTTCCCGGGACCTGTGGGGGGCGGAGCTCCCGGGTCGGGTCGGATCGGGGGGACTTCCTGGGGCCGTGGGGCCGTGTGGGGAGAAGAGTTCCTGGGGCAACGAGGGGGGAAGAAAGAGTTCCCGGAGCGGGCGGGATGGGGGGGGGGAAGTTGTGGGGGACGGGGGACGAGTTCCCGGGACTCGCGGGAGGTGGGGAGGTGGACTGGGGGCGGAATAAGGATGGAAGGGCGGGCGGGTGGGGGTCGTCCGCTCGCGGCGGCTCACCACGACGGGTCCGTAGTCCGGAAGGCCGGCGCGCGGGGCTGCGTCCCGGAGGCAGAGGCCGCGTGACTGAGGGCGGCGGGCCGGACGTGGGTCACGGGGTGTAAAGGAGGAAGTGCCACCGATGGGCCCGCCAAGATGTCACCAATGGAAACGCGTCCTGCAGGTGCGGCCCGCGGCCCGCGCGGTCGGCCCAGGCAGGAAGTGGGAGGAAGGAGGGAAGAAAAGCAACGAGGAAGACCGTTCTGAATGAGTTCTCAGGAAGGTGCCAGGATGGGGAAAAGTCCAGAGTACCAGCGCAGGGGAGGGGTAGATTGGGACGATTTATGTAGAAGAAGAAACTGTGAAATTAAAAAAAAAAAAAATCTGAAAAAACCTCTGAAAGCAGGAAGAATTTACAATGGAAACTAATAGACAAAAGGTAGAACCTCTGTATATTCATGACCTTGTTTTATGTATTTGGCCATAGACATGTAAATATTTTGCATCAGTTTAGAAGATGAATTTTAAAACTCGCAATTCTTAATATCCAACAAAAAATTACGTTTCATGAACCTCTGTATCCGAGTTCAAAAGAACAATCTTGAAAATAATTATTAAAGCAACTGCAGGGGGGCCTGGGTAGCTCAGTTGGCTAAGCGTCTGCCTGCCTGCCTTCGGCTCAGGTCATGATCCCAGGGTCGTGGGATCGACCCGGCATGGGGCTCCCCTGCTCCAAGGAAAACCTGTTTCTCCCCTCCCTGCCGCTCCCCGTGCTAAGTGCTCGCTTGCCCTCTGTCAAATAAGTAAAATCTTAAAAAAAAAAAAAAAAAGCAATTGTAATGTGAGCAGTGACTAAATTTTATATTAAGGAATTTAAGAAGTTTAGTTGTAATTATGGTGCTTTGGTTTTATTTTTGGAGTCAATACTTAAGAGATGTATTTGATGTCTAGAATCTGAGTGGACGGAGTGGGATTACAGATGAACAAATGGGTGATGATTTAGTAATTACTGAAACTGGGCAATGGGTACATGGAGTCTCCTTATACTTTTGTCTATTTTTCTGTATGTTAAATACCTTTAGTAATGAAATTATTTAAGAAAAGAAAGTCGTATGAATCTACTTACTAGAAGTAACTAGGAAATGAATAGGATTTATAGGTAAGAGGAACCTACTAGGTCAGAGTATGAGAAGCCAGACTCTAGCAAAGGAGTTCAGTCCTTCATTACAAAATAGCTCCAAGGGAAAAGACCAAGTGAACACTTACTGAATAAAAGAAATTTAAGGGATTTATCATGGATTCACAACACATGGGGCATATTTGATTTTGAGTCAAAGTGATAAACATTGAGATTATTTGAACGCTGACTAAAAATTTGATATTAAAATTTTTTATATTAAAGTATATTTACTTACTTTAGATATAGAATTGTAGGTATGCTTAAAAATAAAGGAATTACTTTCTAGAGTTTCATTGGAAGTATCTGTGGATGAAACTGTGTTGGCTGGGATTTGTGTAAAAATTACTAGGTGGGGAATGTAAAGAAAAACTGTCCCTGACTGTGGGAGCTAGGTGACAAGAATCAAAATCCAGCCATCCCATGGGAGTTGTACACAGGCACTAAACACTCATGAATTCAAGAGAAGTAAAACAGTATTCTGAAGAAAAATTAAGCCACAAAATTGGCTTGTTTTTGGAAAGAATTCTCTCTACAGAGTTGAGGTACCTTGACTACTTCATAAGCATTTATTTCATTTCTTGAAAACCTCTTCAAAATATAATCTTGGTAATTTATATGATTAGTATGCGTTTTCTCACTTATTTTATTCGAATGTATTTCTTGCGGTTAAGTAGTTTTACATATGCCTTCTTGGCTTAAGTGGTTGGTGACACAGGGGAGGCCACGGTTAATAATTGATCTACCATGGTACGGTTCCTGCCTGAAGGAACAACCTGTCCCAAAGACACCGGGAGGAGGTTGTGCTTAGACCGTTGAAAAGAGGAAAGCAGAGGAAGATCCTCCATAGCCTTGAAAGCCTGGTTTGGTATTTTGTACTTTAGTCTAAGACCAATGGGAAATCATTTAATTGTTTCCAAAATGGAATGTGGTATAATTTGTGTTTCTGCTTTTCAACAGAACAGTCTAGCTGCTATCTGGAAAACAAATGATGGGAACAGATGTGTGGAGAGGAGATGGGAAGCAATGAGATAAACTTTAGGAAAAACTGGCGGTACCCTGAAATAAAAACATTGTGGTAGAAATGAAGCAATTGTGTGAAGATGTGAATGATGTGCAGTAGATAAAATTTACCAAACTTGGGAGAGTCATTCATTAACTCAGAAATACTGTGCACTTAAAAAATGCAGGCACTGTGCTAGATCCACAGAGCAGTGGACTAGGAAATCAATTTAAAAAACGAAGAAAAGGGGCTCCCTGCTCAGCGGGGAGCCTGCTTTCTCCTCTTCCTCTGCCCCTCCTCCCCACTTAAGCTCTGACAAATAATAAAATCTTAAAAAAAAAAAGAAACGAAGAATACATGTATGATGACAAATTCTGAACGACCCAAGACAATGGGGATTAATTTACACTGGGACTCTGAGGAAGTGACATTTAAACAGATCCTAAGCATGAGTAGGGGTGGGAATGTGAAACTTTTTTCCCCAATTAAGGTATAAAAGAAGATTTTTAGAAGACCCTATTTTTTTTGTTGTTGTTCCTTTGTGCATTATCCTACTTATTCCTCCCTGAATGCTTGTTCAAATTCTTTGTATTTTTTAAATGTACCCCTTTGCCAGAGTCTGTTTTTGTATTGGTTGCTTTTTATAAATATTTTACTTTGTGGTGAATCCTTTTTTTTTTAATTTGACAGAGCACAAGGGGGTGGGGCAGCAGGGAGAGAGAAGCAGGCTTCCCTGCTGAGGTCCCTGGACCCTGGATCATGACCGGAGCCGAAGGCAGACACTTAACCAAATGAGCCACTCAGGAGCCCCAAAGATTTTATTTTTTTAAGTAATCTCTACACCCAATGTGGGGCTCAAACGTAACAACCCTGAGGATCAAGAGTCGCACGCTCTACCAACTGAGCCAGCCAGGCAACTCACGGCGAATCCTTTTAATCTTCATACTCAGTTCTTATTAAATTCACAAGAGAATTTTAGATATTATTTCTGCTGCTTATGTCTGTTTTCCACTTGAGGAGCCAAGATGGGTTTGGGGAAAAAGCAATTCCCTGTCTAGGGTCAGTATATGAGCAGAGCCCAGACCCTAATTTATTATGGATAGTTTTCCTGTTCCACTGGAAACCTCAAAAGTCTCTAACCCAGCAATTTTATAAAGTCCCAATTCAGTGGCTCTTAAACATTTCTTGCTGTCAAATACTGAGAATATGATGTAGTTCTGAACCAACTACTTCAAGAAAGCACACCCTCACACAGTTGTGCCAGAATTTCAAGGGGCTGAGGCATCTGAAGTGTGACAACTCTGACCCTAATTTGTACAACAAGCCATGTTCAGTACACAAAGCCACCTCAGAGCTATTAAGGAGAAGCTGTAGATGGATCATTAAATAGGTTATTAACATTCTAAATGTTTATTGCTATTACATTTTTATCCATCAAAGGAGAGAGATATGATTTGTATGCAACAGGAAAGCTGTTTTCCATTATCTTCTAATTATTAGGGCTTTTAGTTTACATACTGTAGCTAAGTATATGGGGTAATAGTACACTTTCCCTCAATGTTCATTTCTCAAAAGCTGTGTTAACTAAAAAGCAAAAATAGTATGTGATGTTAGAAGCATTATATCTATAATGCTTATATTAAAATTAACATAAGGGACAAATTTTTACCCAACATAGAACAAGCAACTGTTGCTCTGTATTATTGATTGCATTCTGCAGGTGACTCAGGAATCAAAATCTAAGTTACCACAGGAAAAAAATATATTATCAGATGAAGTTTTCATAAAAAGAAACACTGCTATTTGACTCCCATTGCTAAAGATAAAATCTGTTTTCAAGTGAGGGAAAAATTTCATCATCTCTATTAATTGGTCGTGCTCTCCCCACAATAAGAAATATGATTCAGCATAGCTAACAAATTTAAGGGGGGGGTAGTTGTTAAAGAAAATACAATTGCTAAGAAGACAGTCTCCCAACCACCTACCCTACCAACCTTCCTGTAGCTCTTTCCCCTGAGTAAGCAGCCCCTGGGTGGGTGACCATTTAGATCCTAGAGCCGGGCAAAGGTCTCAGGAAGCCTTGTGGGTTACACTCATGGTCTCCAGAGAGATGGTTACAGTACATGCCCACAGCCCCTCAAGGGGCCTACAGCTTCCTCCTGGGGCTCTGTGGAGAGCTGACACCTTGTCAGGTCCCATGCAGCTGCCATAGGAGCGAAGACTGCTGTAGCATCTTGTGCTCAGTGTTTGCCCCTCAGGGGACCACAGCACACAGCCCGGGGAGAGTGGAGAACAGATCCAAGAGGCAAGAAACATGACAATGCACAGGAGTGGCTCAAGCACCCGGAGAGAATACCATGCATTCAGACAACAGCTTAGAACAGTAGACCGTTTTAAGGGAATGAGAAGTGCTGGACAAAACACTTGAATTTTTTTAACAGAAAAATAAAACGAGCACTTTCAGATACTCAATTACAGAATATAAAACTGTTTTAGTACTAAAATTTGAATTTTGAATATAAAATTAATAATAAACTCAGCACAGTGGCCTGAAAAACCAAGTGGAAGAAATATCTCAAAGAGAAAGAACAGAAATAAAGGGGAAAAGATGAAATTTGGAGCACAAGGATGTAACACAAGACAAATAACATGTCAATAATAAGAATTCCAGGAGGAGAAAAAGACACAAATGGAGGCAGGAAAACAGATAAAGAATGAAAGGGAGATTTTCCTTAAGATATACGTGGTCGTGTAGTTCCCAACAGATATTTTTAAAAAGACACAACCTAGGCATATGTTGCTAAAACTCCTAAATTTAAAGTATAGAAAAAAACGGCTCTGGAGAAAGAACAAACTGGGTACAAAGGATAAAAATATGATCGTTTACCACACGTGCCTACTGAACACCTGAAAGTGACAAGTACAAATTGAGATGTGCTGTAAGTATAAAATGCACACCAAATTGCAAAGATTAAAAGAATGTAACATCTCAATGTTAAAATATTGATTAATGTTAAAATATTTTGAATAGTTGATCAAAATATATTAAAATATACTAAATTAAATATTAAAGCACATCCCAACTCATTCTCCTAAGGCCAGTTTTACCCTGTTTTATGGGCTGAAATGTGTGTCCAAAATTTAGATGCTTAAGTCCTAAACTCAGCACCTCAGAATGTGAGATTTGGAGATAGTCTTTTTACAAAATGAGGTCATTAGAATAAGCCATATTCCATTATGACTGGTATCCCTCTAAGGGGAAATTTGGACACAGACAAGATGACGCAAAACACAGAAGACAGCCATCTAACAAACCAAGGAGAAAGGTCTGGAAGATATCATTTCCTCGTGGCCCTTAGAAGGAACCAACCCTGCTGATTGATGATCTAGGATTTCTGGCCTCTATAACTGCAAGACAATAAATTTCTGTTGCAACCCAGTCTGTAGTATTTTGTTATGGCAGCCCTAGTTAAACTAATACAATCTGATACCAAAACCAGACAGACATCAGAGGAAGAGATAACTACATACTAATACCTTTATGAGGACAGGTGCAAAATTCCTCAACAAAATACTACAAACTGAATTCAACAACATGTAAGAAAAGTTATACAACATGACCAAATGGAATTCATTCCAGGAATGCTTAAGGGTATTTCAATTTAAGAAAATGTTCTTGAATTAGGGAGTAGTAGTGATGGTTTTCACAACATTGTGAATATACTAAAAACCTGATTTGTACCCTTTTAAACTGGGTGAACTGTATGGTGTGTGAACTATATCGCAAATAAATATGAAACAAATTTGTCATTAATATTCTACTGGACAGCATAATTCTAAACAAATTTTGTGTAAAGCAGAACAAAAACCTATGGAGATGCCAGTAATGGATCATCTCTGCAATGTAGATAAGACTTATAAGAGGGTGAGGAATTTGTAATATTCACACTAGGTGAGAATTTTTGTAAAAGAGCCATACTGTCAGGGAGACCTAACAGGAATTCAGAATTTTTCATTCTAGTCTTTTTCCTCCTTATTGATTTCCGCTTTTTGTGCTGTGTTTAAAGACATCTTTTTCTTAGGCCAAGGCCATATGGATATTTTTTTAAACTTCAAAAGCTCTGTTGTTTTCATGTACATTTTTATGTTTTGGTCTACAATCAACCTGGAATTGATTTTCCATTTCCAAGAGTGTTAGTTTATCGAGTTTCACAGAGTAATTTTGCTCATGAACTCAGATGAAAAGATCCTAAAGAAATTATCACCCAACCAAATCCAGCAATACACAAAGCAATAAACATGACCAAGTTGGGTTTATTCCAAAAATGCAATTGTAGCTCATAATTTCAAAGTCAATCCCTGCAATCTGTCACACTGACATATTAATGAAGCTCAAATGAGTTAACTAAGAATTTTTCATGTTTTATGAGAAATGCTAAGAAATATCCTACACAATATAAGGAAAAAAAGGAAACTGATGAATTCCCCTATAAACTGGGAGTAGGGAAAACTTTCCATGACCACGACCCAAAACCCAGAATATGGGAAAATAATGAAAAATATCATTACATAAATACAAACAAAAACCCAGAACAAAAGCCTCCAAACCTCTTATGCATAGCTAAAAAACACCAACCTAAGCAAAAATATCAATGATAAAATGGGAAAGACATTTCCAATTTTTCCCCAAAACATTAATATCCTTAATATAGTCCAACCACTCAAAAAGGAAAATGGGTTAGAGATATAGTATAATAGTAAAAGGCTAGAAACAACCCAATTGCCCACCACTAGAAGTCCAGCTGAATAAACTTTGGTGGACCCACTTAATGAAGTATTACCCCTTAAACTAAGGAAGGAGTCAAAGACCACTGTGGTTGTGTCAAGAAAGTCAGGAACCAATCTGAAGGGCTCCCACTGGCCACAAACTGGATAATTTGTGCACCAAAGAGAATAAAAGCCACAGTGGATTAAAACACATCCTGTATGTTAGAACTCATGACTTCATAATTCCAGAAAAAGCGTCTTGGGCACATGCTAGAGATCACTAAACTATGTTGGATATTGATAAACATCAGGAATGAATCAAAAACTTAACCTACAGTTTATAAAGTACAACAGAAAAATCAAATGATTAACAAAGTTTCCTCTCTCTAGAAGTATTCCTACTAATAAATGAGAAGGAATATTTAAAGCGTCACTAATGAATATTTAAAGTGTCACTAATTTGGAAATATTAACAAAACAATGGATTTAGGGAAAGACCATCAGTGGCCGCTAAAATCACAAAGGGGGAACACAAGTAAGTGCCTCAGCAGGAGTAGACAGCACTTCCAATGAAGTATTCTTTCCAAAAAGATAATCTCAGCGGAACCAGAACAGCCTTTAGAGGTAACTACCATTTTACAGGAAATGCAGAGGTCAGAGATTGAGACACCAACACTGAACGTAATCAGAACCCAAAGCCTGAGGAAGGAACTCTGTACGTGACACTCAACCCAATTTATTCAATAAAGAAAAGAGGACCTCCAGATTGCACTAATAAGGTAGTTACTTGTCCACACTTAAAATGTGGCTGGTACAAATTGAGATGTGCTGTAAATATAAATGGATTTTGTGGAAAACTTAATTTGAAAAAAAAAATTAAAAATTACACGATATATTTTGAACATATGTTAAACTAAATTATTATTAGAATGAACATGTTTCTTTTTATTAAAAAATATGAAATTACATATATGGCTTGCATTATATTTCCATTGGACAGTGCTGCTCTGATTAACAGAATCTGAGAGAGAGATTATCTACCAAATATAAGGTGTGACCTTGTTTGGATTCCAATTCAAACCAGCTATAAAAAAAAATATTATTGGATTATACAGGCAGGTGTATTTGAACGTGGGGTATTTGATGATCTCAAGGAATTATTTCTTCAGGTGTGATAATGGTACTGTTGTTGTATTTTTTCAAAAAAATCTGCAGAATATAAGCTAAAATATTTATGGATAAAAACCTTATTATGTCCGGGATTTGCTGTCAAATAAGCCAGACTTGGCCTTAGATGAGCCGGATTCTCCCTCTGATCTGCCTCTTGTTTTCCACAAGAACTCCAATTCGGGCAGTAAGATGGGAGCAGGGTCCCTGGCAGAGGAGGGCTGTCCCTGTCAGACAGACCTGAGTCCTATTTCCTCCCTGGGCAAGTGACTTCATTTTCCCCTGGGCCTCCATTTTCTCATCTGTACAACAAGGATAACGCCAATACCCCCCACCCCCTTACAGACTGGTCATGAGCATGTGACTTAAAAATACTATCAAACTCCTAGCTCTGTGGCTGGATCCAGTTAAGGGTCAATTAATGTGCTTCTACAAAAAGTCTGAGAGCCAAAGCTCAGATTCAGGAGACCCGTTCCCATTTTTGCAGCCCCTGGAGGCACTTAACCTGGATGGGCACCATATGTCTCCACAATCTTCCTTCAGTTTTGGCCATATCTGAGGACTAACCTATTAAATCAGTCTTTTCACTCAAATCAATTCACATTTTTACTTGAATTATTTTATGTTTACTGAGAGCTTTGTAGCAATAAACTTAAAGGAAAACCAGTCACTTGCCAATTAAAAAAAATCCAAAAAAAAGCAAATATCATAAAAAGAATGTTAAAACAAAAAAACTAAAAATAAAAAGGAGATCGTAATACAGAATAAGCCTAATCAATTTACAAAATGCATATGGGCACAGGAGATGACTGAAGATGGGCTTGCTTAAACATTACTAACTAGTAACATCAGCAATCTCTCCCAAAATTCATTAAAAGTAGAAATTTACTCAACTTATTTTAAAATGCAGGATCGTGTCTAGAAATTAATACCGAAAACATCACTTTTCACTGACATATATTTTTTGTCTAACCGGAGAACCCGAGGTATTTTCATTCTTACCGGGAATTCAGAAACAAATAGTTAACCTTTTAAAAACGTGACTAAAAGTAATAGAACTACATTAAGATAGGTAATTTCGACGATGTTTTGAGTTGAAAGGGTATCTGAAGTCTTCAAAACTCTTCCAGCTCCACCAGGTTCTGGATACCTGAGGCGCTGCCCCCCCCCGGGCCCCACCCGGCGGTTCCCCCCCCTCCCCCAGCGCGCAGCCGCTCGCGGACTCCTCTCCCGCCACGCACGCGGCCCGCAGTGGCAGATAGGAGCCCGGAGGCCCCCCCAATAGTTGTGAGAACGAGAGAAGGAAGCACGTTCCTTCGTCCTAGGGCCTCGGGGAAATAAACTACTGCGAAAAGCTTCCAGCGGACTAGCGGGCCGGGACCCACGGGACGCCGGGCAGGGGCGGGTGTGGGGGGAGGTCCTGCAGGAGCTGGGGAGGGGGCTCTCCCGGGTCTGGGGATTTGTCTGGCAAGAACCTGAGAGCTCCTTAAAGGTACAAATCAACGGGGAGGGGCCTGTGGCCTCCCAACCAGGTCTATAAAAGACCAGGGTCGGTCGAGGCCCCGAAACTCGCTCGGCGTCACCAGGCCGCCCAGCGCCACTTTCAGTGAACCACGCGGGAACGCTGAAGGTAGAGGGCGCAGCGCGAGCGCCGGCAGTCTCCAGAAGTTTCTTAGGCGCAGTCAAAAATCAAAAAATACGTTCAAGGACACAAAGAAATAAAAGACATGGAAAAATAAACGGCCGATTAAGCTCGCTCGGCAAAAGTCTAGCCACCAGGCAAAGATCACGAGAACCAGAGTTTCTACCCAAAACGCAGACACTATACCTCTAAAAGCAGGAGACAAAACGCAGACTGGCGCTCAGGACACGCACGCCGCACGAAGAGGAAGAAAAGGCCGCAAAGACCGAGAGTGGAGGCTCAGCGAGCGGGAACGTGGGAGGGGGGAGGAGTCAGTTCCCAACCAGTCGGGTGCAACTCAACCACGTGAAAGTGCTTTCATTTTTAAATGAAGCCCCTCTCCCACGGTCGCCAGGTGCCCTCACGCTATTCCTGGCAGGGGCGCTCAAGCTCTGCTACCCGTGGAGTCCGCATCAGGCCTTTCCTCCCTTCCTCGCCGCGGGCCCTACCTCCCCCAGCCCTAAATCTCAGCCCAGCGGTCCAGTTCTTGAGTGTATGGCCCTTATCTCAGGCCTGCCTCCCCGCACCCAAAATCTCAGCCCGTGGTCCAGTCCCTGAGTGTAAGGCCGTTGACCTCTGACCCCACCTCCCCCGACCCCAATTCTCAGCCCCGCCACCCCTGGCCTCAGTGAACTCAGTCCCCAGTCTGTACCCCAGTAATCGGCCTTTGACCTCAGATCCTACCTCTCCCGACCCCAACTCTCAGCCCCGCCGTCCCCAGCCCCTATGTGCCCAGTCCTCATTCGGTTCCCGTGTGTGAGGCCCGTGATTTCAGACCTAGCCTCCCCCGACTCCAAATCTCAGTCCCACTGTCCCCACACCCAAGGACCCAGTTCTCGTCGGTTCCAGTTGTGCGGCCCTCGGCCTCGGACCCGCCGCCCGTCCCGCCCCTCACCTCGGGCTCCGAGTCTCCACGCTCCCGCTCTTCACATCCGGCACCTCGATCGTCTCTCTGAGCACCTAGAGGAGGGTGGAACGCGGGGAACTTGGCAGTTGTAGCTGAGGCAGTTGAGGCTTGTTTACCATCACCATGGAAACCCCTGGCAGCGCGCCCTAGGCGGGGCCTCCGAGAGGCGGGGTCTGGCGCGCGGCAGGCCCGAGTGCACAACTCCCGCCCGTCGGGCGCACGCGGCGTTTACCGCAGCCCCGCTGTTCTGGGTTTGCCCGATTCCCGCTCGGCCCTGCACCCCAGCACCCAGAAGCAACAGCCCCGGGAGCCCGCACCCCCGCCCCACTTCCGGCTGCCGCCGTGACCGCCGGCCGGTGTCCCCGCGGAACCCCACCTTCTCCAGGAAGACGCGGCGAAGGGCTACTTCCACCACGGAGCCGGAAGGACGCAGAGAGCGCGGCGGGGCGGGGCCTCCGCGGCGGGCGTACGGGGGCGGGGCCGCGAGGGCGCCATTGTGACGCGCATGGAGCGGAGCCAGGGATTGGTCGGCAGGGCGCCGGGCAGGACTGGGGCCTGTGGAAGCGGGCGGTGTTGGGACTGGAGCGGCGGGATCAGGGCGAGCCCTTCTTGGGCGGGGGGAAGGGAGGGGCGTGTTTGATAAGCAGCAGTATTGAGCTCCTGAATGTCCTGACTAGGAGAGTCCCTCCCAAAACAGTGAGCTCAAAGGACTCCCGGATTGAAGACCAGCGTGAAAAGAAAATGAGTTATTTCCTGCCGAGGAAGAAATAGGAACCGAAAACACGAGACAGATAAAGGCGGCTCCGATTGCAGGATTTAGGGAAGGATTAACAGGTTTACTGAGATGGCTCCCATGATTATCAGTTGGGCTAAGACCCCAGTCTCTGAAGGTGACCCAAAAGACCCAGGACAATGCAAGATTTTCAGTCACAGAACACCTGAGACTACAGGGTGGGTGGAAATGGCTACCCAGTGGAGATTTTCTTGATGTGTTATGGGGTTAGTAATTTATTACCATTTTAATTTTTGGATACTCTTTTCAGAGGAAGAGATCAAGACATTCATCACAGGTTTAGCAGAGCAAATTATTTCAAAATCACTGGTTATATTAAGGAATATATGGCAGATTATGAGTGGATGACAATAGTAGAGGAAAGAGCAGTTTGTCAGAAGAACCTGATTCCAGGAAAGAAAAATGGGAAAAGTAAAAGCAAGAGCTTTCAGAGGAGGTGAAAATGTACGAAGTGAAAATTAAGCAAAATTAAGCAAAAATTTTTATAGGATAAAATCAGAAACTCCACAATGACTCCATCACAGCTCACACTGTAGAAAAGTCTGGATCTGGAGAGAAAAATGCAAGCATCCAATATGAGGGAAATATTAAAATTATACCAAAAAAATAGTGCTTCAGAATTAAGACACTGTGAAGCCAGGTCCAAGAGGATATGTTCATGTAGTCCATTAAGAGAGACTCAGCCGGGGCACCTGGGTGGCTCAGTTGTTAAGCGTCTGCCTTCAGCTCAGGTCATGCATGATCCAGGAGTTCTGGGATGGAGCCCCTCGTTGGGCTCCCTGCTCAGCAGGAAGCCTGCTTCTCCCTCTCCCACTCCCCCTGCTTGTGTTCCGTCTCTCGCTGTGTCTCTCTCTGTCAAATAAATTTTAAAAATCTTAAAAAAATAAATAAAAACAATTCACAAGTGAAGATCATCCCAAGATGTATCCTCTCAAAGAGACTGACCTGCCTTTTTATTCCCCATTGTTTATGTAAATAGATTATCACAAATTTAATACCTTTCAACAACTATTTTTAAGTTTCAAAAATGAGCTCCTCTGTGGAAGCCACTCATCCATAACAAATGGTACAGAAGTTTGTTATTCTCTGGAGTCTATTAAAATTTTCCAGTTAATACTCCTTGAAAGAACACTTTACCCATTAAGCTTTGCTCCCCCCTTCCCCAGGAGAGTGCCAATGGGTAGGCAGGATCCCCGAGGGTCAGAGAAGGCTTTTTTATTCAAAGCCATAGTATCCTGTCAGATAGTAATGAGGATAACAATAGTTTACCTTCACTGTGGTTTGTACTGGTTCTGAATACTCAATTTCATTTAACATCATAGATCCAGCAGTAGATGTTACTACCATCACCACTTAGTGGAAGGGAACTGAGGTGCAGAGTCACGAACACCTGTAGATGGCAGGTATAAATGTTGGCGCACTGAAGCACTCTGGTTCTATGGTATGCACTCACTCTTAAGTGCTGCACTCTTGAACCCAAAAGAGAGAGATCTTCCAGGCTGGCTCACAAGCCCCTTTTCTGGCTTCCTTTCTTGTTGAGAGAAGGAAAGAATGAAGTAAAAAAGCAAACTGAACAGTCCAGCAGCAGCATAGAGCCTGTCCAAATGTAATGTTTCTCCTTGAGGCCAGGTGCTCTAGTAGGCAGAGGGATGAGATAACCCAGGGGGGATGAAGGCTGGTTCAGCAGTCACAACCTCATCTGGAGAATTCCCTTGACCAATACAGAAAAATAGACCTTTGAGAAGGAGGTCAGTTGTATGGTGTCAGATGGTAACTAGACTTGTGATCACTTTGTAGTATATGCAAATATTGAATTATGTGATACACCTGACATGAATATGTTATACGACAATTTTACGTCATTAAAGGAAAAATGCAGCTTTTTTTTAAAAGTTTTTTTTAATTTATTCATTCGAGACACAGAGATACAGAGAGAGAACATGAGCAGGGGGAGAAGCAGAGGGAGGGGGAGAAGCAGGCTCCCCGCTGAGCAGGGAGCCTGACGCGGGGCTCAATCCCAGGACCCTGGGATCATGACCTGAGCTGAAGGCAGATGCTTAACCATCCAAGCCACCCAGGCGCCCCAATAAAAGAAAAATGCACCTTTGAAGCAGCATGAATGCTTCAAGAAGTAAGTCATCACCCCAGGAGGCTGGACCCTTGGATTCAGTTCTTTCAGGGATTACTTTGCAGTTATTTCAAACAGCACTTTGCATTAAAAAGTGAAAGAGGAATTATGGCACCTCTCTGAGCTTAATAGTTACTTGCTTAAATTGTTTTTTTTTGCCTAGCAAAAGACTGCAGGTGAACTGGGTGATACTGGGCAATCCCTTTGACCATTTCCTCATCAGGGCAAGCAAGAAAAAAGCCTTGGCTTGGACACTAGTGAGCTAAGTTCTCTCTGTTTTCACTCTTGAGTTCTAAGCTTTTAGCTTGATTATAAACTATGTATGAAAGATGCTTATAAACAAAACTATGTACAGTTAGATGCCTTCATTTCTGTGGGGCTCAGGGGAGTCAGAAAACTTCATTTGGATCAGGATGTACATCAAGATTGACCATAAGATGTCAATTATATCTCAATAAAGAGTGGAAAGAAAAAAAGATGCGCCAGATGCAGGGCAGCTTGCAGCTCTTCTCTGCCTCTTTTTCTCTCTCAGTAACTTCCATTTTTTTTTTTTTAAAGATTTTATTTATTTATTTGAGAGAGAGAGAATGAGAGGTAGAGAGCACAAGAGGGAAGAGGGTCAGAGGGAGAAGCAGACTCCCCGCAGAGCAGGGAGCCCGATGTGGGACTCGATCCCGGGACTCCAGGATCATGACCTGAGCCGAAGGCAGTCGCTTAACCAACTGAGCCACCCAGGCGCCCACAGTAACTTCCATTTAAAAAAAAAATGGAATATTTAAAATGTGCAGAAAATTACAGATACTATAAATGTAAGAGATGTTGACATTTTGATATATTGACTATTTCATTGTTTGGGGACAAAACATTACAGATAAACCAGTGCTCTGAGGTGCTTTTCAACTCTTTATTTTTCTTTTTTTAAGATTTTTTTTATTTGAGGGGGCGCCTGGGTGGCTCAGTTGTTAAATGTCTGCCTTCTGCTCAGGTCATGATCCCAGGGTCCTGGAATCAAGCCCCGCATCGGGTTCCCTGCTCCGCGGGAAGCCTGCTCCTCCCTCTCCCACTCCCCTTGCTTGTGTTCCTGCTCTTGCTATCTCTCTCTCTGTCAAATAAATAAAATCTTAAAAAAAAAAAAAGATTTTTTTTTTTATCTGAGAGTGTGTGAGAGAGAGCATGAGCAGGGGCAGGGGCAGAGGGAGAAGCAGACTCCCCACTGAGCAGGGAGCCCCAACCCAGGACCCTGGGATCACAACCTGAACCAAAAGCAGACGCTTAACTGATGAGCCACCCAGGCACCCCATGAGGTGCTTTTCAACTCTTTAAAAAGCAAGTACTGTAATACAGTTTTTGAATGATGAAATATTTCATCCCAGGAAAGTCAGTGGGGAGTACTGTATCAAATCCCTGTAACAAATTATATATACACATTACCTGGTGGTACTGTTCCTCTCTTTGTGAACCTTGATAGATATGGAAGGCCACTCAAAACTTTTAGTTGTGCTATAGTACAATAGATGGGTACTTAATGACATGGCTGAGTTCTTAACATTGATATTAGGCAGTTAAGACCTGCAAAAGCCAAGAGAGACAACTTGTTTCAGGAGGACACCCAGATGACCTACAAGTGAAGTTGCTACAACAAAGCCCCTACGTTTGGAGTGTGATGCTTGCTCAGCACTCTGAGATGATCTCCCATGCTTACAACCTTGACAAAATATAGACTTTGGATAAGAAAGTCTGCTTAATATACTGGGAAAGATAAATCACCTGATCTGACAAGCAGTTAACTCTGCTGCTTTCCGGACATGTGGCATGCCCAGTACAGAGCCCCCAACACAGGGCTCAATCTCACGACCCTGAGATAATGACCTGAGCCGAAATCAAGAGTTAGATGCTTAACCAACTGAGCCACCCAGGTGCCCCTAGCAGAAATCTTTTTTTTTTTTTTTAAAAGAGTGGTCTTGTGTAGATTTTCCTAAAATGATGTATTTTGGTATTTACATCAAATGTGCAATATATATCTACATACATTAAAAATTTCTACAAGGATGTACCTAAAAGTGTTAACAAGGCTTCCTTCATGCTCCCCCTCTTCTGAATATTGGGATAACCACCTATTGCAATTATTCCTGCCCTTTGTCCTTTCTTCGTGGTTTCTCCTGTTAAAGAAAAAAACAAAAAATAAATCTGAAGATTAAATTGGCTTTATTTTATTTATTTATTTTTTTAATAAAGATTTTATTTATTTGACAGAGAGAGACAGCGAGAGAGGGAACACAAGCAGGGGGAGTGGGAGAGGGAGAAGCAGGCTTCCCGCAGAGCAGGGAGCCCGATGCGGGGCTCGATCCCAGGACCCCGGGATCACGACCTGAGCCGAAGGCAGTCGCCCAACGACTGAGCCACCCAGGCGCCCCTAAATTGGCTTTATTAAGTGATTCATGAATCAAGCAGTATCTCATCAAGCAGAGATACTCCAAGGAGTTCTACAAAATGGAAGGCTGTTATAGAAAGGAGGGTTGGGCAAGAAAGTCAGTGGCAAAGGAAGAATGAAAGTTCATTGGAGGAAAGTAAGAGTTCAGGGTGATAATGGCTTTTCATTGGCTGAGCTGCAGCGTTTTCCATTGGTTGGGCTTGTTGCTGGGCAGAAGAACATTTTCCTTCATCCTGGGAGGGTAGTAAAGTAGTGACATTTTCCAGTTGGAGATGCAAGGCATCTCTCTTCCTGTTTGGGATAACTGACTAGTGGTAGAGGATGAGAGCTTCCTCTAGAAGTCTTCCCAACTCCAATTTTAGTTCAGGTTTCCTTTATTAATTTTCACATTTCTCCCTTTTGGTCAAGATCTGTCTCTAAAAGCATCACTGATCAAAAAATAAATAAATAAAATAAAATAAAAGCAACACTGATCAAGAATTACGTTTCCCAAATTCAGTGGCCTTTGTTCCTTGGTGCCAGGAAGGACCTTTCTTGTGTATTTTTTCCTATGTCAGTGGGAAAATGCATGGACCCAAAAACACTTGAGGCCACGTTTCAGTTACAAAAAAAAGGTAGTAGGGAGAACTTTTAGGCCTTTCTTAACCAAAGTCTATATTTTGTCAAGGTTGTAAGCACTGGAGATCATCTCAGAGTGCTGAGTAAGCATCACACTCCAAACATAGGGGCTTCATTGCAGCAACTTCACTTGTAGGTCATCTGGGTGCCCTCCTGAAAGAAGTTGTCTCTCTTTGCTTTTACAGGTCTTAACTGCCTAATATCAATGTTAATTTCATTGACTACCAGCAGAATCTGAGGAACAATCCTCTGATCAGAGAGAAAGTTCTTATGCTTCCTCAATGACCTTTTATAGGCACTAGGAATAAAATATTAAGAAAGACTATGAGCCATTTACTTTGTTATCCTTAATGCCTATGACTCACCAACCTATATATATACTTCCATATGTACACTGTTAGAAAAGAACAGTGATATAGAAAAAATTACAGATATCAAAAAGATAATATGTTACTTGTTACTGGAATATATTTATTCTCTCTCTCTCTCTTTTTTTAAAGTAATCCTGGGTGCCTGGGTGGCTCAGTCGTTAGGCATCTGTCTTTGGCTCAGGTCATGATCCCAGGGTCCTGGGATCGAGTCCCACATCAGGCTCCTTGCTCAGCAGGGAGTCTGGTTCTCCTTCTCCCTCTGCCCCTGCTTGTGTCCCCTCTCTTGCTGTGTCTCTCTCGGTCAAATAAATAAAATCTTAAAAAAAAAAAAAGTAATCTTTACACCCAACATGGGGCTAGAACTCATGACTCTGAGATTATGGGTCCCATGCTCTACTGACTGAGCCAGCCAGGGGCCCCTGGAATGTATTTATTCTTGCACTTGTTTTTGTTTTTTAAGATTTATTTATTTTAGAGAGTGCAAGCAGGAGGCGGGGCAGAGGGAGAGGGAGAAAATTCTCAAGCAGACTCCCCACTGAGTGCAGCCCCCCCCACCCCAATGAGGGCCTCGATCCCAGGACCCTGAGATCATGACCTGAGCTAAAATCAAGAGTCGGATGCTCAACCGACTAAGCCACCCAGGTGCCCCTATTCTTGTACTTGTTAACAAACTGGCTAATGTTCTGGAAATTTTTGTAAACCAAATAATAAAGATACCATGTACATGTGACTCAGAGAAACACAGATCATTGCACAAAACCCCATACCTTTCCTCACCTAACACCCCAGTTCCACCTTCTCCCTGCTACCTTCTTCTAGATATTGTAACTTCCTTCCCCACCCCCTCAAAACTGGACACCTTAAGTAGTCTTAAGAGGTTTCAGACTGCAAGAAGGTGAATAGATATGCTTCCATGAAGTATTTTATCTCCCTGTTTAAATACAGTAAGAATCTAAAAGTAATTTTGGAATTGTCGACGGAAAATTTTGATTCTATTTCTGCTGCTAATACTACTGCTCCCAAGCCTGGCAGCAGTGCTGTGTCAAATAAGATCTTGATGTGATCACTACTTCTCACAGTAATCTGAGACATGGGATAGTTTTATCTTAGTTTTACAGTTGAGGGACTTGTCTAAGATGTGAAAACGTGTTAAGGAAACCTAACTCAGAATTAGTCAGGAAGCCATGAAGGGAGGGCTCACACAGCTTGCAAAATCCAGCAGGAAGGAAGATTTCCTCTCGGCTCAGCAACCAATGAAAGGCCACCACCGCTTTGCCTGCAACCAATGAACTCTCATTTTCCTCCAATGGACTTTTGTTCAATAAACCCCCTCCCAACTTCCTTCTTTCCCCTATAAAAGGATGCTCTCCTCCATTGTTCTCTGTACTTGCCTATGGTTTGCCATAGTGTGCTTGTCCCAAATTGCCATTCTTAGGCCATTCCCAAATAAACTTGATTTTACTGGCCAAATTGCTTACCTTTTTCTTTTAAAAGGTTGACAGTGGTTATTCTGAATTTAAACCAGTCTATCAAAACCTCAAGTCTATGTTCCTCCTAAACTCTCTACTAGATTGTACCTGGACATAGCCAGACCTCACTTTGAAGGGTTCCCTTATACACAAATTACACTCACCATGGTTTAGTTACATGTCAGTCCCCCAAAAACATGGTTCCAATTTTAGTTACAACAGTGAATCAACTGTAAATGCATAAAATATAAACTTCACTGCTAGCTCTTCAGGCCACAAATCACTAAATAACAGATGTATATCACAGTAAGTGACAAGGCATGTAAGCTCTCTGAAAGTCTGTCAGTGATCACTGAGTCTGTTGCTTAGCTCACATATGGACAGAAAAGCATGTGATTGGGTCACTTCTTGTCTCCCAAAATAAACCTATGTGACATTTCAAAAAAAAAAAAAAAAGATGATCAAAAGAGGGAATTGACCAACAAAGACAAAAGTGCAGCAAATAAATGAAAAGTGATAATGCTGGGAGTGAAATCGGAACTGACTGTAAGTGGAGTTATAGCCAAAACAGCTGACAGGGGGAATGTTGACATTGCTGTTGTTCAAGAGATTACAGATCTGCAGCCAGAGGAACTTGTTGAAGGAGAATTTAACATAAGGAAAGTGTTTATGATGAAAAGGTTAAAGATGTCCTAGAGGAGGTGATGCTGGCAAAATAACTTTGTGCTGGGGATTCTTGGAGGTATTTCTTGACATTGAAAGTACAAATGATAAAATGTTGGAAGGTGATCCAAATTTATAAAGGAGTATGACAGGGCACCTGGGTGGCTCATTTGGTTAAGGAGTATGACAACTGGCTGAAGAATTGAAAAGATGCTCTTTCTGTCATAAGCTATACAATGAAAATAAGAGGTAAGCATTGTTCAGACTATTCTTGGTAAGGTTTTACAAATAAAACACTTTAATTCTCGTTACAGAATACAAAATAAATATAGTTTTAGTATTGTTTTCATTTCCAATACACTTATAATGGTCAGAGGGTTTTTAATGTTTTGGCAAAAATTTTAAAGATCACAGAAATAATATTTATAACAATTTTTCCCCATTGAACAATAAGATCGCTTTGCACCGTTTCAGCTTGCATGGTCACTTTGATGGTCCCACACTACTGTACAAAGTGAGGGACACAAGCACACATATACACACAGCAAAAATCAGTCTGGCTTAAGAGGAAGATCACTGGAATGGGTCCCAAACATTCTGGGTTTCTGTGCAACAATTTACTATTTGGGTGACTTTGGAAAAGTCATTTAACTTCCCTGGGCTGAATCTCCTTAACAGTGAAATAAGGGGTCTTAACAGTGACTCTCTTCTGTCCTGGCCAGTCTGAGTCCTGCTAATTGACAACCAACAAGCTAATATTGGTAAAGACCTCCCTATTATCTTCTAAGTGAGAGGGTAACCTGACTCAATCTACAATGCAGACATGAATACTGAATCTATAAATACATCTACTGAAATCTATAAATGCAGTGAAAAGCATTTTGGCATTTCCTGAAAATGTGAACTATAAACTCTTCATTTCCTATTAGGATGTTGGCTGACTTAAGAGTCACAAAGTTGGTTTTCATTTGTCTTCACCACAACTGACAAAGGCCTCCATTTCTGTGGCTGAGCTCCTGTGAGCATGACTCTTCCTGGTGCTAAATGTATTCAACCAACTGTGCCCTTTAAATGTGGCTTTATGTTTATAAAATCTGAGAGGATGTCAAAAACCTAACTTTTGCTGTATTTTTTAACACTTAAAATATGTGAGAGTTCTTAAGGATTAAGAAATACAATTATCTACTCATTTTATTTTTATTTTTTTTTAAAGATTTTATTTCTAAGTAATCTCTATACCCAACGTGGGGCTTAAATTTACAACCCAGAGATCAAGAGTCACATGCTCTACCGACTGAGTCAACCAGGCGCCCCATAAGGTACTTTATTTTTTGTTTTCTTTTTTTGTTTGTGTGGATGTCTTTTTGGTTTTTGGGGTTTTTTTTAGTAATCTCTCTGTCCAATGTGGGGTTTGAACTCCTGACCCCAAGATCAAGAGCTGCACGCTCTACTGACTTGAGCCAGCCAGGTGCCACGTCTACTCATTTTAAACTTTAAAAAGTAGCTAGCTTTCATTTACTTATCTATTCAATAGTACTTGAGTCCTTCCTTCAGGCAGGAGACCATTCCAGCTGTCCTGGATACTCAGTGACTAAGCTAAACTTGGTGCCTGCCCTTGATTACTGGTGAGCAACAAAGACATTTAACCCTTATTAAATAAAACTGGATAATGTCACTGAAAAATTAACACCTATAGAAAAAGCATTTCTGGCCATAAGCAAATACTTACTGAGAACTTATTTGAGCCCTGTGCTTAACGATATGGAAGACAAAGAGAATTATATTGTTATGTCTTTGCATTTAGAGAGCTTACCACCAAGCCAAGGGATTTTCATTCTTTTCTGAAAAGCCATAATGTGTGTCTTATCAGGCTTATTATATATTATGCCTTCTCAGAAAAGAATAAAAATTCTCAGGAGCCAAAAGTTAACTAAAAAGACTTTGAGAATAGAAAAAATTAAATCACACAGTAATAAAATACAATGATTCATATAAAAACAACTCTAGGGGTGCTTGGGTGGCTCAGTCAGTTAAGTGTCCATTCAGCTCAGGTCATGATCTCAGTGTCATGAGATCGAGCCCCGCATCCAGCTCCATGCTGGGCACAGAGCCTGCTTAAGATTCTCTCCTTCCAGGCGCCTGGGTGGCTCAGTTGGTTAAGCCACTGCCTTCGGCTCAGGTCATGATCCTGGAGTCCCAGGATCGAGTCCCGCATCGGGCTCCCTGCTCGGCAGGGAGTCTGCTTCTCCCTCTGACCCTCTCCCCTCTCATGTGCTCTCTCTCTCTCATTCTTTCTCTCAAATAAATAAATAAAATCTTTAAAAAAAAAAAAAGATTCTCTCCTTCCTTCTCTCTCTGCATCTCGCCCCTACCCCAGCTCCACTCATGCTCTCAAAAAACAAACTTAAAAATAAAAAAACTCTAATCTTTGTCTAAAATATATCTTGAGCACCTGATAGGAAATCTAAAGTGTACTAAGAACTGTAAATAAAAGTAAATCGCAGTTAAGCCCTAGAGGAAAAGTCAAGAGCAAACCTTGATGATGCCTCATACAGCTCCTTCACCCTTCTTTCTGTCCCTGTCAAATCTCTGTGCTATTCACAAGTGAGACTTTATAAAAATTGCTTTCAAATATTATTCATTGGATCACAGTGATTTCAGTGTTAAACAATCCATTTTGGAATAAACTTTCACCGGGTGACAACTGGAGTTAGAGGAAGGCTCTTGTGCCTCCCTTTGAGAAATATTACACCCACAGAGTCAAAGTAGACGGCTAACAATTTGAAGGCTGCCCAGCCCTCTGTATCAAATGAAACTCCCTAAAGGAAGCTGAAGCTTGGGGCACCTCTGTGGCTCAGTCGTTAAGCATCTGCCTTCTGCTCGGGTCAGGATCCCAGGGTCCTGGGATCGAGCCCCGCATCGGGCTCCCTGCTCGGCTGGAAGCCTGCGTCTCCCTCTCCCACTCCCCCTGCTTGTGTTCCCTCTCTCGCTGTGTCTCTGTCAAATAAATAAAATCTTTGAAAAAAAAAAAAGGGGGGGGAAGCCAAACCTTCTTCTGAAGTCATTAGTATGAGTATTTCCAAGGGGCAAGACTTAGGTAACAGGTTCTAGCCCTCCTGGCAGAGCGAAGAAAGCCGGTGGCTTAGAGCAGAGACAAAGCCAGAGAAGTCCTTTCAAAGTGACAGTTGAAGATAGTGGCATTTCAGTTCCTCCTTTCTTAGTCTAAAACTGCACTGTGTGATAAGGGGGCCATTTGGCCACACAGGGCTGTTGAGCACTTGAAATGTGGCTAGTGGGACAGAGGACTTTTTTTTTTTTTTAAAGATTTATTTATTTATTTGAAAGAGAGAGAATGAGAGCACATGAGAGGGGGGAGGGTCAGAGGGAGAAGCGGACCTCCCGCTGAGCAGGGAGCCCGATGCGGGACTCGATCCCGGGACTCCAGGATCATGACCTGAGCCGAAGGCAGTCACTCAACCAACTGAGCCACCCGGGCGCCCCGGACCTGACTTTTTAATATTTTATTTTTTAAAGCAATCACTACACCCAACGTGAGGCTCAAACTTATGACCCCAAGATCAAAAGTCGCGTGCTCTACCGACTGAGGCAGCCAGGTGCCCCTGACTTTAAAAAAAAAAAGAATTTATTTACTTACTGGGCGGGGGAGGAGCAGAGGGAGAGAGAATCCCGAGCTGACTTCGCGCTCAGTGCAGAGCCCAATGTGCGGGCCAATCTGACAACCCTTAATCTCATGACCCTGAGATCATGATCTGGGCTGAAATCCAAGAGTTGGACACTTAACTGAATGAGCCACCCTGGCACCCCTGACTTTTTATTTTAATTGTAGTAAAATATACAACATAAAGTTGACCATCTTAACCACTTTCTAAAATCAGTAGTGTTGGGGCACCTGGGTGGCTCAATCAGTTGGGCATCTGCCTTTGGTTCAGCTCATGGTCGCAGGGTCCTGGGACTGAACCATGAGTCCAGCTCTTTGCTCAGCGGGAGCCTACTTCTCCCTCTCCCTTCTGCTCCCCCTGCTTGTCAAATAAATGAATAAAATCTTTAAAAAATAAAAACATTTAAAAAATAAAATAATCAGTAGTGTTTAGTACATTCAATGTTGTGCATGCGATCTCCAGTCTTTTTGTCTTGAAAGGCTGAAACTCTGTATTTTTTTTTTTAATAAATTACCTTTTATTTATTTATTTTTTAAAGATTTTATTTATTTATTCATGAGAGACAGAGGAGGAGAGAGAGAGAGAGAAGCAGAGGGAGAAGCAGGCTCCCAAGGAGCAGGGAGCCCGATGCGGGACTCGATCCCAGGACCCCGGGATCATGACCCGAGCCGAAGGCAGACGCTTAACCATCTGAGCCACCCAGGCGCCCGAAACTCTGTATTTTTTTTAAAAGATTTTATTTATTTATTTGACAGAGAGGGACACAGCGAGGGAACACAAGCGGGGAGATTGGGAGAGGGAGAAGCAGGCTTCCCACCAAGCAGGGAGCCGGATGTGGGGCTCAGGCTTAACGACTGAGCCACCCAGACGCCCCTGAAACTCTATACATATGAAACAATTCCCCATTTCCTGCCTCTCCACAGTCCCTGGCAACATCACCAGTCTTCTTTCTGGTGCTATGAATCTCAGTACTTTTGATACCTCATGTATGTGGAATCATGTAGTACTTGTCTTTTTGTGACTGGCTCATCTCATTCAGCATGATGTCCTCGTTTCATCCATGTAGTAGCATGTCTTGAAATGTCCTTCTCTCTCTCTTTTTTTTTTTTAGAGCGAGCACAAGCAGGGTAAGGGGCAGAGGGAGGAAGACAGAGAGAATCTGCTGAGCCTGGATGCAGGGTTCAATCTCAGGACCCTGAGATCATGACCTGAGCCAAAATTAAGAGTTGGACTCTTAGCCAACGGAGCCACCCAGGCACACCACAATTTCCTTCTCTTCCTTCTCAGTGAACTGGGTTGCTTCCACCTTTTGACTATTGTAAAAAATGCTGCTATGAACATTGGTGTACAAATAGCTTTCAGACCTTACTTTCAATTATTTTGAGTATATCCAGAAATGTAATTGCTGGATCATATGGTAATTCTTTTTTATTGAATATTTACCATGCTGTTTTCCATAGTGGCTGCACCACCTTGCATTCCTGTTGGCAACACACAAGAGTTCCAATTTCTTCACAGGCTTGCCTTAATTTAAATTTAAATACTGATAATTCAGTTACTGGAAAACTTTTAACTATGTTTGGAATAACATGGATATGTGAACCTACTTTTTTAACTGTAAATTTTAAATATAAATATACTTTAAGTATTCCCAATAAAAATTTAACATCTGTATTCAGATGTGTTCAGTAGAAAATACACACCAGCTTTCAAAGACTTAATCCAGTAAAAAAATAATATAAAGTGTCTCATTGATAATTTTATATATTGATTACATATCAGTATTTTGGATATGTAAAAACATAAAATTAATTTAACCTATTTCTTCCTACTTTTGTAAATGTGCCTCCTAGAAAAATTTTAAATTACATATATGGCTCACATTCTATTTCCACGGACAGCACTACTACAGAGGTAGCCTCCACTCAAACATTGTGAAAATCACCAGATTCCAGAAGATAAACTCCTCCCTAGGGTCCCAATTTAAAAAAAAATTTTTTTTAAGATTTTATTTATTTGAGAGAGTGAGAGAGAGCAAGAGAGGGAGAGCACAGAGGGAGGGGGAGAAGGAGAAGCAGACTCCCCGCTGAGCAGGGAGCCTGACGCAGGGCTCGTCCCAGGATCCAGAAATCATGACCTGAGCTGAAGGCAGACACTTAACCGACTGAGCCACCCAAGAAACCCCCCTCAATTGTTTTAATATTTAAATTAAATTTAAATAAATTAAAATTAAATTAAAATTAATTAAATTAAATTAAATAAATTAAATAAATTAAAATTAAAATAAATTTAAATTTAAAATTAAATTAAATTTAAATTAAAATTGTTTTAATATTTACATCTTAAGCCCTTAATATTTACATCTTTCTTTTACTACAGGAGGATTCCCTGAATGAAACTCCCCCCCCTTTTTTTTAAGATTTATTTATTTGAGAGAGAGAGAGAGAGAGCACGAGGCGGGGAGGAGCAGAGGGATAGGAAGAGAGAAACTTTAGCAGACTCTGTGCTGAGCGAGGGGCTTGATATTAGGACCCTGAGGTCCAGACCTGAGCCAAAACCAAGAGACCCATGCTTAAACAACTGTGCCACCCAGGCACCCTTGAATGAAAATTTCCATTCACTGTTATCACAAAAAGCCGGGCTGTTCTATTTCCCCAGTGACAATCAGTGTTCAGTTCTGGTATCCTATTTTCTACGTTTTCTTGGTGTATCATAGCCTTATGCCTTCCATTACAGAGTCAATGAACTCCTGTGCCTGGGGTGAAAGCTGGGGGCTGCATATAACACCTCCCCAAGGAAAGCTCAGGGGATATGTTAATGTGTTTGCAGAGTAAAAGAGGTAGTTTCCTCCTTCTTTAATTTGACAATGCTGCCTTGACAAAACTTCTCCTGTACGTTTGTGGTTCTTAACCACTTACAGCTTATTTCCACTCTGAAAGCAGTCTGAAATCCTGGACTGACTTATCTCCTCGTAACAATAAAGTAATGGGGCAGTACCTTGACCAGGTGTAGTCACTTTCAGTGACTGATGGCTAGATGACAGAGGGGTGTGTGGGGACCCAGGAAGAAACCCTGTCATGTTGGGGTGGAAGAACCAAAAGCTAGAATTGAGACAGAAGAGCTGTTGTTGTGACCGTATTTGCCCCTCATACCAGGGTCACTCAAGATATAACACCCATCACTCCCACTCCAATGCAAAAAGGATAATTGTTCATAATTTTTTTTTTTTAAGATTTATTTATTTATGTGAGAGAGCACAGGCTCAAGTGAAGAACTGAGGGGGAGGGAGAGAGAGAATCCTCAAGCCAACTCCTGGCTGAGCGTGGAGCCCAACTCTGGGCTGGATCCCAGGACCCTGAGATCATGACCTGAGCCAAAACCATGAGTTGGGCGCTTAACCGCCCAAGCCACCCAGGTGCCCCAATTCATAGTTTTTTTTAAATAAAATTTTTATTTTGGGATCATTTTAAATCTACAGAGAAGTTACAAAGATAGTACAGGGAATACCTGCATACCCTTTATTGTTTTTCCTATATTTAATGTCTGATATAACCATGGCACGTTTGTCAAAACTAAGAAATTCACATTGGGGGTACCTGGGTGGCTCAGTCGTTTAAGTGTCTGCCTTCGGTTCAGATCATGATCCCATCCTGGGATTGAGTCTTGCATGGGCTCCCTGTTCAGCAGGGAGTCTGTTTCTCCCTCTCCCTTTACCCCTGTCCCCGCTCGTGCCTGCTCTCAATCTCTTAAAAAAAAAAATTAAATTCACACTGGTAGAATATTCTTATTAAACTACAGACTTTAATCTGATTTTACCATTAATGTCTTTCTACTGTTCTAGGACCCAACACATATGCCACACTGCATTTAGCATGCAAGCTTTTTATATACCAAGATCTCGCCCCATTTTACCATTCACGTTAATGTTTTTATTTCTCGGTATAGACTTTAAGGTTTTATTTTTGTGTGTATGCTTACTTATAATTCTGAAATTGTGTTTATTCATACTGGTGATGCCAACCAAAGACTACCCAGACATAGTTATGGTCAAACGATGAAGGGTTATTAGCGGCTGTACTGAGGGAGACCTCAGACCATGGGGAGTCTCAGGACGGGGGTGTTAAAGAGGGGTCATTATAGTATATGGGCTTCTGTTAGGTGATTTGGGGGAGGGTCCAAGGAAACACGTTCTGTTCTGGGTGCTGTCAGAAAGCAGGGGCAAGGGCGCCTGGGTGGCTCAGTTGGTTAAGCGACTGCCTTCGGCTCAGGTCATGATCCTGGAGTCCTGGGATCAAGTCCCGCATCGGGCTCCCTGCTCGGCAGGGAGTCTGCTTCTCCCTCTGACCCTCTTCCCTCTCGTGCTCTCTATCTCTCATTCTCTCTCTCAAATAAATAAAATCTTAAAAAAAAAAAAAAAAAGCAGGGGCAATTCATTGACTAGCTTAATTTTTATCTAGAAAGCAGGAAGAATGGGACATTGCTTACGTTCATCAGGGAGGGCATCCAGGCCGGTTACCAACCGTGGCTCTCAGAGCTGCTTTTCTTAGTGCTGCACCTGATTGTAATTAAGATAGAAAGCAACAGAAGACCGCTTAGCAGCTTTTGCTACAGAAATGACAACTTTGGTCCCCGAAACTGCTAATTCCAACTATGTACATGTGCTTAACAAACAACTCCTCACCAAGGGCTGACAAGTTCAGTCTCATTTCGAGCAAAAAACACGGGTGGCCTGGATGTAGCAGGAACTCAAATGACATCGAAGTGGCGCGTTTCTCCCGCAATGAACATCTCGGCCCCGGCACTTCGTCTCCCAGAATGAGGCCTGAGGCCAAAGCCCTGCCCTCCGGGGGAACCGGGAGCCAGGTGAAGCTACGTGACAATGCGGAGTAGCGACCCAAGAGCTGGGAGCACAGCCTGCGCCGGCTCCTCAAACTCTGTCCTTGGAACCGCCTTTATGTCTCCGCTGTTCTCGGTTCCTTCTCCCTCGGCAGGAAATGACTCCCATTTTCTCTCCTCACGGTGGTCTTCGATCTAGGCGTCTTTTGGGCTCAATGTTTGGGGTGCTCTTCAGTCTGTACCTTCAGGGGCTCTGGAACGCTCTGCAGCACCGCTCCCCTCCCGCCCCCCTCCGCGGGCCCCGGCTCCCCCACACGCTTGGCGGACCAATCTCCGCTCGGAGCCGGGCGCGTCACAATGGCGCCCTCGCCGCCTCGCTACCCGGAGCCAGTCACTGAGGGTCCGCCCCGCCGCACTCCATGCGTCCTTCCAGCCCCGTTTTCCTGGAGAAGGTGGGGTTCCGCGGGGAAACAGGCTAGCAATGACAGCGGAGGCGCGGGCTCCCGGGGCTGTTGCTCCTGGGTGCTGGGGTGCAGGGCCGAGCGGGAATCGGGCAAACCCAGAACAGCGGGGCCGCGGTAAACGCCGCGTGCGCCCGACGCGCGGGAGTTGTGCACTCGGGCCTGCCGCGCGCCAGACCCCGCCCCTCGGAGGCCTCGCCTAGGGCGCGCTGCCAGGGGTTTCCATGGTGATGGCAAATAAGCCTCAACTGCCTCAGCTACAACTGCCAAGTTTCCCGCGTTCCACCCTCCTCTGGGTGCTCAGAGGGACGATCGAGGTGCCGGATGTGAAGAGCGGGAGCGTGGAGACTCGGAGCCCGAGGTGAGGGGCGGGACGGGCGGCGGCTCTGAGGCTGAGGGTCGCACAATTGGGACCGACCGGGACCTGGGCCCTCTGGGGGTGGGGACGGCGGGACTGAGATTTGGAGTGTATGTTGAGCGGGGGTTTCGTTGTAGAGGGAGCCAAGTGAGGGAATCGCTAGTCCATCTGGGGAGATGAAGACAAGGGGATCCAGAGGGACCGAGTTTGAGGAATCCCTTCCTTAGGCCGGGGATGTCGGGGGAGTCCTAGACGGTGGGCATCCCAGGACCTGCAGGTCTGCGACTTCTGCGCCAGCCTGAAGGACACCTTTAAGGGTAGTGAGACGTGGCAGGGGGTGGGGGGGTGGAGGCTCTTAATTAATTAAAGGCAGTACATTCACATATTCAAGAGTCACAAACTTGCACAAGGCTTTATTACTCAAAAACTCTTTCTTCTCTCTATAGCCCCATTTCCTGCCTCCCTGAGGAAATATTTTCAAGCCTTTGAACTTTTCTTCTTCAGAAATTTTACTTCTTCCTCTTCTATCTGCATCTCTTCTCTGTGGTCTTCCTTTATCTGCTTCACTAAATTTAAACACTTCAGTCTGAAATATTTCCTCATTGATTTCCTTTGTCTCTTGGTCACACTTTGCTGCTTCCTGTATGTAGTCAGCCATTTGTTTTTCTTTCCCTTTTTCTAGTCATACCCTTGACTACATTTTGCACAAGTTCCTTTTTGAGAGCTCATCTTGGAATGAGCCTAAATTCAGAGGTGTGGGAATGGGTCCGGAGCTTTATATATATAGATTTTATTTAATTATTTAAGAGAGTGAGAGAGAGAGAGAGCCCAAGAGCAGGGTGGGGGGCAGAGGGAGAAGCAGACTCCCCGCTGAGCAGGGAGCCCATGTGGGCTTGATCATGGGACCCTGGGATCATGACCTGAGCCAAAGGCAGCTGCTCAACCGACTGAGCCACCCAGGCACCCCTCTCGTATATTTTCTGTATGATCAAGACTTTTGTGGGATTTTTTTTTCATTTTAAAAATAAGAAATATGGGCGCCTGGGTGGCTCGGATGGTTAAGCGTCTGCCTTCGGCTCAGGTCATGATCCCAGGGTCCTGGGATCGAGTCCCGCATCAGGCTCTCTGCTCCTTGGGAGCCTGCTTCTCCCTCTGCCTCTCACTGTCTCTCATGAATAAATAAATAAAAATCTTAAAAAAAAAAAAAGAAATATGACATATAAGGGATATATTGTAAAACATGTCTTGAAGGTGAAAAGAATACTACTTAACCTAAATCTGTGTATCTAACACTAATCTTAATAGAACTCTACCCTAATTTATAACCCTTGGTATAGTCTCAATTATTAACCCCCCATTACTGTTTGAATTTTATACTCGTAAATTACTTGTTTTTCATTAGAATTTAGTTAAAATTGTATCCCAGGAAAAAATGTATGGAATAATTTTGATGTAGGAAAGACGTTAGGGTTCGAAGCTGTCGGCCAAGAATTCTTGAGACGTCTTTGGTGCAAAAAGGTGATTTTATTAAAGCATGGGGACAGGCCCTGTGGGCAGACAGAAGTGCACTGGGGTCATGAGGAGCGGCCCATTATATACTTTCAAGTTGGGAGGGGGGTTAGGGATAGCTTAAGTCTCAAGGAATTTTGGAAGCAAGGTTTCCAGGACCTTGAGGGGGCTAGCTATTGTTGGGAAAAGGTCATTTATTACCATCTAATAAAACCTTAGTCATGAGACCCTTTAGATGTGTATCGGTGGGTCATATGCTTGGGGGATGATTACCAACACGTATCATGGGGGGTTTAGAGATATAAAGGAAGTTTCCAAAGGAATTTTTATATGTTAGAGTAGACTTACAGGATCCTGGGGGCAAGGGGTGTCAGGCTAGGATTGCCTTTGCCCTTAGCTAAGTATTAACATGGAGGCAGTTGACTCCCTAGAGAAATGTCACTCAGCTTGTTTCAAGGACTTGTCAGTGGGCTGTAGGTAGTAAGGAAATTTAATAATTTTTCTTCTGCCTTTGTTTCCCACATCAGTTTTGCATGTCTTTGGATTCTATATGTAAATTATTTTCATACTGTTTTCTTCAGTGCCTTTCTTTTGTTACTTAGCCTTGTCTGTTGTCTTCACAGGATTATTCTAAGACCAAGCATAAAGCTGTAATATTTTTTGCTGTTTTATAGTATTCCATTTAATAAGCAGGCAACAACTTATTTCCCCACTATTCTGTTAAAGGACATATAGGTTGTTTCCAGTTTGGGATATTATAAACAGTGGTGCTTTGAACCAGCACGTGTCATCTGGGGCACCAGTGATGTGGGAACAAAGGCAGAAGGAAATGTAGATAAAATTAAATGTCCATATAACCTGCAGCCCATTGATAAATACTTTAAGGCAGGCAGGGTATAACCTTCCTCCAGGAAGCTCCCAACGGTCTTAATGTTAATGACTTGCTAGAGGGAAAAACAATCTAGGTTTGACAATAGCGAGGTCTCTGGTATCCTGTGTTCTTTAGCATATGAAGATCCTTTTAGAACTTCCCTTATCTCAAGAATTCTTTCTTGGTCCTCAGCTCTGGAGCTCACCCCACCAAACCACCTATATTCCAAAACTATGTTAGATGTGCCAGACTTACTTTAGACTATACCTACAGTGGAATTCCTAGGTTATAGGATTTGCCCACATTTAACTTCATCACGTAAAGATACTCTGTAAAACAGTTGTACCAGTTTACCTCCTAAAGCCAGTGGGATTGCTAGATTAGAGAGTGAGTAAATATTTAACTTTTGTGAGCAATTAACCAAACTTTTCCAGAGCGTCTGTACCATTTTGCATTTCCATTAGCAATGCATGAGAGTTCCAGTTGCTTTACATCTTCACTGGTACTTGATATTGTCAATTTTTAAAACTTCAAATATTTATTTTAGCCATTTTAATGGAGTATATGGCCATATATTATTATGACTAATTTGCATGTCTCTAATGGCTAATAATGTTGATTATCTTTTCATGAGCTTATTTGTCATCCTTATATCCCTTTGTAAATATCTGGACAAGTGTTTTTCCCATTTTAAAAAATTGAGTTGTTTCCTTTCTGTTGAGTTTTGACAGTTCCTTATTCTATCTTAATATAGGTGCAAGGGCACCAGGTGGTTCCAGTTGGTTAAGCATCTGCCTTCAGCTCAGGTCATGATCCCAGGGTTCTGGGATCAAACCCCCCATCAGGCTCCCTGCTCAGCGGGGAGCCTGCTTCTCCTTCTCCCTCTGCCTCTTCACTCTGCTCCTGCTCTCTCTCTCAAATAAATAAATCTTTATAAATAAATAAATCAGTAAATCACTAAATACAGGTCCAAATGTGTGATTTACAAAATTTTCTTTTCAATTTATAGTTTTTTTTCTCCTAACAGTGCTGCAGAGCAAAAAAGGTTTTAATTTTGATGAAGTCAAGATTCTCAACTTTTTCTTTTGTGGATCTTGCTTTTAGTATTCTATCTAACTGTTAACATAGCACTAGGTCTTGAAGATTTTCCACCTATATTTTCTTTTAAAAGTTTTACAATTTTCCATATTATATATACATTTCATTTTGAGTTTTTTTAATGAGGTATGAGATTTAGATCAAGTTTCTCTTTTTAAAAATTTTTAAATTTATTTATTTTCTCTTTTTTTAATTAAAAAAGTACTTTTAAAAAAATTTGAGTAAACTCTATGCCACGTGTGGGCCTTGAACTCACTTGAACTCACGACCCCAAGATGAAGAGTCACATGCTTTAATGACTGAGCCAGCTAGGCACCACGTCTTTTTTCCCTTTATATCCAGAGATAGGCAGAAAAATGGATATACAACTGTTCCAGCACCATTTGTTGAAAAGACTACTTCCTCTACTAAATTGCCTTTGCTCCATTGTGAGAAACCATTATTTTTAAAAATTATTTATTTTTTTAAAGATTTTATTTATTTGACAGAGAAAGACAGCAAGAGAGGGAACACAAGCAGGGGGAGTGGGAGAGGGAGAAGCAGGCTTCCCGCTGAGCAGGGAGCCCGATGCGGGGCTCGATCCGCAGACCCTGAGATCATGACCTGAGCCGAAGGCAGTCCAACCGACTAAGCCACCCAGGCACCGCTAAATAAAGATTTTATTTATCTGAGAGAGAGAGCTCAAGCAGGGGGAGCAGCAGACAGAGAGGGAGAAGCAGGCTCCCCCCTGAGCAGGGAGCACAATGTGTGGGGCTCCATCCCAGAATCGTGACCTGAGCCGAAGGCAGACACTTAACTGACTGAGCCACCCAGGGGCAACTATTTATTTATTTAAAAAGATTTATTTATTTTAGGGCACCTGGGTGGCTCAGTTGGTTGGGTGACTCCCTTCGGCTCGGGTCATGATCCTGGAGTCCCGGGATGGGGACCCGGGTCGGGCTTCCTGCTCAGCGGGGAGTCTGCTTCTCCCTCTGACCCTTTCCCCTCTCATGCTCTCTCTCTCTCTATCTCATTCTCTCTCTCAAATAAATAAAATCTTTTTAAAAAAAGATTTATTTATTTTAGAAAGAGCACACTGAGCCTGTGTTGTGGGGGAGGGGCAGAGGGAGAGGGAGAGAATCCCAAGCGGACTCCACACTGAGTGTGGAGCCCAACGTGGGGCACTGTCCCAGGACCCTGAAATCATCACCCAAGCCAAAACCAAGAGTCAGACACTTAACCTTAACTGACTGAGCCAACCAAGCGCCCCTACTTATTTAATTTTAATGATCTCTACACCCAATGTGGGGCTTGAACTGAAGACTCCTGGGATGAAGAGTCACATGCTAGATCTACCTACTGAGCCAGCCAGATGCCCCTGTTGCAAGACATCAAATGGCCATATCTATGTGGGTCTAGATCTGGACTCTTCTCTGTTCCACTGATTTATCTGAGTATCCTTTCATCTATACTTAATTGTCTTCATTGCAACTTTATGCTGACTTCTAAACTTGTGTGTAATGAGTTCAACTTTATTCATCTTTTTCAGAATTATTTGGCTATTGTTCCTTTGCCTTTCCATAAACATTTTAGAATGTTTGTCTATATCTTATAAAAAATATTGCTGGGATTTTGATAGGAAATATGTTAAACCTATATATCATTTTCGGAGAGAATTGACATCTATCTGTACTATGTTGAGTCTTCTAATCTTTGAATACAGTATGTCTGTTCATTTACTTAAATCTTTTTGGATTTCTTTCATAAGTATTTTCTAGTTTTTAGTATACAGGTCCTACCTGTGTTTTGTTACATTTGTTAGATACCTAAGTATTTTAATTTTGGTGAGCTATCATAAATGGTATTATATTTTTAATTTAAATTTCCACATATTTGGGGGTACCTGGGTGGCTCAGTCGTTAAGCGTCGGCCTTCGGCCCAGGTCATGATCCCAGGGTCCTGGGATCGAGCCCCGCATCGGGCTCCCTGCTCAGCGGAGAGCCTCCTTCTCCCTCTCCACTCCCCCTGCTTGTGTTCCTGCTCTCACTATCTCTCTCTGTCAAATAAATAAATAAAATCTTTAAAAAATAAAATAAAATAAAATAAAATCCTTGTTAGGTATTGCAGATATTGGGGTTGATATTGGTTTTCTTTTCTCATTCAAGTGGCTATTTTCATTGCTCTTGGTATGACATTTCGTTAAAATTGGGTCCTGGACATTTTGAGCTATTTTTTGAGGCTCAGGCTCTTAATAAATCTTCTGCTTTTTTGTTTAAGATTTATTTATTTATTTTTGTTTTTATTTATTTAAAGATTTTATTTATTTACTTGAGAGGAAGAGAGAGCATGAGCAGGGGGGTGGGGTATAGGGAGAAGCAGACTCCCCACCCAGCAGGGAGCCTGATTTGGGACTCGATCCCAGGATCCTAGGATCATACCTCAGCTGAAGGCAGATGCTTAACCGACTGAGCCACCCAGGTGCCCAGATTTATTTTAGAGAGAGATAGAGAGCAGTGGGGAGGGGCAGAGAGAGAGGGAAAGAGAATCTTCAAGTAGATAGATTCCCCACTGAGCGCAGAGCCCCTTCCAGGACTTGATGCCAGGATCCTTGAGATCATGGCCTGAGCCAAAGTCAAGAGCCCTACTGTGCTTCAACTGACTGAGCCACCCAGGCATCCCCTAAGTCTTCTGTTTTTAGGAGTTCTCTGATGCCACACTGGCAAGGGAAAGGAAGGTGATATCATTACTGCCCAATAGGGTGGAAGTCCAAGTTCCCCACTTGGCCTCTGTTGACAGTCTGGAGATTGGAAATGGAAGGGATGTTTTATTCTAGTGGACTGTGGTGGCTGTCAGGTTCCCCACTGGACCTTCAATGATAGCACCTTGATAGGAGGGTGAGCTGTGCCATGTCCCAGCCTAGAAGAGGGTGTAAGTCTAGGCTTGCTATAGACCTTTGCTGATATGGGTAGGGGTGGTGTCGTACTTTTTTTATGTGGAGTTTGGCTGGAACAAGATGTTTATTATCTAAAAGTTTTCTGTCTTGTAAGGCTGCCCCTTTCCTGTCGTTTGGCTGGAAAAAACATACTATTCTTAGGCTTTTAAAAAAAATCTGCATCCATTGGTATTTTCAGATTGCTGGCTTTTCTTTTTTTCAAGATTTTTTTTTAAGATTTTATTTATTTATTTGAGAAAGCAAGAGCGCGCGCGCGCGAGAGAGAGAGAGAGAGAGAGAGAGAGAGAGAGAGAGAGAAGGAGCAGGGGGAGGGAGCAGGGAGCCTGGATGTGGGGCTCAATCCCAGGACTCCAGGATCATGACCTGAACCGAAGGCAGACACTCAACCAACTAAGCCACCCAGCACCCCAGATTGCTGGCTTTTCTAATACATAGTCTGGAATATATGAGGCAAAAAGAAAACCCAGGGACCCCAACATCATGTCATTTCTTGGGTACCAGGATCCCTTCTTGATCTGCCATTTTCTCTCTACCTTTCAGTCTTGTTTATTTATATAATGGTCAGGATGTTTAGTTGTACTTAGTGGAGGAATATGAAGTGTGTCTATATTGTCCTGGACTGGAAGCTTTGCCTTCATTGTTGAAAGATATTTTTACTATCTCTACATTTAGAGTTTGGTCTTTCAGTACTTCAAAGCTGTCATTCCACTGTTCTCTTTCTTACATTGTTTCCAGTAAGAAATCTGATGTTATCCTTATATATGTTATTTATTGTCTGTTTTTACTGACTTGAGTTGGTTTTCTTTTTTTTTTAATCACTTGTTTTGAGCAATTTGATTATGATGTTTTTTGGTGTAGTTTTCTTCATGTTTCTTTTATGTAGGGTTCATTGAGCTTCTTGGAATTGCAGATTTTACAGTTAAAGTTGTAGGCTATCATTTCTTAAAATATTTTTTTTTTGTTTTGTTTTCCCCAACTCCCCTTTCAATTATCTATATATTAGTCTGAAGTCATCGCACAGCTTACTGATGTTCTTTTCATTTGGGGGAGATTTTTTTTTTTAGAAATGAACTTGATTGTTCTTTACTCATTTTTATTCATTTTATTTTTTTAAGGATTTCATTTATTTATTTGTCGAGAGAGAGGGCACGCAAGCACAAGCAGGGGGAACGACAGACAGAGGGAGAAGCAGGCTCCTGGCTGAGTAGGGCGCCCCAGGCGGAACTCGATTCCTGGACCCTGGGGTAATGACCTGAGCCAAAGGGAGATGCTTAATTGACTGAGCCACACAGGTGTCCCTATTTTTAAAATTTTTTTAAAGACTTTATTTATTTATTAGAGAGAGAGAGCTAAAGAGAGACAGAGAGAGCACCAACAGGGGAAGGGGCAGAGGGAGAGGGGGAAGTAGGCTCCCCGCTGAGCAGGGAGCCTGACATGGGACTTGATCTCAGGACCCTGGGATCATGACCAGAGCAAAAGGCAGATGCTTAACTGACTCAGCCACCCAGGTGCCCCACTCATTTTTATTTTAACCAAACTTTGTTATAAGAATAAAGCTAGTTGGGGGATGCCTCTGTGACTCAGTTGATTGAGTGTCTGACTCATGGATTTGGCTCATATTATTATCTAAGGGTTGTGAGATTGAGCGCCACGTTGGGCTCTGTGCAGAGAGGGGAGTCTGCTTAAGATTCTCTCCCTCTCCCTCTGCCCCTCCCCCTACTCGCATGCTCTCTCTCAAATAAATAAATAAATAAATAAATAAATAAAATCTTAAAAGGAAGAAAGCAGGTGGTTGCTTATGACCACAAAGCATTAAGAAGAATTATTTTATTGGTTCTGTTATCATAATAATTATTAAAGCCATAGACAATGGGTTAAAAACTAGGTTTGATCATCAGGGTGAAATTCAGCTTCCATCATTAGTTATACTCTAAATATACATCCTGCTGCAAATAGGTGAGCCAGTATTATTGGTTAAGTGTAAGAGTTTTTATTACAATTAACTATTATAACCAGGAATATTACACAGAAGTTCCTAGTAATCTAATTACCAAATTTTGTCATGACATTTAAGGTACCCTTGCCTTAACTTGACAAATATTTGTATTCCCAGTATATTCAAGGCATCTGAATATATCCTTTTTTAGGACTCCTCTATTTTTCTGCAATTTGGAGTATTACTTACTGTTCTTGGGGTATTACCACAGCTTAATTCTCTTTTCTCACCTTCTAGGACATTCAGTAGTTAGCTATTAGAATTTACAGTTTCATCTCTTACAACTAAAGCTCACTTCCTCTTTTCTTTTGCACCACATTTGAGATCATTGATGGCATCTTCCAGCTCATTTCACTGTACAAATTTTCCTTTATTCTGATATTTCCTTAATATTGTTAGCATTTCTTTCAGATTTTGACACTGTTTTTTGACACTATTTTTAATATAAGAATTAACAAAACTGCTCTTAGGTGCCTTAGTCTCTCATATTTCTCTGAATATATTAGACATATATCTTTCAAAATCTCCTGTTTGGTGTATTATTGGCTTAGTTTCCTTCAGTGTTAGTTTTTGTCCTTCCAGTTGGGTAATGCCCTTTGGGGTGTTGGTTTTTCTCAGATGTCATGTGAGAGTTCCTGCTGGCATGACTAAATACTGTTTACCTATACCCTTTATTGGCAACAGGATGGAGTGTGGTGTGGTCTGGGTACCAGGACACAGTAGTGATGTGGCATTCCCAAGGTATCTTAGCTGCTGCCAGTCACCAAGGGCACTTCCCTGCCTCCCTGGTTATACTGTGTCAGTCTGGGAGTAGACCCATAGCTGCTTTCTAGCTGTCTGGGCCCAAGGGGGAGGGAGTGCCAGGACTCAGACTGTCTCTAGAGCTTCTTGCATCTTTTCAAGCTGTCATCTTCTGCCGGTTCTGAACTCTGGATCCAACTCTATGGTCATTCCATCTTTGAAAGGCAGCTATGCTAACCACTATACCACCAACGCGTCATTCCATCTTTGAATCCCTCAAAATTCCATGTCCACTGAGGGTGACCCTTCTCAGTTTCCAGCAATGATACCCATTTATGTTTTTAAAATACCTTTTGTCATTTCTATAGTTTTTGGTCAGAAGGCCTACTGAAGTATGTGCTTAAGTGCCATTTTGATTCCATTCAATTGTAGACTGGAATATTAGGTAGTACTTATAGGTGGGGTGAGTGTGTCTGTACAAGCTTTGTAATCAAGATCTTGGGATTAACTCTCAGCTCTGAAACATATTTGATATTCTTAAGTCCCTTTATATAATTTCATCCATCCTTACTTTCCTCATCTATAAAATGGGGAAAATAATGTTTATAATGTATTCTTTTACATATATTAAGTGAAAAATTTAGTTTTTGCTTTGTTTTCAGCCACAAAAGATTGCACACAAACTGGTTTGATGCTCTCCTGACCAGTGTCCCTTCTCTGATGCTTGGTCCTGAAGGCAGTGGAAGCCAAACTTACCCTGGCGCTGTCTGCTGAGCTGTGCAGAATTTCCAACATTGAAGATGGAGCATCAGGTGTTCATTTCACTTTTTTGTTTAACTCTAATCAGAAGATTATATCAAATGGCCTTAAAAAAAAAAAAAAAAAGAAACCGTGGAACACAGATACATTATTCCAGTCCCACAGAATTGAAGGAGATCAGTGTTGAAGGGCAGTGACATATATAGTATTAGCCAAATCAGCTCAAGCTGATATAGCTTGGTTTATAGGAAAACTCCACTGACTTCTGTCTAACCTTATACAGGGAGACCAGGAACAAAGAGCAGCTGTTATTACAGAAGTGAAAGCTGTGTAACCGATTTGTACCATGAACTTATGAAATCAGTATTTTTTAAAAATTTCCTTTTCAATATTTTGTAATGCCTCAAAATGTCTCTTGCATTTTGAACTTATTTCAGTTTATATCGTACTAGTGTACCTCAGCAATTAAATATACATATTGAAATGATTTCAGTTATGTGAAATAAAAAAGTATATATAAATATAAAAAATACATAAAAATGCCATGTTGCTCTAAACAAATTTGAGAGACATGCTTTTGAAAAATTTAATTAAAGGTCTTAGATTCATAATTTTTTTAATTTTGATTTTTTTCATCCTAATCTCTTTTTTTTTTTAAGATTTTATTTATTTATTTTAGAGAGAGAAAGCGCACATGAACAGGGGGAGGAGCAGAGACAGAGAGAGAGGGAGAGAATCTTCACACTGAGTGCAGAGCCTGATCCGGGGCTCCATCCCACGACCCTGACATCATGACCCGAATAGAAACCAAGAGTCTGATGCTCAGCCAACTGAGCCAACCAGGAGCTCCTTTTCATCCTAATCTTTTTGTTTTTTTTTTAAAGTTTTATTTTTATTTAAGTAATTGTACACCCAACGTGGGGCTCAAACTCACCACCCCAAGATCAAGAATCACGTGCTTTTCCGACTCAGCCAGCCAGGTGCCCCTCTAATCTGTTTTTCTTCATTTATAATCCTTAAGGTAAGTTAAGATTTTACAACATTCAATTTGTAAATTGAAACATAATACTGGTCTTTGTGATTATATGAAATTGTGAAGCCTCAATTTAAAGCTTTCTTTTTACTGTTAGTTCATTTTATTTTATTTATTTTAAAGATTTTATTTATTTTTGAGAGAGAGAGATTGAGCACAAGCAGGGTGGGGAAGGCAGAGGGAGAGGAAGAAGCAGGCTCCCTACTGAGTAGAGAGCCCCATGTGGGGCTCAGTCCCAGAACCCCAGGATCATGACCTGAGCCCAAGGCAGATGCTTAACCCACAAAGTCACCTAGGCACCCCCTGTTAGTTCATTTTAGGTTTTTTTGCTAAAGTAAAACATTTAACTAAAATTTCTATTACCAAGTTAAAATAAACTCTTTTTCACAGAAAGATTCATAGGACTCAGGCTATAGTTATACTTGTGGCTAAGATTTATTATATTATAAGGATGCAAAGCAGAATCAGTAGAGGAAAAAAGGCTAATGGGGTGATATCTAGAAGAAACCAGACCTGAGCTTCCCAGAGTCATCTTAGTGAAGTCACACAGGATGCACTGAATTCCCCCAGCAACACGTTGCAACAACTTTTGTGAAGTGTTGTCTACGAGGGAACCTCACCGGAGGCTGGGAATTCAGGATCTTCCTTGGGAGTCAGTCATGGAGGCACATCGTGCCTGTGTTACTTGTGGCAGTCACTCAAATTCCAGATGTTCAAAAGGAAAGCCGGTGTTCAGCATACATGTTGTTTGTCAGTTTAGGTGCAGTGAGCCACTCTTATCATTTAGGGCAAGTTTTATATGCATGTAGGCAACTGTTTACCAGGGAAGTTCTCAGATGCCAGCCAAGGACCAGCCTTGCAAGCAGGCCTTGCTGAGGTTAGCAGGTTCAGACCTGCTGTGTTAATTCTTTTTGGCATGAAATATAAATGGTATAAGCAAACCAATTAAACAACCAAAATTGTCAGAATGGATTAAAAAAAGACTCAGTGTCTATAAGAAACTCTGTATAGGTGGGTTTTTTTTTTTTTTTTTAAGATTTTATTCATTTATGGGGCACCTGGGTAGCTCAGTCATTAACCGTCTGCTTTCGGCTCAGGTCATGATCCCAGGGTCCTGGGATTGAGCCCCACATTGGGCTCCCTGCTCGGCGGGAAGCCTGCTTCTCCCTCTCTCTCTCCTCACTGCTTGTGTTTCTGCTCTCACTGTGTCTCGCTCTGCCAAATGAATAAAATCTTTAAAAAAAAAAAAGATTTTATTCTTTTATTTTAGAGAGAGAGAACAAGTCGGGGAGGGGGGCAGAGGAAGAGGGAGAAGCAGACTACTCGATGAGCAGGGAGCCTGACGAGGATCTCGATCCCAGGACCCTGAGATCGTGACCTTAGCCAAAGGCAGATGCTTAAGGGACGACCCAAGTGACCGATAGTCTGTACAGGTAGTTTTAAAGATAAAGGGGTAGAAAAAGATAAAACATAGAATAGTAAACAAAAATCTGAAGTAACCATCTTAATATCAAAGTAGATGTCTGAACGATGAAAATTGCCAGAGATAAAGAGAAATAGTATATTGGGTGCCTGGGTGGCTCAGTTGGTTAAGTGACTTCGGCTCAGGTCATGATCCTGGAGTCCCAGGATCGAGTCCCGCATTGGGCTCCCTGCTCAGCAGGGAGTCTGCCTCTCCCTCTGAATTTCTTCCCTCTCATGCTCTCTCTCTACCATTCTCTCTCTCTCAATAAATAAATAAAAAAATCTTTATTAAAAAAATAGAGAAATAGTATATAATGAAAAAAGAACTGAATAGCCAAAGCTGTTTTAAGTAAGCTTTATGCCCTGTGTGGGGCTGGAACTGATGACCCTGAGATCGAGTAGCACACTCTACCAACTGAGCCAGCCAGGCACGGCACCTGCTAAAACCGTTTTGAAAAAGAATAAAGTTTGGGACGCCTGGGTGGCTCAGTCGGTTAAGCGTCTGCCTTTGGCTCAGGTCATGATCCGAGGGTCCTGGGATTGAGCCCTACATCAGGCTCCCTGCTCAGCGCAGAGCCTGCTTCTCCCTCTCCCTCTGCCTGCCTCTCTGCCTGCCTCTCTGCCTATTTGTGCTCTCTCTCTATCTCTCTGTCAAATAAGTAAATAAAATCTTAAAAAAAAAAAAAGTTTGAGGAATTATAGTATGCAGTTTTAAGATTTACTATAAAGCTATAAGAATTAAGATAGTATGGTATTGGTAAAGGGATTGATAGATTAGTGGAATAGAAGTGTCCAGAAATTGACACAAATATGGCCAATTGATTTTTGACAAAGTTGAGGAAATTCAATGGCAAAATGATAGTCTTTAACAATTTAGTGCTAGAATGACTGGATATCCATTTGCAGATGAAATGAACCCTAACTGAAACCTCACACCTTATATGTTAACTCAGAATTGATCACAGATCCAAATATAAAACTATAAAATGATTTGTTGATTAAACCCCTTAGTGATCAGGTTGCAGTAACAGCAATTAAAATACATTCTAAGAATGCCTTCCTTATAGTCTGTGTAACAGTAATATCACCACCATTGTTTTATAACTTAAAGGCACATATCTTGTAGATGGGTTTTGCAGTAATGGTTTATGAGGGATTTGTGTGACAAAAGAAGATGGTGAAGCAAGGGGTGGGAAGCAAATGTTTTAGAAGACTTTCTCAGGGCAGTCTCTTGATACTGGAAACTTGCTTTTCCTGATGATTCTGTTAATAAATCAGCTCATCTCTGTGGTATTGCCTATTCTATTCCTTGGCATCACTGCTTCAAAGGAAACACCCATCATCCATGGACTGGAAAGGTGAAGTGGTTCACCCCCCCATTAGCCTGTGTCCATTGTTCTGACATTGGACCCAGCTAGACTGTCCAGTGCTCAGATGCCCCACCATGCCCTTACCTTACCCCATTTAACAAGTTCTATTTTGTATCTCTCCACACCATTTTGAGTTTGTCCTTATAAATGTCACGCTTCTCTCAGCAAAGTTACACCTTGATCCTTATATATTTATTGCAATATGAATAGAATTTAATCATATTTCATCACATTACTATTGGCAAACAGGAAAGCTTTCAGATAATTTACTTAAATGGTTCAAATATCTTGCTAGTATTTCAGTATTTTTCTTCATTTGGTCTTCAATTTGTTTTTTGTTTTTAATTTTTTTTTTTAAGATTTTATTTATTTATTTGACAGAGAGAGACACAGCGAGAGAGGGAACAGAAGCAGGGGGAGTGGGAGAGGGAGAAGCAGGCTTCCTGTGGAGCAAGGAGCCCGATGTGGGACTCGATCCCAGGACCCTGGGATCATGACCTGAGCCGAAGGCAGACGCTTAACGACTGAGCCACCCAGGTGCCCCTTCAATTTGTTTTTAAAACTCAGTTCTTTTTAATAGATAATCTACTTTTATTTCTTGAATTACTGCATTGATAAAAATTTGGGGACCATATTTTTTTTTATTTATTTGACAGAAACACAGGGAGAGAGGAAACACAAGCAGAGGGAGTGGGAGAGGGAGAAGCAGGCCCCCCATAGAGCAGGGAGCCCGATGCGGGGCTCAATCCCAGGACCCTGGAATCATGACCCAAGCCGAAGGCAGACGCCTAACGAATGAGCCACCCAGGCGCCCTTGGGGACCATATTAATAATAGTGATACTAAGTACCCTTGTTTGGTTACCAGGTTTAATTTGATGGAGTTCTTTTGGTGTTATATCATTAGGTAAAATGTTGCATCGGGCTATCAAAAACCTTCAGTTCTGTTACAAAAGTATACCATCTCCCTGCTCCTTTTCTAAAATCATGTTCAGAGTCTCATGACATTTTATCTATATTCCAGTCACAAGAACCCTGTTTGGTTATTAATAAAATCTAGGGAGGTGCTTTACCAGCTCAGTCACTCCTCTGAGACTTTCTGCCTCTTGCCATGATTGTCCTCTGGGGCAGTGGTACAGACTTTTTTTTCCCCCTAAGGTTGTACAAACTGCCACAAATGTGGTGGCTTAAAACAAATTCTCTCACAGGTCTAGAGGCCAGAAGTTTGACATCAAGGTGTTGGTAAAATTGGCTCTTTCTGGAATTTCTGAGAGGGACTCCATTCCAGTCCCCTCTCCAAGCTTTTGGTGGCTGCCGGCAATCCGTGGTGTGCCATGGTTTGTGACTGCCCTACGATCTCAGCCACCATCTTCACATGGCTTTTTCTTCTGTGTATCTCCGTATAGCTCCTTTTCTATGTCTTATAAGGACACCCGTCATTGGATTTAGGGCCCATCCTAATCCAGGATGATCTCATCTTGAGATCCTTTAATTATACCTGCCAAAACCTTATTCCAAATAAGGTCACCTTCACAGGTTCCAGGGATTAGGACTTGGACATATCCTCTTGGGAGGCCACTATTAAACTCACTACAGTACTAACCTGTTTACTAAATGAAACAACTTGCCCGAGCCCCTGTTTTAGTCAGGAATGGTGCCAGGCACTGGAAGTATGAAGATGACTAAGATGATATCTTTTTTAACATCACAGAGTCTGATTTCAAAAAACGATATAAAAACCCTCACACCCATATGAGATATAAGTATAATGAAGAGATAAATACAAATCTTGTGGAAACACATATTAGGATACTCACAAAGGAATTCCTTAAAAAGAATGTTTGCCTAAAACTGCCCTGTCTGAGGGGCGCCTGAGTGGCTCAGTCGTTAAGCATCTGCCTTCGGCTCAGGTCATGATCCCACTGGGATCGAGCCCCGCATCGGGCTCCCTGCTCAGTGGGGAGCCTGCTTCTCCCTCTCCCACTCCCCCTGCTTGTGCTCTCTCATTCTGTCAAATAAATAAAATCTTTTAAAAAAATAGTAAATTTTATGAAATCTAGTATAGATCAAATATTTTTTAATTTTTTATTGTTATGTTAATCACCATACATTACATCATTAGTTTTGGATGTAGCGTTCCATGATTCATTGTTAGATCAAATATTTTTGATGAAAATTTAGCATCTGAATTGAGATGCTCTTCAGTGAGAAATACACAGCAGATATTGAAGACTTAGTAAAAAAAAAAAAAAAGCTTTGTTGTATTGTCTCCATTTCCTCATCTGTGATACTTGATTGACAACACCTTCACTGTAATGATCGTACCAGCAATCTATTTGGAAGAGCATTGTCAGTTTCAAATTTTACATCCTTTTATTACTGGAGAGTTTACAGTGCCTCCTAATTAATGGTAGGGTTGAAGAAGAGTGGAGTATTAGAAAAGTATTCCCAGGGGTGCCTGGGTGGCTCAGTCATTAAGCATCTGCCTTCGGCTCAGGTCATGGTCCCAGGGTCCTGGGATTGAGCCCTGCATTGGGCTCCCTGCTCCGCGGGAAGCCTGCTTCTCCCTCTCCTATTCCCCCTGCTTGTGTTCTCTCTCTCTGTCAAATAAATAAATAAAATCTTAAAAAAAAAAGTATTCGTGCCTCACAAAGTAAAAACTGTACTGGTTCTCAGAGGAGCACGACAGCAGTGTGCTAAGAATAAGGGACTTATAAAATCCAAAGTGATGAAAGTATGTGAAATAAATATTAGAGTTATAAAATTCTTTGCAATAAAAAATGTAAAGTACCTTGATAATTTTTATATTGATTACACGTTGAAATAATTTGAATATTTAAAAAATAAAATGTTATTAAAGTTCACCTTTTTCTTATTCCCTTTGTTATGTGACCACTATAAAATTTAAAATTACATATATGGTTCTCATTTCTTTTCTTTTTTAATTAAAAAACATTTTAATTTTAGATAAAAAGAGAGTACCTGACCAGCAGGGAGGAGCAGAGGGGAAGGGAGAAGGGGGAAAGAATCTCAAGCAGACAATGAGCTAAGGGCGGACCCCAATACCAGGCTCCATCCCACAATCCTGTGATTGTGACCTGACCCTGAGATCATGACCTGAGCACAAACTGAGACTCAGATATGAAACAATGAGTCAGATGCTCAACCAACTGAGCTACCCAGGCACCCATCTTATTTTTCTATTGGACAGCACCGCCAGGTCTAAAATGGTGAAAGGGAATGAGATTAGGGAAGAAAGAATATTTTACAGAAGAGAAAGAGGTATTCTTGGTCATGATAATCAGTTAATGAATGTATGGATTTAGTTTTATCCCAATGTACTATTCTTGCCAGACCCCCCTCCCTCACGTTTTAAAAAAATAACCAGGAATGTGAAAGGGGGTAAGATGGAAGAGTATTTGCCCAAGATCTCAGTGTTAATCTCCACCTTTGGGCATGGGGAGCAGTCAGAGCAATAGTAGTCCACCTTTGTCTTGAGAGGAATTTACTGAATCTGGGCCACATTCTTAATGCATTCTGAGTGAAGTACCTGAAAAAAAAATCTTGATAATATCTCTGGAAATTTTGAAGTCAGAGATCTCTGTCAAATAAAAAAATCTTTGGGGCGCCTGGATGGCTCAGTTGGTTGGGCGACTGCCTTCGGCTCAGGTCATGATCCTGGAGTCCTGGGATCGAGTCCCGCATCGGGCTCCCTGCTCAGCAGGGAGTCTGCTTCTCCCTCTGACCCTCTTCCCTCTCGTGCTCTCTATCTCCCTCAAATAAATAAATAAAATCTTAGAAAAAAAATAAAAAACAATCTTTAAACATTTTAGTCTCTTAATTTTTTTGCCTTTTCAAAAGAGGATTTTAACCAACTGAGCCACCCAGGCACCCCCTTGATTGCATTCTATAGAGGACATTATCACACTGTCCTCTTCTGGGGGATTTGTCACCCTCAGTGATCCTGCCCCCATAGTCACATTTTTGTATAGTCCCCTCCCACATTGTGTGAGGGTTGCCTTTGCGATCAATAGGATGCAGCAGAAGTGGTTTGTCACTTCTGAGGCAAGGTTCTAAAGGACCCTGTCTTCTGCCTCTCTCTCTCTCTCTCTCTCTCTCTCTCTCTCTCTCTCTCTCTTTCTCGGATTGGTTGCCCTGAGGGAAGCCAGTTGCCGTGTTGAGACGCTCTCCTGGCCAGGAAATGAGGCGCCTGCCAATAGTCGTGTGGTGTGCCATCCTGGAATTGGATCCTTGAGCCCTGGCCGAGCCTTCAGGTAGACTGCAGCCTGGCAGAGAGTTGCAGTGCCACCTCAAGAGAAAGCCTGAGCCAGAACTGCACAGATGAGCTGCTCCTGACTCTCAGAAATGGTGTGAGATAATAAACATTTGTTGTTTTAAGCCACCAGATTATGGGTTATTTGTTATGTAACAACTAATAAACTGCTTGCGAATTTGTGAGTCTGTAGCAATTTCCTAAGAACTATATTGGAAAGGACACTGGTCCCACTATTTTCATATATGCACAAGCAGTTTGTTGGACACCCCCTGAAATTCTGGACATCAACATATTGAGTAGATAGAAGACCAACAGAGTGACTTAGAAAAAAAAATAAAAACAAAACCAGTATCACTTCCTTGGGACTTCATTCCTTTTGTCACTTCCCACATTTATGTCGATTGAGTTCCCCTTCAGCAGGTTCCTCTGGCTGTAAATCTAGAGCCTCTTAAATTGGTGAGAGTGTTGACACTCCTCTCACCAGCTATTTCTTCTGGAACTCTGTGTTCAACTTGAGTTTCACTTCCAGCGTTGTAACTCTTGCTTTCTTTGCTGCAATTTCATCTTTATTGGCCAATTCCCCCTTAATTATTTTTTTTAAATGCCACTTGAGTTTGTATAGTAGTCTGACTCCATATTTGACCTTTGATTGATGACAGCTTTCAAGCTTCACCCCTGTTTTCTTCTCCCTCTGCCCTGTGTCACATCAAGCTGATGTGAAAGCCCAGGCGCTCCCCTCTTTGACTCTGGAGGAAAGTTCAAGTCACACAAGTCCCGGCTCCAGCCCCACCCCTTAGTCACAATAAAACCTTTAAGGCAGTCCTTCCCAGCTCTCTCAAGCCATTTTTGGACTTAAGTGGTAACTATCCCTGTTCACTCCAGGAAGCCTCATTTTTTTGGTAAAGATTTTATTTATTAGAGAGAGAGCACAAGCAAGGGCAGCAGCAGAGGGAGAGGGAGAAGCAGGCTTCCTGCTGAGCAGGGAGTCCGATGGACTCATCACAGGATCTTGGGAGCATGACCTGAGCCCAAGGCAGATGCTTAACTGACTGAGCCACCCAGGGGCCCTCCAGAAAGCTTCATTATATGAGTAATAAACCTTTTCATACCCTCTTTGTGCATGTAGAGTGCCATCAGTTTTGACATCCAAACTGAATTTGTGATGGGGATCCATCTTATTTCTTCAGGGTATCAAAGATAAACACAGCTGGACATTAGTTAAGGCGGTGAAAATAGATTCTATCTAGTAACTACTGGCGGGAAAGAACTGAGAATTCTAATTTTGTGGAGGTGATAGGATATTTTAAAATAATGTGGTGGGGAACAAGCAGAGACTCAGAGTCAGAAATGAAATAATAAAAAGTATAAATGAGGGGCGCCTGGGTGGCTCAGCTAGTTAAGCATCCAACTCTTGATTTGGGCTCAGGTCATGATCTTAGGGTCCTGAGATCGAGCCCTGCCCGGGGCTCCACGTTGTGCATAGAGCTTGCTTAAGATTCTCTCTCCCTCTGCCCCTCCCCCACTCAAGAGTGTGCTCTCTCTAAAAAAATTAGAAGTATAAATGCAATTAGGTCAGCTGCATCTGTAATTATCGAAATTAGAATTCCGTCCTCCCACAGAGACAGAGACAGAGGCCCTATCCTTCCTGATGAATACATTTCATTTCAAGGAAATGGTTTTCAGGTCCTTGACAGAGATACTTCTGAGTTGTAGGAGATACATATACATCTGAAAGGGACAGAGGAAGAATTCATAATTAGTGAATGCTCTAAGGGAAGTCAGTGGCCTCTCCTCACTGTTGGCTGGCACAAACAGTAAATTCTGGCAGAGTTGAGTTTTTTGGGCTGACATTTTAATGGTCTGTGTGTGTCTCTGTGTGTCTGTGTGGCTGAGGGCAAGGTGTGGGGAGGTGGGCATGGGAGTGGCTACCAACAGCCTTATGTTGGTTAGAGTTATTAGAGTTTATTTGTCTCTCAGCAGAGGTCTGGACAGAATCCCTATGTGCTCAGAGTTCTGCAATTCTCAGTAATTAGAACAGTTTACCAGTGGGAGACGAGCCCACACAACTACAACTGTTGCTGTCTCCATGTGAATTGAGTAACAGATTCGCAGTGACCAAATACCAACAGACTTTGAAAGAAGAGATATGACTTGTCACTGATCATGATGTGCAGCCATTATTAGTGTTACGATTTGTGGACTGAAGAACTAGAAGCTGAGTTTGTACTTTATGTGATTACTGACAGTTAATATGAAGGGGTACTGGTATTATTTAACTAAACCAGGCATCCGTGCAGAGGACTGCCTGTTGAATATGGGGCTGTCACTTTTTTTTTTTTTTAAAGATTTTATTTATTTGACAGAGAGACAGCTAGAGCAGGAACACAGCAAGCAGGGGGAGTGGGAGAGGGAGAAGCAGGCTTCCCGCTGAGCAGGGAGCCTGATGTGGGGCTCCATCCCAGGACCCTGGGATCATGACCTGAGCTGAAGGCAGACGCTTGACGATTGAGCCACCCAGGCGCCCCAGTGCTGTCACATTTTACGGGAATTTAAATTGTGCAAATTTAAAATAATGTGAATAAATATTTGAAAGTTGTATGTTATATACAAAGTTTGAAATCATGCAATTCTCTTAATACTTTAAAAAATTGTTGGGAATCATAGAATTTTAAAACTCTCTTAAACAGCAAATTGAGGTCAGTATTTATTACTATACATAATCCCTTTCACCTTAACCACACAAAATTTAACTCTATCATGTGTCAGTCTCCTGTAAGTGCTGTTTATGTGCTTTGAAACATTCATTTTGTGAATGATCTGCAGACTTGTGCTGCTACTTTAATATTCAGTGTTGCTAAAATAAAAATCTTTTTTTTTTAAACCAACTAACCCAAATATTTACTTAGGAGTGGTATTCATGCTTGTGCTCTAAAACATGCCTGAAAATTGGTAACTTTGGAATAGAATTTTTGTTTTTATTTATTTATTTTAAAACAGTTTTTTTTAATATTTTATTTATTTGTCAGAGAAAGAGCGTGAGCTAGCGCAAGGAGGGGAAGCAGCAGGCAGAGAAGCTGGCGTTCCACTGAGCAAGGAGACGGATGTGGGACTTGATCCCAGGACCCTAGAATCATGACCTGAGCCAAAGGCAGACGCTTAACAGACTGAGCCACCCAGGCGTCCCAGAATTTTTATTTTTTATACAATTTGAATTTGATGCACTATGCACTTGAATTGGTAGCTTAATTCTGTTAAATACTCAGAAAATATGAAGCAGAATTAAAACAAAATTTCTCTATCCCATTGGTAGATTTATGCTCTTTGAGAATGCATTTACTACACTTAGTCCAATGGGAAAATTAGTACTCGATTATCTAGATAGTAAATCTTGCCTTGTCTTCACATACATATTCTTCACATCACTACTATGTACTATAAATATGTGGGTTTCATTGTTGTGGGGTTTGTTGAATCCTGGTTTTTAAAAAACAACTTCAACTTCAAAAAACTTAACAAAATCTTTATAATAGACACTTTGGAACAATTGGGGAAATTTGAATATGGAGTTGATATTAGAAGGTTTTTATGGAATTACTGTTAAATTTTGTAGGTGTGATATTATTGTGATCATGTAGGAGTATGTCCTTAATCTTTTAAGATATATGATGACATATTCAGGGCTGAAGTGTCATCATAAATGACTATACATTTAGATAGATAAAACAAACATGGCAAAATATAACAGCTGTCGACTCTAGGTGAGGTGTTTATGTCTGCTCATTAAATTCTTTCAAAATTTTCTATTTGAAATTATCAATAAGAGCCGGGACATATATTGACCAAGAAAATGTTTACATTCTTCACTGAAAACATGCTATAATAGTTATGCCCTTAAAATGCTATTTTTGTAAAATGTCAGAAGATTGTGCACAGTCATCTAAGGGAGATTGGGCTGTGCGTGATAGTCGTTTTCTTTTAGTTTGTGTCTATTTTTATTCATCTACAACTTTTATGTATTGCAAGTAATTTTGAGAAGCTGGCACCATCATGTTTTATCATTATTACTACTACTGCCGACACCACCAGCTCTGTGGTGGGAGAAGCTCTGTCACAGGCTTTTCTTTTTCAACGTTCGCACTGCGTGACTCTCTCGAGTCTTCAGTCCGCGACAGTCTGCGAGTGCTGAATTTAGGCCTCACGCCCCCTGGCGGTTCTCCCCGACGCAGCTCCGGCCCCTCCAACCCCGCTCCTGCCGCGAGGCCTGACGGGAAACGCCCCTCCTGGTTTGCGGCTAGAGTCGCGCGGGAGCCGGGGGGAGGGGGGCTGGGCGTTTCGGCGCATGCGTTGCCCACGCTGGGCCCTGCGCCTGGGCGAGGCGGGGGCTGGAGCGCCGTTGGGGCGCGGCGGGTGTTGAGAAAGAGCTGCGCCCGCGGTGGGGGCGGGGCTCGGGCCCGGGTCGGGGCCCCAGGTCCCAGCCCGCAAGAAGTGCCTCCGCGGGTGGATCGCTGCGCGACCTTTGTTCGCACACTTGCGCCTGGGGGTTCTGAGGCTGCGGTAGTGTAGGCGGCTCCTGTTCGGAGGCCGCCGCACGCTCAGTGATTAATGCAGGGAGTCCTCACCGTTCTGCTCTAACAGATTAGGAAACGGAGACTCAAGACAGGCCCGCGAGCGCCTCGGCCCGCGCAGCCCGCGGGAGACGGCGCTAGGAGGCACATCCACAGCTGTCTCCTCTCTAAAAAAAGATTCTGCCTAAACCCGGCGACCTAGCCCACCCAGCATTGAGCCAGGGGGCATCGCCGTCAAATATAACGTGGAATCCGGTTTGTCGTGGGGCACTTGTATTTCCGGGATTCTTCGTGTTTCTTCAGCCTTTTTGGGTCACGCTTCATAATGGTTAGTTACGCGCCTGGTCTGAACTGTCCAGCCTGTGTGTCCTCAATGGTCCTGGTTTGGGTTTTTTGAAGGACCAGCCCAAGATGACGGGGTATAGGAAGTTCCAAGATTTGAGACCCTTATAGTAGGTTACAAGTGAAATGATTTTGGCCCTGACGTTCATGTCCTGGTTTCCAGGAACAAAGAAGCTCTCCTAAGGTAGAGGAATCCCACCTGGAAGATAGCCAATGTGAATGGCGACCTCCCACCAGGGCTGCAGAGCAGAGGAGGACTAGGCCGAGAAAGAGCAGACGCTAGATTTGGAAGGCTAGTAGCCCTATATGATCCCTGTGTTCTGCAAGCCACCCGTCAAACTGTTGACAACCTGAGTCTGAGCCAAGTTTCAGGAGAGGTGAGCTGCGGCTAAGGCCAAAGGGCAAGCCTGCAAAGCACAAGTCACTTCATTTGAGAGTTTGAGAGAGCATGGTCTGGAGGAAGGAAATACCATCTACCACCAAGAAAATTCTATCTCAGACCTCCCTAACAGCCTTTGGCTTCTTTCAAATGCTCCACTCTTTTCAGATCCGGAGGGGCTCTCATACCACACGCAGCATTGAGAGATGTGGTTGCTTCCTCCATTCTGAATTGAAGGACTCAGAAAGTAGTGTAGGAAAGAACTTCCTGGATTACCTGTTTCTGCTTACAATGAAAGATGAAAAACACTGAGCTAGAGAGGGTAAATGTCCAGGTCATCCTGTTCATTTGTGGCCTAACCAATAGTTGGATTTTCAGGTACAGTTAAAACGGGTTTTTGTCAAAAGACAGAAAACTACTGCCAAGGTCGTTAAGGACCAAAGGATGTTCTCCTACAGGAGGATGTTTTATCCAGCTAGTGAGTGGAGTTTTATAGACGGGAGAATCCAGGAGGTGCAAGGCAGGTCAGATCTCTTGTGATTATTCTTTCTTTCTTCTCCCCTAGCTCCACCTTTGTAGTTCCCTACATGTTTCCTAGTTCCACAGAAAGTGCATAGATCTCAGGTGAGTTGTTTATTGTTCTCCCTATTTTGTTTACCGTGACTGTCTGAGACTTTTAAGGGTCAATAGGTTAGAATGGAAATATAGAAATAGATGAAAATCAGCTTCAGGGAAAATATCCCGGACTACATCAATATCAGGAGTAGTATGCAGAAATAGGCAGGTTTTATGATATTGCAGCCAAATTTGTCCGATTTTTCTTTTGTATGTTTTATTTTTAGTTTTTCCCCCAAGATTTTATTTATTTACCTTAGAAAGAGAGAATGCATGTGAGTGGGGGGAGGAGGGGAGAGGGAGGGGAAAAGAATCTCAGGCCGACTCCACGTGGAGCCCGACTCAGGGCTGCATCCCACCACTGAGGTCACCAAGAGTCAGACGCTCAACCTACTGAGCCACCCAGGAACCCCTTTATTCTTATTTTTATTTTTTTTAAAGTAGGCTCCACACCCACATGGGGCTTGAACTCACAACTCTGAGATCAAGAGTCGCATGCTCCGTTGACTGAGCCAACCAGGTGCCCCTAAATTTGTCTGGTTTTTCTGATGGTTATAGCAAAAATGCAGACATTCTTTGTTGCATGATTTGAATTGGTCCTTAAATTGTTATGCTAATTCCTCATAAGACACAAGAGTTCTAAAAAATGTTCCTGCCCTGATTTTCCTGTAGGTAACAGTAAATCTTTCAGGGACTATGGACGATCAATACAGCCTGCTCCTCAAGGGAAGCAGGACACTTTGTGCTGAAGGAGAATTTAGTCAATCCAGGTTTCTACAGGCCCAGGCGCCATGGTCCCATAGACCTCTTTCTGATGATCCCACTTGATCCAGGCATATAACCAGGGATGTCTCCAAGAAAGAATGGATTATACCACCTTCAGATAATCTCCTTTAATATTATGAATAGATTGTGCAGCAGGTGGATTAAAGTTGTATTTTCTGGCAAATGTTTCCCCATTTCCCTTTCATATTTCAAACCAAATCACTTGTTGGATCTGTCTGGTAAGGGGCAGTGGAGATCTTATTATGGCAAATATCATGGATACTTTAGTACTTAAGTTACTTTAATTGAGGTAATAGTGAATTGAGCATTCTGTCTAGTTTTGGTGCTCATGTCCAGTCTCTCCTAGAAACTCTTCTTGCTTGGTTTCTGGTCTATTCCTCCTTCTGTGATTACTTCTTTTCTGTCTTTTCCATAGCGTCTTCTTCCTCTTCTTGCCTTTTATTATTGTTTCTTCCACAGTGTCCATTACTGATCTCCCATTGTGCTCACTCTCTTGGTCTTGCTGGCTAATCTCCTCTCTGGGGATGTGGCGTTTGCTGGGATGCTTGAATCTGGCTCTCCAGTCCAGATCTCTCCCCTACCCTGGACCCTAATGGCCAACTTGCTGGACATCTCTGTATAGCTCATCTAAAGGCCCTTCAAACTCTACAGATCCAAAAGGAAAGTTGTTATTAATGGCCACCCCCCCCGCCACCCTTCTTTATTTCCTACCAGATGTTATGACCAGCCAACCCATTGTCCAGGTAACAAACACAACATTCTTTCTCTCTCTCTTTTTTAAGATTTTATTTATTTATTTGACAGAAAGAGAGCGAGAGAGGGGACACAAGCAGGGGGAGTGGGAGAGGGAGAAGCAGGCTTCCCACTGAGCAGAGAGCCCGATGCGGGGCTTGATCCCGAGGACCCTGGGATCATGACCTGAGCCAAAGGCAGACCGTTAACGACTGAGCCACCCAGGCACCCCTCTTCCTTTTTTAATGAAATTGAAATAAAGTGCACAAATCCTAAGGGTACAACTTGATGAATTTTTCATATGCTATGCATCTGGCTAGCTATCACCCAGATCAAGATAAGCGTTATTTTCTGCAATGCGAAGGCTTCCCTTGTGTTCTTTCCAAGACAGTACTTGCCCACTCTCACTTAATGGTAACCATTATTTTGACTTCTATTATCATATATTAGTTTTGTCTAATTTTAAACTTCATATAAATAGAATCATGCAATATATATTCTTTTGTGTCTTTTTTTTTTTTACGATTTTACTTATTTATTTGACCGAGAGAGTGAGCACAAGCAGGGGGAGTGTCAGGCAGAGGGAGAAGCAGGTTCCCCACTGAGCAGGGAGCTCAGGACCCTGGGATCCTGACCTCAGCCGAATGCAGATGCTTAACCCTTAACCGACTGAGCCACCCCGTTGCCCCTGGTCTGACTTCTTTTATTCAATGTTATGTCTGTGAGATCATCCATGGGTAGCACTAATTTGTTTTTTTTTCCCCTTGTGTGACTATACCACAGTTTATCCATTCTCCTCTGGATGGATGTTTGAGCTGTTTCTAATTCTGGCTTTTGTACATGTCTTTTGGTATACATATGCTCTTGATTTTGAAGGATCTCAACCTAGAAGTGGAATCGAGGGGTCATAGATCATATATATGTTTGGCTTTGACAAATTCTGCCAAATGGTTTGACAAAGTAGTTGTACTACTTGACACTCCCAACAGCCATACACCAGTCCTGTTGTACCATAGCCTTGACACTTGACACTTGATGGCATTTGGTATTGTTTGTGAGGTGGTTTTTTTTTTTTTCTTTTGAATTTGGTGGGTGAGTGTAGTGGTATCTCATTGTGGTTTTATTTTGCACTTCTTTGAAGAGTGATGATGTTGAGCAGCTTTTCGTGTTAACTGACCATTTTCATATCTTTTTTTTAATTATTATTTTTTCTTTCTTTCTTTGTTGGAGAGAGAGACAGCAGGCAGTTCCTGCAGTTCCTGCAGTATGATTTATTGAAGACCTTCCTTTCCCAACAGAATATTGTTGAAAATCACATGACCACATATATGAGCATTTATTTTTGGATTTTTTTTAAAAGATTTTTATTTGAGACAGAGAGTGCATGTGAGAGAGAATGAACATGGGGAGAGGCAGAGGGAGAGGGAGAAGCAGACTCTCCACTGAACAGGGAGCCTGACATGGGGTTCCATCCGAGGACCCTGAAATCATGACCTGAGCTGAAGGCAGATGCTTAGCCAACTGAGCCACCCAGGCACCCTGGATTTTTTTTTTAAGATTTATTTATTTATTTTAGAGAGACAGAGACGGGGGAGGAGAGGGGCAAAGGGAGAGAGAATCCTGAAGCAGACCCCTTGCTGAGCACAAAGGCCGATGCAGGGCTCAGTCCCACATCCCGTGACCCTGAAATCATGACCTGAGTTGGTCATAACTGACTGATCCAGCCAGGCCCCCCCTTTTTGGATTCTTATTTCTATTGCAGTTGTCTCTTTGTCTAGCCTCATGCCAGTAGTACCCTGCCCTTATTATTGTAGCTTTATAAAAAGTATTCGTATCTGTGGGTACAGGTTCTCTACTTTCATTCTTTAAGATTTGCCTTGGCTACTTTAAGTCTTTTATATTTCCATATCAATTTTATAATAATCTGGTCAATCCCTCCCACCCCCAATCGGCTGGAATTTGGTATTGCATTGAATCTAGAGATTGATTTGGCACACTGGTCATATTAATATAGACTTGAATTTTCAATTCATGAACATGGCATTTCTCTTCCTTTACTTAGTTTTTTTTCTCAGCAATGTTTGATAAATTCCATGTATGCATCTTATACTTTTTTTGTTAGATTTATCCTTAGGTAGTTGAAAATTTTTCTCTTTATTTGTGTATTGCTAATATATAGAAATATAGTTAATTTTTGTATATTGAACTTGTTTTCAGCGACCTTACCATTTATTAACTTTCATATTTGATCTGTAGATTATTTTGGATTTTCTACCTACACAACTATGTTATATGACTATTTCTTACTTTTTTATTCATTTTTAAACTTTATTTTCTCTCTTTATTGCTGTGGCTAGGAGCTATAATGTACTATGGAATAAAAATAGTACATCCTGTTTTCTTCCCAGTCTCAAGGGAAAGTGTTCAATATTTTATCATTTTGTTTGATGTTTGCTGTAAGCTTTTTGGTAGATATTCTTTGGGAAGTTTCATTCTGTTCCTAGTTTGCTGAGAGTTTTTATCATCCAATGGGTGTTGATTACTGAGATGATTATATTATGGTTTTCTCCTTTATTCTTTTTTTTTTTTGAAGTTTTTATTTATTTATTTGACACAGAGAGAAGAAACAGTGAGAGAGGGAACACAAGCAGGGGGAGTGGGAGAGGGAGAAGCAGGCTTCCTGCGGAGCAGGGAGCCCAATGCGGGGCTTGATCCCAGAACCCTGGGATCATGACCTGAGCAGAAGGCAGATGCTTAATGACTGAGCCACCCAGGCGCCCCTCCTTTGTTCTTTTAATGGGTTGATTAATATTAACATATTGATTGAGGTAATTTTTTTGGATTGAGGTAATTAATGTTTTGATTTTCAAATGTTAAACCAGCCTTTTTTTTTTTTTAAGATTTTATTTATTTGTCAGAGAGAGACACAGCGAGAGAGGGAACACAAGTAGGGGAGTGGGAGAGGGGGGGAAGCGGGTTTCCTGCTGAGCAGGGAGCCTAATGCCTGCTCAATCCCAGGACTCTGGGATCATGACCTGAGCAGAAGGCAGGTGCTTAATGACTGCGCCACCCAGGTGCCCCTAAACCAGCCTATTTTTAGGGGGGAAAAATCCCGCTTGATCTTGACATTCTGTCACCTTTAAATATATTTTATGATAAATTGCTTACAATTTTTGTCTTTGTCCATTCATGAGAGAGACTGTTATTTTCCTTTCTTATAATGTCTTTGTTAGGTTTTATATCAGTTTTATACTGGCCTCAAAAAACTTAAGTATTTTTTCATTGTTCTCTGGAAGTGTCTGCGTAAGGCTGGTTTTATTTATTTCTTAATTATAAAATTAAGTGAATTTATCTAGGGTCTGGATTTTCTTTATAGAGTTTTAAATTATAGATTTAATTTCTTTGTATTAGGAAAATTGTCCTTTAGGACATGATAAAAGTTGCTGTTGTTTCTTCCCGGTTTGTCATTTGTCATCTCCAGGTAGGGAGTAGGTGCTTTTTGTTCCAGTGCAAAGCATGGCTCACACACACCACTTCAAATAACAAGAGTCACACAAAGGGTTTCTCACAGTTGGCTTTGCTTTCTGGATCTATTTCCCCCAGGGCTGATCTTCTAGGAAGAGTCAACAATGGTATTAATTTAGCATCCTGATATGAACTGAAAGCCTTAATTTTATCCCTGTCCCTTAACATTTTTAGTCAAGGTCAGCAGTGACCTCTATTGCTGAATCCAATGGTGAAAAGTCTCAGTCTTCTTACTTGCTCTTTTATTTTTTTATTTTTATTTTTTAATGCTTAACTGACTGTGCCACCCAGGTGCCCCCTTACTTGCTCGTCAGCCACATTTGACACCACTGGTTGCTTTTTCCTTCTTTTTCTTTCTTTTTGTTTTTTTTTAAGATTTTATTTAGGGGCGCCTGGGTGGCTCAGTCGTTAAGCATCTGCCTTCGGCTCAGGTGGTGATCCCAGGGTCCTGGGATCGAGCCCCGCATCAGGCTCCCTGCTCCGCGGGAAGCCTGCTTCCCCCTCTCCCACTCCCCCTGCTTGTGTTCCCTCCCTCACAGTCTCTCTCTGTCAAATAAATAAATAAATACAATCTTTAAAAAAAAGATTGTATTTATTTATTAGAGAGAGCGCGCACAAGCAGGGAGGAGGGGCAGAGGGAGAGGTATGTGGGGCTTGATCCCAGCCCCTGGGATCATGACCTGAGCCTAAGGCAGATGTTTAACCGACTGAGCCACCCAGGCGCCGCTACTTTTTCCTTCTGATTCACTTTTTCACTTGGCTTTCACACTCCATTAATAATTCCTTTGCTCTCCTGTTTGCTGGTTTCTCCTTTTCCTCCGGTCTAAATGTTGGTGTGCTGCAGGGTGTGGTCCTTGGTCCCCGTCCTTCCTTTGTTAGAGGGCCCTCCCTTGATGATCTCGTCTGTTCTTATCTGCTGATAATCTGTGGCCCTGCACATCTCTTTCTGCGCTTGAGATGCGTTTATCTAATTGTCCAATCTGTATCTCCACTTGAATGTTTAGTAGACTCAAGCTCAACCTGACTAAAAGTTACCTCCTGGGCTTCCCCTCCCAAACCTGCTTCCTCTGGTGCCTTCTCCTTGATTAAGGATTGCAGACCTTTTGGAATCATCCTCGACATGTTTTTTCTTGTGCTCCATTTCTTATTTGTCAGCAAAACCATGGGGCCCTGTATCTAAAACATATCTAGAGTCTGACCTCTTCGGATCTTCTCTGCTGTGGTTACCCTCACCAGGCCAGAATAATTGGTCTGGTCTTGTCTGGATTACAGAAATAGTCACAGAGCAGGTCTTGCCACTTCTCAACCCTGGCCCCTCAACACAGCATCCAGAGTGCTCCTTGTAGAATGTGAGTCAGTTATTTTATGTCACTCCTCTGTTCAACATCTACATTTTTCCCTGAGTAAAAGCCAAGTTCTTACACTGGGTTATGTGGCCCATTTTTGATCTGATCTCACCTCCTTAGCCCCTTGATCCCTCTGCTCCAGCCCTACTTGCGTTCTTGCTGTTCTAGAAACATACCATGCACAGTGTCACCTTCATCCTTGTACCAAATATACCTTCTGCCTGGAGCGTGCTTTCTCCAGGGAGCCTGGTGGTGCACTCCCTTTCCTCCTCAGGACCTTGCTCAAATGTCATTGCTCAGTGAGGTCTACACAAACGCCCAGCTTAAAATTGCCACACTAAGCTCGTGTTCCCCTTGCCCTAAGTTTGGTCTACTTTGTATTTTTAACATAGCACTTTTCATCTAACATACTCTACAGTTTCTTTATTACTATATTGTTTATCTTCTGTTTTCCCTAGGCTAGAGGAGGTGAACTTTGTTTTTCACTCTTGTATCCCAAGTGCCCAGGACAGTGGAACATAGTAAGAATTTTTTTTTTTAAGATTTTATTTATTTATTTGAGAGAGAGAGAGAATGAGAGATAGAGAGCACGAGAGGGAAGAGGGTCAGAGGGAGAAGCAGACTCCCTGCTGAGCAGGGACCCTGATGCAGGACTCGATCCTGGGACTCCAGGATCATGACCTGGGCCGAAGGCAGTCGCTTAACCAACTGAGCCACCCAGGCGCCCAGGAACATAGTAAGTATTGAAAAATCATTAAATGAAAAAAAATCATTCAGTGAATGAGTGAATGAATTTTTATGTGTTGATTTGTTTTTACCTGTCTCATTTGTAAGCTCCATGTGGTTTAGTTTTTTTAATCCAATTTAATACAGACTTAAATATGTTATTACTTGAGTGTTTCCTTTTGTTTTTTATACTTATTCACTCAAGTTTATTTTTTATACAGTGTGAGGTCTAATTTCTTTCTTAACAGATAGATAACTTTATTTATAATTATGGCAACCTCATTCAACAAGTTAATCACCCTTTGCCTCAGATTTAAATTGTGACTTTATGGGGCGCCTGGGTGGCTCAGTTAAGTGTCTGCCTTGGGCTCAGGTCATGGTCTCGAAGTCCTGGGATCAAGCCCCACGTCGGGCTCCCTGCTCAGCGGAAAGCCTGCTTCCCCCTCTCCTGCTCCCCCTGCTTGTGCCCTCTCTCTTTCTGAAATAAATAAATAAAAAATCTTTAAAAAAAATTGTGACTTTACTATGTGTTAAAACATACATAAGACTATTAAGACTGTACTTCTGGACTTTTACTTGCTCCTGACATATTTTATTTTTGTTTTTGTTTTTGTTTTTTAAGATTTTATTTATTTATTTGAGACACAGAGATAGAGAGAGAATGAGCAGGGGGAGAGGGAGAGGGAGAAGCAGACTCCTCGCTGAGCCAGGAGCCCCATGTGGGGCTCAATCCCGGGACCCCAGGACCATGACCTGAGCCGAAGGCAGACGCCCAACCATCTGAGCCACCCAGGCGCCCTGACATATTTTATTTTTGATTTGAGGAGCTTTGTAATAAATAACAGTATCTAGCAGGGCAAGCACCCTTTACAGTTTTTGCTTTGGACATACTTATTTCCCCCCGTTTGAATTAAAAAAGTTATATCCAGTGGATCTCCTCCCTGTCTTGTAAAAAAAATATTTTAAGCACAGTAATAAAAAAAAATTGATTTGCTAAATTATCTTAAACTTTTAGGTTAATTTTTTAAAAAGATTTTATTTATTTATTAGAGAGAGAGAGCACATGAGAGAGGGGAGGGTCAGAGGGAGAAGCAGACTTCCTGCTGAACAGGGAGCCCGATGCGGGACTCGATCCCCGGACTCCAGGATCACGGCCTGAGCCAAAGGCAGTCGCTTAACCAACTGAGCCACCCAGGCACCCCTTTAGGTTAATTTTTATAGCTCAGCATTTTGGTAAGTCTTAGATCTCAGGAACATTGTTTTATGTCCTACATGAACATTTTTTTTTAATTTTTTAAAAAAGATTTTATTTGACAGAGAGAGACACTGTGAGAGAGGGAACACAAGCAGAGGGAGTGGGAGAGGGAGAAGCAGGCTTTCCGCCGAGCAGGGAGCCCGATGCGGGACTCGATCCTAGGACCCTGGGATCATGACCTGAGCCGAAGGCAGTCGCTTAAAGACTGAGCCACCCAGGTGCCCCACATGAACATTTTTTTAGGGGTGCCTGGTGGCTTAGTTAAATGTCTGGCTTCGGCTTGAGTCACGATCCCAGAGTCCTGGGATCGAGCCCCGAACGGGGTTCCTTGCTCATCTGGGAGCCTATCTCTCCCTCTCCCTGTCAAATAAATAATAAATCTTAAAAAAAAAAAGAATATTTGTTTAGTACAGAACAGCTTTATTGAAATATAATTCAAATGCCATATAATTCACCCCTTTAAAGTGTATACTTCAGTGGTTTTTAGTGTATTTACAGAGTTGTGCAACCATCAACACTAATTTCAGAACATTTTTTTTTAAATTTTATTTATTTATTTAACAGAGAGAGACACAGCGAGAGAGGGAACGCAAGCAGGGGGAGTGGGAGAGGAGGAAGCAGGCTTCCCACGGAGCAGGGAGCCTGATGCAGGGCTCGATCCCAGGACCCTGGGATCATGACCTGAGCCGAAGGCAGATGCTTAACGACAGCCACCCAGGCGCCCCTAATTTCAGAACATTTTTATTGCCCCCAAAGAAGCGCCATAGTCCTTAGCAGTCACCCCCATTCTCTCTAAAAACCATTAACCTACTTTCTGTCTTTGTGGATTGGCCTATAGCAGACATTTCATATACATATATAAGTATTTCACGTACACTATGTACTTTTTGTGTCTGGCTTCTTTCACTTAGCATGCTGTTTTAAAGGTCCATCTCTGTTGTAGTATATTATTTCCTTTTTATGGTCAAATATTCCGTTGTATGGATATGCCACATTTTGTTTATTCAGTCATCAGTTGATGGACATTTGGGTTATTTCTGCTTTTTTGGGCATTATCAATAGTGTTGCTCTGAACAGTTGTGTACAGGTGTTTGTGTAGACATGTATTTTCAGTTCTCTTGAGCGCCCTAGGCCTGGAATTGCTGGGTCATATGGTAACTCTGTGTTTAGCATTTTGAGGAACTGAAATTTCCACAGTGAAGTTTACATTCCCACCAGCAATATATGAGGGTTCCCATTTGTCCACATCCTTGCCAGCGTTTGTTATTCTCTCTTCTTTTGATTATAGCTGTCCTGGTGGGTGTGAAGTGATATCTCCTTGTGGTTTTGATTTGCATTTCCCTAATGACTAAGGATATCAAGCATATTTTCATGTGCTTATTGACCATTTGTGTATCTTTTTTTGAGAATTATCTATTAAAATCCTTCACACATTTTTAATTGGGTTGCCTATTATTGAGTTAGAGTTCTTTATATATTCTTTTTTAAAAAAGATTTTTCTTTTTAAAGAGAGAGAGATTTTTTTTTTTTAATTTTACTCATTTATTTGACAGAGAGAGTGAGCACAAGCAGGGGGAGCAGCAGAGGGAGAGGGAGAAGCAGGCTTCCCACTGAGCAGGGAGCCTGACACAGGACTTGATCTCAGGACCCTGGGATCATGACCGGAGCCAGAGGCAGATGCTTAACGACTGAGCCACCCAGGTGCCCTGTTTCAGCTTTATTTTAATTTAAGATGTTATCCTCATTTTTTAATGCTTTCTTTGCTTTTTTATTTTTGATACTTCTTTTAGCTAATTATACGATTCCTGATTATTTTCAGTTTTTGTTTGTTTTTTTTTTAGATTTTTTTAATTTATTGAGAGAGAGAATGGTAGAGAGAGAACACGAGAGGGAAGAGGGTCAGAGGGAGAAGCAGACCCTGCTGAGCAGGGAGCCTGATGTGGGACTTGATCCCGGGACCCCAGGATCATGACCTGAGCCGAAGGCAGTCGCTTAACCAACTGAGCCACCCAGGCACCCTCAGTTTTTGTTTTAAAATTAAAGACAAGTTTTCTCTATGATTGCTTTAGTTGTAGCTTTTAGGTTTCATGTGACAAATCCCCGCTTTGTTTTTTTCTGGGTAATTAGTAATTTGGATGTTGGTTACTTTTCTTTGACCTAGTTTTTAATTTGGAGGGTCTCATGAGTTAATGACTTTTTGGTGAGATTATTTTTTTCATTTTGGTTTTTGTAGGTCATAATCAGACAAGGTAACCTGTAAAATCTCCGATTTGTAGAATTTAATAATATTTTCTCTGAAATAAGCATAACATAACAATTATAAGTGGATCTTTATTGTCAGATGACCTGATTCCAGTTAAGGATGACCTTGGAAAGTTGATAACATTTTTCTGCCTCAATTTTCCTATCTGTTAATTGGGGGAAAATACTACCTATGTTATTGGTTTTTCCTGAATATGAGATAATATATATTTAAAATATTCTATGAAAAGCATTCTTCCAAATAAGTGTCTATTGAATTTTACCTGTCAGTATTATTACCTGACACAAGAGTTAAATAAACTATATTTAATAGATATATTTTTTTATTGGTAGAGATATATTGTCTCTCACTGTAATTGTGGTTTGTTTTCTTTAACCAAATTATTCTGTAATTCTAGCAGTTTTTCTTTATTTGGATACATACAAGTTTGACTTAAACCTTGATTAATTTTTTTTTATTAAAAGATTTTATTTATTTATTTGACAGAGAGAGACACAGAGAGAGCAGGAACACAAGCAGGGGGAGTGGGAGAGGGAGAAGCAGGCTTCCCGCGGAGCAGGGAGCCCGATGCGGGGCTCGATCCCAGGACGCTGGGATCATGACCTGAAGCAAAGGCAGACGCTTAACGACTGAGCCACCCAGGCGCCCCTAATTTTTTTTTTTTAAAGATTTTATTTATTTATTTGACAGAGAGACACAGTGAGAGAGGGAACACAAGCAGGGGGAATGGGAGAGGGAGAAGCAGGCTTCTTGTGGAGCCGGGAGCCTGATGTGGGGCTCGATCCCAGAACCTGGGATCATGACCGGAACCAAAGGCAGACGCTTAACGACTGAGCCACCCAGGCGCCCCAAACCTTGATTAATTTTTACCATTTATCATTACATGATATTTGCCTTTGCCCCATTGAAAGTTAAGGCTGCAAATTCTACTTTATCTGATGTAACTAAGGCCATGCTTGCTTCCCTTTTATTTGCATTTTCTTATAAAATTTTGTTCATTTTTCACCATTTTTTATCATTTTGAGATTTATTTTTTATAAATAACAAATGTCAACATTTTGGTTTTTTAGACCATTATGTCAGTCTGTCTTGGATAAGAAATATATCCACTTGGGATGCCTGGTTGGCTCAGGTTAAGCGGCTGCGTTCGACTCAGATCATGATCCCAGGGTCCTGGGATCGAGTTCCGCATTGGGCTCCCTGCTCAGCGGGAAGCCTGCTTCTCTTCCTGCTTGTGCTCGCTGTCATTCTCTAATAAATAAACAAACAAATAAAATCTTAAAAAATATATATATATAATTAAAAAAAAGAAATATATCCATTCACATTTTCTGCAGTAATCCATATATTTTGTTTTATATATCCACCTTAGTTTGCTAAATATTATATTTGAGTGTCACATATATCATAATTTTGTGCTATTAATTATATATTTTCAGAATCTGGCTTGTTCAAATATCTTAGTATTTAATTTTTTTATGTTAATTTGGTAGACTTCTGATTTTTAATTCTCACAGTTACCAACTTCCTCCTGAATATTATAACTGAGTGTATATCTACTAACATATCAGGATTACTTCATTGCTTTTCTGCTGCTTCGTGCTGCAGTGATTGCTACTCCTCCTCCAGCTCCTCTTAGACGACCTTAGAAAGCTTTAGTCCACCCTACCCCACACCCAGACTCCTTCATTTTGTTAATTTATCAGTATATTATTAGTTCTTCCCTATGGACAATCTCTGTTTCAAGAGGTCTTTTTTAACATTATGTTGTACATTTCAAGTAGGCTCCACACCCAGCATGGGGCCCAAAGGGGGGATTGAACTCACAACCCTGAGATCAAGACCTGAGCTGAGATCAAGAGTTGGAGGCTTAGGGGCGCCTGGGTGGCTCAGTCGTTGAGTGTCTGTCTGCCTTTGGCTCGGGTCATGATCCCAGCGTCATGGGATCGAGCCCCGCATCAGGCTCCCTGCTTAGCTGGAAGCCTGCTTCTCCCTCTCCCACTCCCCCTGCTTGTGTTCCCTCTTTTGCTGTCTCTCTGTCTGTCAAATAAATAAATAAAATCTTAAAAAAAAAAAAAAAAGATGGGGCACCTGGGTGGCTCAGTCGTTAAGCGTCTGCCTTTGGCTCAGGTCATGATCCCAGGGTCCTGGGATCGAGCCCTGCGTCGGGCTCCCTGCTTTGTGGGGAAGCCTGCTTCTCCCTCTCCCTCTCCCCCTGCTTTTGTTCCTTCTCTCACTCTCTCTCTGTCAAATAAATAATAAAATCTTTAAAAAAAAAAAAGATTTGGGAGGCTTAATCAACAGCCACCCAGGTGCCCCTGTGTTGTACATTTCAAATCATGTTGATATTATCCATCTAGTTGTAGCTGTATATCACTAACAAGATCTGTTGTTTCCCACTCCTTCCTTTCCTTTTCAACTTCCCCTTGCTTGAGACTTGTTTAACAGTTTATTTGTACTTCCTCAGTGTTTTCTCTGTGGAGGTAACATAGGCGATTTATTCCTTGAGGCGCTTCCCATTTGAACACATCTGGTTTGGGGCCCGTCATATGAAAGGCAATTTATTTGTGTATAAGATTTCTAGATTGAAATTCTTTTCTCATAATCTCATTGTCTTTTTGTTTTCACCACTGCAGAGGAGAAATCTGAAGTTGGGATAAATCTCTTTACTTTGTGAGTCAGTTCTTTCATCTGGAGGCTTGTAAGAGTTTATCCTTGTTATTCAGTATTATATAAATGTATGCCTCAGTGCATCTTTTTTCATTAATTGTAGGTTGGTGGCTTTCTTCTTTCAACGCTTTAGGTATTTAATTCCACTCTTCTTGCTTGCATGGATTCTGAGAAGCCTGTTGTAATTCTTATCGTTGTTTCTTTGTAGGTAAGGTGCATACCCCCCACTCCCCACTCTCCACTTCCTTGCTTCTCTCAGGATTTTCCCCTTTGTCTTTGGTTTTCAGGAGTTTTTTTTTTTTTTAAGATTTTATTTATTTATTTGACAGAGAGAGACACAGCGAGAGAGGGAACACAAGCAGGGGGAGTGGGAGAGGGAGAAGCAGGCTTCCCGCCGAGCAGGGAGCCTGATACGGGGATCAATCCCAGCACCCTGGGACCATGACCCAAGCCGAAGGCAGATGCTTAACGACTGAGCCACCCAAGCGCCCCTGGTTTTCTGGAGTTTAAATACCATATGACTAGATGTGGTTTTGTTGGTATTTATCCCGCTTGGTATTGTCTGAGCTTCCTGGATCTGTCCTTAATTTTGGAATTTTTTGGTCATTATTGCTTCAGTTATTCCCTCTGCTCTGTTCTTCTGGTATTCTACTTATGCATATATTATACCTTTTGATGTTGTCCCACAGCTCTTGGATGGATGTTCAGTTTTTTTATTCTTTTTCTCTTCACATTTTAGTTAGTGAATTTTGTTGACCTCTCTTCAAGTTCACTGGTTCTTTCCTTGGTTTGTTGTGTGATGTGCCCTTCAAAGGCATTCCTCATTTCTATTACTGTGGTTTTGAATTCTAGCATTTCCTTTTGATTTTTTCTTGGAATTTTTCTTTCCCTGCTTATGTAACTCATTTATTCTTGAATGTTGTCTAATTTTTTTCATTTAACTCTTTAGCATATTAATCATAGTTATTTAAAACTTGCTCTCATAATTCCAGCATCTGTGTTGTATCTGAGTCTTGTTCTGATGATTACTTCGTGTCTTCTGGGTGTGTTTTTTTCTTTTTGATATGCTTTGCAATTTTTTTTCCAAAGCTGGACATGTATCTTGTAAAAGAACTGAGATAAATGGGTTTTTAGTGTGAGGATTTCTGTGATTCTGGCTAGGAGATGGGCTGTGTTTAATGTTGTAGCTGTAGGGCTCAGAGTCTCCAAATTCCTTTAATGTCCTTGTTTTTGACTCCCCTCTTGACTTTGGGCTTCCCTGTGTACTCCTGTGTCTTGAAACTGTTCAGCTTTTTCATCTGTGATCTAGTGTTATTGCCGTGGAGCCTGTTGATGTGGTGGGAAGTTGTCGAGAGAGAAGCATTTCATAATCTTAGGATTAAATTTCAGTCTTTTAATGGTCCTATGTTCCAGTATTTCTAGTAAGCTAGAAAACTGTTAGTTTCATTTATTTTATTTTTTAATTTGTTCAGTTTTATTGAGGTATAGTTGGCAAATAAAATTGTAAGATATTTAAAGTGTAGGGGATCCTGGCTGGCTTATGGAAGAGCATGTGACTCTTGATCTCAGGGTCATGAGTTTGAGCCCCTTGTTTGGTGTAGAGATTACTGAAAAAAAAAAAATTGAACAACAACAAAAAGTGTAAATTGTGATGATTTGATATACATACACATTGTGAAAGGATTCCCCCATCTAATTAATTATTTATTAAATTTGTTACCTCATATATTTATTTATTTTTTTACTGTTTTGTGAGAACATTTAAGTTCTCCTCTCTTAGCAAATTTCAGTGTACAGTATAGTGTTATCAACTGTAGGCACCCTGTTATACATTAGATCCTCAGACTTCATTCATCTTACAGCTGGAAATTTGTAACCTTTTACCAAACTCTCCCTATTTCCACTACCGGTCAGCACCTGGCAGTCACTTTTCTACCTTCTGTTTCTATGAGTTTGACTTTTTTTTTTAAGATTCCATATATAAGTGATACTGTGCAGTATGTCTTTGACTTATTTCATCCAGCATAATAATGATTTCATAGCCCATCCATCTTGTCCCACATAGGGGGATTTCTTTCTTTCTCATGGCTGAATCATAATCTACAGTGGATAGATAGTGTATGTGTGTGTATATATATATATATGTATATATATATATACATATATATACACATACACCACATCTTTGTCCATTCATCTGTTGATGGACAGCTTAGATTGTTTTATATCTTGGCTATTGTGTATAATGCTACAGTGATTATAAGAGTGCAGATTTGTCTTCGATATCCTGTGTTCTTTTCCTTTGGATATGTATCCAGAAGTGGGATTGCTGGGTCATATGATAGTTTTATTTTTCATTTTTTGAGCAACTTCCATACTGCTTTCCATGGTGGGTGCACCAATTAATTTTTCCAACAGTACACACAGATTCTCTTTTCTCCACAGCCTCACCAGCTGTCTCTCAGACCTTTGTGCTTGTCCAAGCCACCTTCTTTGTTTTTAGTGGCTCCTGGTAGTTGAAGGCATGCCAAGACCTATCAGTGTACCAAAACAGGGATCTCAGTCAGCACCTAGATGCAGGCTGGCTGGAAGCTGATCCATCAGGCAGCAGCTGGGAAAGTATGTAGTAAGGCCCTTTCCAGGGAGAAACTGGAGATGGGCTTTTTAAATTTTTAAAATTATTTTATTTTTTTCTTTTAGAGAGAGGGAGAGCATGAGTGGTGGGGTGGGGGAGAGGGAGAGAATCTCAAGCAGACACTCTGCTGAGCGCAGAGCCTGATGGGGGGCTTCATCTCACAACCCCTGAGATCATGACCTGAGCCGAAATCAAGAGTTGGATGCTTAACCAACTGAACCACCCAGGCGCCCCCCCCAATTTTAGTTTTTGAGTTTCTTTTTGAAGCAGTTTTAACTATTTGCAAGGATTGATATGTTATGGATTTCATACTTTTTTTAAAGGGTTTATTTATTTATTTGACAGAGAGAGGGACAGCAAGAGAAGGAACACAAGTAGGGGCAGAGGGAGAGGGAGAAGCAGGCCTCCCGCTGAGCAGGGAGCCCGACATGGGACTCAATCCCAGGACCCTGGGATCATGAGCTGAGCCAAAGGCAGCTGCCTAACCGGCTGAGCCATCCAGGCGCCCCTGGATTTCATAATTTTTTATAACTATAAGTTAAAATAAAATTTTAAATGAACAAAGATAAAATTTAAAATTTTAAATGAACAAAGAAAATTTACTTATATTTTTTAACCAAATAAATTCATTCTGTCTTGCAGTTTCTATATGGGTGACTTGGTCTCTTGTATAAATCTAAGAAGCAGGATTGCAATGATCTTATTTTAATGTATTTTGAAATGTTTTGCTATTTTATCACCCTAACAGTTATTTTAACATTACTCATCAATTATGTCCAACAGTGCTAAACTAGACTAAAATATAAGAAAATAGAAGAATGATGCAATTTCTTAGAAGGTTAATGTAACAGTAAAGTAAACCTTCACTGCTATATCATCCTTCAGTTTTCTTACTGAGTTCCCTGAAGTATTGAATTAGTTTTGATGAAGTTATGAAAGAAGTCTGAAGACGCCTTATTCGTTTGTTTGTTTGTTTGTTTGTTTTTAAAGATTTTATTTATTTATTTGAGAGGGAGAGAGAATGAGAGATAGAGAGCACGAGAGGGAAGAGGGTCAGAGGGAGAAGCAGACTCCCTGCTGAGCAGAGAGCCCAATGCAGAACTCGATCCAGGGACTCCAGGATCATGACCTGAGCCGAAGGCAGTCCCTTAACCAACTGAGCCACCCAGGTGCCCTGTTTTTTTTTTTTAATATTTTATTTTTAAGTAATCTCAGCACCCAACATGGGGGCTGAACTCATAATCCCAAGATCAAGAATCGCACATTTCATTGACTGAGCCAGGCGTCCCTCTTTTTTTTTTGGTTTTCATTGAACAAAATTGAGAATTCAGAATTTTTGTTTTCTTTTCTTTTTTATTTATTTGAGAGAGAGAGAGAGCACAAGAGAGGGGTCAGAGGGAGAAGCAGAGTCCCCGCTGAGCAGGGAGCCCAATGCGGGACTTGATCCCGGGACTCCAGGATCATGACCTGAGCCGAAGGCAGTGGCTTAACCAACTGAGCCACCGAGGCGCCCCCAGAATTTTTGTTTTTTGCCTTAATTGCAAAAATCAGAAAGCTGACACGAGAAGACTTCATAGTTATTAGACAAAATCAGAAGATAAATGTAAAGAGACAGAAGCACTCTAGATCTAAATGATGGTGTAATTCATTTATAAGTGAAATAGACTGTAAATTTTAGATGATGACATTGTAGACAAATAAAGATGTGCATCTGATCCTTTTATAAGAGCAGCTTGAATGTATACTTGTTTGGAAATTAGTATTCTTTGTGAGTCCCAGCAAGAATGCAAATATAGCCTAGGCAATCGAGTTTTCCTTTTAAGTCTAATGGAAATGAGTACTTTCTGAAATCTAATTTGGTGTTGTCATATGGACTAGAAAAGACGGGATGACATTGTAAGCATGTATGTTAGTAAGGCTCTTGTTTCAGGAGATAACGGACTAGATCCCGATCTGATTGTTCCACATCTAATTGTTCCTTTGATGTCTCCCCTCACCATCATTGTCTGTTAATTTGCCTTGTGATTCTACTTCCTGTTTGTTGAGTTGTTGGGTTGATTCTATTCCTTGGGGGGATCCCCATCCCAGAATCAAGCAGTTATCCAAACATTTTGTATTTATTGTTTGTGTTTATTTCAAATTCTCTATCCATTTTTTAATGTCACATTTTAAACTTTTTTTTTTTTAAGATTTTATTTATTTGACAGAGAAAGACAGCTAGAGAGGGGAACACAAGCAGGGGGAGTGGGAGAGGGAGAAGCAGGCTTCCCGCCGAGCAGGGAGCCCAATGTGGGGCTCGATCCCAGGACCCTGGGATCATGACCTGAGCCGACGGGAGACGCTTAACGACTGAGCCTCCCAGGTGCCCCTTTCAAATATTTTTAAAAAGTAATCTCTATACCCCCCAACATGGTCAAGAGTCACATGCTTCACTGATTGAGCCAGCCAGGCATCCCTGAATATCACATTTTTAAAAATTGAGGTGTAATTGACATACAATATTATATTGCTTTCAGGTGTATAACATAATGATTCATTATTTGTATATATTGCAAAATGATCACTGCAGTAAACATTTTGAAGTGCCAAATTATGTTTTGTTGCCAGATTGCCCATTTTCCACTACTGCAAGTTATTTATTTTATCCAAACCTACGGGAATGAGGCAGTATGCCCTTGGATTACTTTCACAGCAAAAGACTGGGGTATAAAAGACATAAAAATATGTCATCTTTTCATAAGAAATACCTTACTACTTATAAACTGTGGTAAATTATTTTTATTTCTACACTTTTGCATAGTTGACCTGTTGGGGAAGAGCCAGGAAAAGCAAGAGCAGTATTTGTGGGAAGTCGATTTTGTCAACAACAAAACACTGACTGAGGAGAGAAATAGTGTATTAGGAAAATCATTTTATCTGAGCACAAACTCTGTTCTGCAAGAAAAATATCGAGTATATGTGACTCATATGGAATGAGTTTTGAATTTTATTTCAGAAGTAATTATTAGTAATAGAAACTTCTTTGTAAGGAAGCTTGAAGAGTTTAATGCACACGGGAAATTGCTCCTCTGTAAAAGCAGAATTTTCATTCTGGAGAGAAACCTTTTGAATATGACGAAAATGGAAAAGCTATTGGTCAAAATGAGGACCTGTTTCAACATCAGTATATTTAAACTCTGAAGCAGCTTTTTGAATGTAAGGAATGTGGGAAAGCCTTCCATGAGGGAGCAACATTATTTTATTTTATTTACTTATTTGCCAGAGAGAGAGAGAGAGGGAGGGAGAGGGAGGGAGAGCACAAGCACGGAGAGCTGCCGGCAGAGGGGGAAGCAGGCTCCCTGCTGAGATCATCACCTGGGATCATGACATGAGCCTAAGGCAGTGGTTTAACTGACTGAGCCACCCAGGCGTCCTGAGGGAGCAACTTTCATTGTGCATAAGAGAACATGCTCATGGGGGAAGCCCTATGAATATAATGAATATATGAAAGCCATTTCTGATAGACCAGCATTCACTTCATTAGGGAACTCATATAAAGGAGAATCCCTGTGAATTTAATGACTGTGGGAAGTGGTCTGTTGGTGAGAAGTCAACTCTAAGCATAGTCGAGTTATCATGGGAAAGAAATACTATGAGTGTGTTGAAAGTGAGAATAGTTTCAGTAAGTAGTCACTGCAATGAATTTGTAAAGGAGAGGAAACTTTTGACTGTAATGAAGATTGGGAAGTATTCTGCAAGAAGCCAAATTTCATTCAGCATGAAGAAACACATACAGAAAGGAAAGCCTGTAAAATTAATATGCTGGCACATTTTGCAAGAAGCCAAAGCTTCCTGTGGGTCAGAAAACATATATAGGAGAAAAACTCTATGAATGTCATGAACATTCCCACTTTCAGCCATGAATCATCTCTCACTACATTAAAGGATACACAGGAGAAACCCTATGCACCAAATGTGGGAAAACTTTCAGATAAATGTCAGGCCTCGCAGTGCATCAGAGAACACACACAGGAAAAACCCTATGAGTGTAATGTTTGTCAGAAAGCCTCCAGTAATAGGTTAGCCTTCACTGTACATCAGAGAATACATACTGGGAAGAAACCTGATGAATGTAAGGAATGTGGGAAAACTTTCTCCCAGAAGCCAAACTTCATTAATCATCACAGAACTCACACAGGAGAGAAACCCTATGAATGTAATGAATGTGGAAAATCCTCCGAAGTCAAAACTGAGAGAACATCAGAGAACACACATAGGAGAGAAACCTCATAAATGTCACGAATGTGGGACAACTTTTTACCACAAATCGACCCTCACAGTACATCAAGAGAACCCACACAGGGGAGAAACCCTTTGAACATAGTGAATGTGGGAAAACCTTTCACCAGAAGCCATCCCTGACAACACATCAGCGAATACGCACTAGGGGGTAGGGTAACCCCAGGACTATACTGGAACCACTTGCCAGAATCCTGACCTCACTGAACCCCAGAGAAACAACACTGAGAAGAAACCACTGTCAACATTCTGAAAACTCAGAAACCTTCACCTTCTTGTCAGACTCATTGTGTAGCAGAAACAGCCCAGGGCTGAGGTGGGGAACCCATTAAATAGGAGAAAGCTTTTGCCCAGAAGTGGCATTTCATTGAACAGCAAAATAATTGGTATTTGATAACCTTATTAAAATTTTGAAGATTTATAATGTAACAGTAGTAAAAAAAAATATGGAGGCTTTTTTTTTTGGAGGAGTATATATCTTATATAAGAGAGATTAAAAAAAATTTTTTTTTATTCATGAGAGAGAGAGGCAGAGGGAGAAGCAGGCTCCCCATCGAGCAGGGAGCTCAACACGGGACCCGATCCCAGGATCATGACCTGAGCTGAAGGCAGATGCCCAACCAACTGAGCCACAATTTTGCATGATTGGTTTGCTTATTGGAACTGAACATTATAGTAGGAAACATATATTTGCTTAATAACATATAATTTTGAATTAATGATTTTAATATGAATATGAAATGGGTAAGGTGTCCCATACTTAATACCTATGTAAATTTTTGGTTTAATTGAAATGTTCATTGAGATAATTATAGATTGTAAGATAGTTTTACATTTTTATTTTTTTAAATTTTTAAAAAGATTTTATTTATTTGAGAGAGAGAGGGAGGGAGAGCACAGATGGAGAGGGAGAGGGAGAAGCATACTCCCTGGTGAGCAGAGAGCCTGACATGGGACTTGATCCTAGGACCCCGAGATCACGACCTGAGCCGAAGGCAGACGCCCAACTGACTGAGTCACCCAGGCTCCCCTAAGATGCGATTTTAATAACACAGATCAGGTGTCCCCTGTACCTGGCCTCCCCCAGTGGTAACATCTTGCAAAACTGTAGTACAGTATTGTCCAGGAAAATTATCATATTGATACAATCCACCAGTTTAAAGTTTCTCAGTTTTATTTGTCCTCATTTATGTGTATGTGTATTGAGTTCTGCGCAGTTTTATCACATGTGTGGGTTCGTGTATCCACCACCCTGTCAAGGTACAGAGCAGTTCCATCACCACAGGGGTTCTGTGTTTCTCTTCTATAACCACATCTCCCTCCCTTCTGGATCTCCTCATTCTAGTGCCTGCCAATCAATAATGGGTTCTCCATTTCTAAAATGTCACTTAAAAAATGTTACATGAATGGAATCATAAAATGTATAACCTTTTAGAATTGGCTTTTTTCACTCAGCATAATTGCCTGAAGATTCATTTAACCATGTTTTTGTGCGTATCAATAATTTATTCTTTTTAATTGCTGAGTATTATTTTGTGGCCTGGATGTACTGCAGTTTGTTTACCCATTAAGCTATGCTGTTTCCAGTATTTTATTATGAGTAAAAGTGTTATGAATGTTTTTTTCCCCCTTTTGCTCATTGCAGTGACTAGAACTTCCAGTACTATGCTGAATAAGAGTGGTGAGAGTAGACATCTCCACTTGTTCCTGATCTTAGGGCAAAAGGACTGTCTTTCAACATTAAGTATGATGATAGCGGGGCACCTGGGTGGCTCAGTTGGTTAAGCGGCTGCCTTCAGCTCAGGTCATGATCCTAGGGTCCTGGGATCGAGCCCCGCATCAGGCTCCCTGCTTGGCGGGAAGCCTGTTTCTCCCTCTCCCACTCCTCCTGCTTGTGTTCTTTCTCTAGCTGTCTCACTGTCTCTGTCAGTTAAATTACAAAAAATAAGAAAAAAGTATGATGATAGCTGTAGATTTTTTAATAGATTCTCTTTACCAGACTGAGGTAATTTCCTTCTGTATTGGGTGTCCCCAGGACCCCTAGATTTGGTGATTTATTTGGAGGACTCACAGGACTCAGCATATAGTCCTATTCGTGGCTAAGATTTATTACAGTGAAAAGAGATAAGGCAAAATCAGCAAAATGTGTAGGCATGGATGGGCAAAGTCCAGTGGAAAGCTGACGAAAGCTTCCACAAGTCCTTTCCCAGTGGAGTCACACAGGATGCGTGTGATTCTTCCAGCACCAAATTGTGACAGTGCATGTGAAGTATTGCCTACCAGTGAAACTCATCAAAGACTCAGGGCCCAAGGTATTGTCCCTAGCACAAACCCAAATTCCAGCTTCTCAGAAGGAAGGCACATTTTCAGGATAAGGCATATTGTCTGAACAAACAGTTTAGGCACAGTGAGACAGTCTTATCGGGGAAAGATGAAACACTCCTGAAATCCAAGTTCCCAGGTGCCAGCAACAGGCCTTGAAAGCAGGCCTTCCTGAGAATATTAATCTCAGGCTTGCCATATTAACCCTTTTCTGCACACTTTCTATTTCTGACTTGTTTGGAGTTTGTCCAGATGTTAGATTTTGTTAAATGGTTTTTCTACATTTGTAATATGAGCACATGAGTCTTCTTCATTAGCCTGTTTATATGGTGGATTACATTATGATGACGCTTAATGACTGAGCCACCCAGGCGCCCACTGACTGATTTTTTTTTTAAGATTTTATTTATTTATTTGACAGACAGCGAAAGAGGGAACACAAGCAGGGGGAGTGGGAGAGGGAGAAGCAGGCTTCCCACTGAGCAGAGAGCCTGATGTGGGGCTCTATCCCAGGACCCTGGAATCATGACCCAAGCCGAAGGCAGACAGTTAACGACTGAGCCACCCAGGCGCCCCTGATTGATTGATTTTTAAGGAAGCTCTAGGCCCAGCGTGGGGCTTGAACTTAGGACCCCAAGATAAAGAGTGGCATGCTCTACCGACTGAGCCAGCCAGAGCCCCCACATTATGAATTTTTAAATGTTTAACGAACCTCACCCCTTGGAATAAATCTGTCTTGGTCATGGTGTGTGGTACTTTTTATACACGATTGGATTGGGTTTCTTAGTATTTTGTTGCAGATTTTTGTGTGTAAATTGATGAGAGGTATTGGTCTATTGTTTTTTTTCTGCACTGTATGTATGGTTTTGGTATCAGGCTAATATTAACTTTATTAAAATAGTTGGGGAGTGCCTTTCTGTTTTTTTAAAGAATGTCTAATTGATATTAATTATTCTTTTAATGTTTGGTAGATTCTCCAAATCTGGATCTGGAGTTGTCTTTTTTGGGAGCTTTATAGTTATGAATTTTGTCTGTTTTATCAATTGCTGAGTTTGTGGTATTGAAGTTTCCAATTGTAATTATGATTTTTTTAGCTTTATTGTATTTTTATGTTTTATGTATTTTGAGGCTCTCCTGGTTGGTTCATATACATTTAGGATTTCTAAATGTTACGTCTTTCTGTTACATTCCTTCTTTTATCATTATGTAATATTCCTCTTTGTTTCTAGTAATTTTCTTTGTTCTGAAGTTTACTTTATTGGATATTACACTTTTTTTTAAAGATTTTTATTTATTTATTTGACAGAGACAGAGATAGCGAGAGCAGGAACACAAGCAGGGGGAGTGGGAGAGGGAGAAGCAGGCTTCCCGCTGAGCAGGGAGCCCGACGCGGGGCTTGATCCCAGGACCCCAGGATCATGACCTGAGCCGAAGGCAGACGCTTAATGACTGAGCCACCAAGGCGCCCCTGGATATTACACTTTTGTAATTGTCCTACAGTTCTTGGATATTGTTTTATTTTGTTCTCTTTGCATTTCAGTTTTGGAAGTTTTTATTGACATTTCTTTAAGCTTGCTGATCCTTTCCTCAGCCATCTCATCTCTTGATGAACCCATAAAAGGCATTCTTCATTTCTTTCACAGTGTTTTTGATTTCTAGCATTTGTTTTTTTTAATTTTTTTTGAAGATTTTATTTATTCATAAGACAGAGAGAGAGAGAGGCAGAGGGAGAAGCAGGCTCCCCACTGAGCAGGGAGCCCGATGTGGGACTCGAACCCAGGACTCTGGGATCATGACCTGAGCCGAAGGGAGACGCTTAACCGTCTGAGCCACCCAGGCGCCCTAGCATTTGTTTTTGATTCTTTCTTAGAATTTCCATTCTCTGCTTACATTTCTTATCTGTTCTTGCATGTTGTTCATTTTTTCCATTAGTGCTCTTAACATAGTAATCATAATTTTATTTTAAAGATTTATTTGAGAGAGAGAGCGTGCGGGGGGAGGGACAGAGGGAGAGGGAGAAAGAGTCCTTTTTTTTTAAGATTTTATTTATTTATTTCACAGAGGGAGACACAGCGAGAGAGGGAACACAAGCAGGGGGAGTGGGAGAGGGAGAAGCAGGCTTCTCGCTGAGCAGGGAGCCAGATGTGGGGCTCGATCCCAGGACCCTGGGACCTGACCAGAGCTGAAGGCAGATGCTTAACGACTGAGTCACCCAGGCGCCCCGAGGGAGAAAGAGTGTTAACGCAGACTCTGCGTTGTGTGCAGAATGAGCTCAGACCAGAGCTGAAACCAAAAGTCGGATGCCTAACCGACAGCGCCATCCAAGTGCCCCAGTAGTCATAATTTCAAATTCTCAGTCTCATAATACCAACATTCCTGCCATATCTGAGTCTGGCTCTGATGCTTTCTTTTCAAACTGTCTTTTTTTTTTTTTTTTGTCTTTTAGTATACCTTTCATTTTTATTGAAGTATGGATATGATGTACCTGGTGTATTAGAGTTCTCCAGAGAAAGAGACAGATACAACACAGCAGCTGAGGGTCACAAGTGGGAAAGTTTATTAAAGCGAAAGTACACTCTCGAGGTAGGAGAGCTGGTAAGTTCTAGAGAAGGAGCATTGTGTGCCCTCCTGGGGTTTGGGTTTCTAACATTTATTGACAGTTGTTAACAAGGGGGAGAATATTCATTACTTGAGGAGGGGATTTTTCCAAAGCAGGGTTTTGGCCTTTTTCTTCCTTATATGGACAGGAGTTCCTGTCATGGCACCTGTCATCTTGGGCCTGTCTGGTTTGATCCGGCTTTTTGTGGCTTCATTTGAAGCACTGCCAGATAGGCCTCTGACTTTCCCGATAGCTGGCCACGACTTCCTCTTTACTGGACACCAGGCCTCCTGCTAGAACTTAACCAACTGCCTCTAACAGCTGTAGGGTCAATATTTGTAGTAGTTGTTCCCAGTATCATAATATGTATGTAACTGAATGTTTATCACAGTTGACTTATGTCAACATTGTACCACTTAGTGTGAAGCATGGAAACCTTACTTCCATTTAGTTGTTTTTCCTTTCCCTACTTTTAAATATTATTCTCTTGAGTATCACATTGATGTAGGCAAGCTGGGTCTGAGGACCCAGATGGGGGACCCCTGCAGGACCAGCCGATAGAGTCCTTGACTTTGCGCAGGATAGAAATCAAAACTCAAGTGGAGAGGAATTGAGAACAGTTCATTGAAGGCATAGAGAGCAGATAGAGCCTGTTGAGGTGTCCTCCCTAAGTCACTTATGCTCTGGAGCCAGGAGTCTTGGTGGTGAGTCATTGGTCTGGAATACTACATGTGACACTGCCTGGTCACTCTTTAGTTACCTATAGTGCTGGAAGACTTCAAGGAAATCATTAACTCCTTGACCTTTATAAGGAGGACATGGCGTGTGTAGGGCAAGGGTGCAGGTCCTAGCAAGAATAGAAGCAGGATAAGGAGCCAGAAGGAGCCCTTCATGGGGTCTCTTCAGTGTCCCTGCTCTACATGGTATTTTAATTTTTGTTTTAACCTTGAAATATGATTTATAAAACTCACGAGGAAAGGAGAGTTTATTCTTTAGCCATTCCTCAATGGTGGGTCTCCTTACAACAAATTCTATTAGTTTTCTTTCATGCGAGAATATCTTTACTTCTTTTTCATTCTTGCCTGCTGGAGAATTTCAAACCAGATGAAGAATTTACAATTTAGAGTATTTTCCTATGAGCATTTGAAAAATATGACAATTCCTGGGGCGCCTGAGTGGCTCAGTTGGTTAGGCGTCTGACTCTTGATTTTGGCTCAGGTCATGATCTCAGGGTCATGAGATGGAGCCCTGCATCAGGCTCCCTGCTCAGTGGGGAGCCCTGCTTCTCCCTCTCCCTCTGTAGCTCCCCCTGCTTGTGCATCTCATAAAAAAATGAAAAATCGTAAAAAAAAATTTGATTTGATGATTCCTTCTGGCCGCTATGATTTCAGATGAGAAATTCACTGTCATTCGAACTGGTGTTCTGTGGGTGATGTGTTGTTTCCTTATGGCTGTTTTCAGGGTTTTTTTCTTTAGCTTTTGGATGTTTAATTGTGATGTGTCTAGGCATAGATTTTTGGGGGGTTTGATCAATGTCTTCTATTTAGATTGGTCTTTTGTCAGTTTGGAAACATTTTCAGCCATTATTTTTTTAAACACACAGCTGGGGGGCCCTGAGGCTTTTTTTTTTTTTTTTCTTTTAGCCTATTTTCTCTCAGGTTCAGATGGGCAAATCTGTTGCTCTGTCCTCAAGTTCACAGATTCTTGTAATCTGCAATTGTTATGGGTTGAATAAAGTCCCCTTGAAAGATACGATGAAGTCTAAACCTCTGGTGTCTGTTTGTGACCTTGTTCAGGTATTCAGTTTTGCCCTTAAGAAAATTTAAGTCTTGGGTGCCTGGGTGGCTCAGTCAGTTAAGTGTCCGACTCTTGATTTTGGCTCAGGTCATGATGCCAGGGTTGTGAGATAGAGCCCTGTGTGGGGCTCTGCACTGGGCATGGAGCCTGCTTAAGATTCTCTCTCTCCCTCTCCCTCTGCCCCTCCCTGCCTTCTCTCTCTGGAAAAAAAAAAAAAAAGACATTTTAAGTCCTCTCATAGAATTTCAAACTTGGTACTTATCTTTTTTTTTTTTTTTTTAAAGATTCTCATTTATTCATTTGAGACACAGAGATTCAGAGAGAGAAAGCATGAGCAGGGGGAGAGGCAGAGGGAGAAGCAGGCTCCTCGCTGAGCCAGGAGCCCGATGTGGGGCTCGATCCCATGACCCTGGGATCATGACCCGAGCCGAAGGCAGACGCCCAACCATCTGAGCCACCCAGGTGCCCCCAAACTTGGTACTTATCTTGAGACACTTTACATAATCAAAAATTTGCCCCCCAGGCACCCCATATGATACTCCTTTTATGGAATAAAAGTAAAAGGATAACCCAGTTGGCAGATAGTCCACAGGAGACATCCTCTTGAATCCATGGGATTTGAGGGATTCTTGATTTTTAAAAAGAAATACTTTATTTATTGGGGTACCTGGGTGGCTCAGTCAGTTGAGCATCCAACTCTTGATTTCAGCTCAGGTCTGGATCGGACGGTAATGAGTTAAAGCCCAGCATTGGGCTCCATGCTGGGTGTGGATACTACTTTAAAAAAAAAAAAGAAAGACTTACCGTGGCAAGTCTGTCTGTTTCTTTCTGTGTGTGTGTGTATGTCTTGCATAAGAAAATACTATAGCCTTTTGGGGAAAATTTCAATTGTGCAAATATGAAAAAAATATTTTTCTGTATAATAGTACTGTATAATACTAATAAATTTTAACATTACGCACAAAATTAAAAACAATGCAGTTCCTTCTCAAATTTTCCAAGTTGTCAGGAATCATAAATGTTCAAAAACTTTTGTGTCCAGTGAATTAGGAGTTGTGTTTATGGTAGTATTACTCCCTATTGCCCTTCATACACACATTTGGTATTATTACTATCTTTTTTTTCTGGTTTAATTATTTTTCTTTCTTTTTTTTTTTTTTTAGGTAAGCTCTACCCTCAATATGGGGCTCAAGCTTGCAATCCTGAGATTGTCCCATGCTCCTTGGACTGAGCCAGCCAGGTGCCCCTGGTTTAATTTTTTAACTTACTGGTTATACTGCAATTGTCTTGGAAACTTTATTTGCTCATTTTTTATAGCGAATTTATTGAGATATAATTAATATAACACAAAATACAAGTGTGCAAATCAGTGATTTTTGGTATATTCACAGAGTTAAGCAATCATTACCCTGACAGGCTACCTCAGATATCCTGCAGGTTCAGTTCCAGAACACCACAATAAAGCAAATATCACAATTAAGCAATAAATTGCTTAATTTATAGACCGTATAGACCGTATAGACCTCAGTTGTGGCAACCCTGAGTCGGGTACTTAGTGTTATGTATTTCCTTCCTAGCACTACTTCAGTTGGTGTCTCACAATTTTTGATATGTTTTATTTTTACTTTCATTCGGTTTAATGTATTTTTAAAAATTTCCTCTGAGACTCCCCTTGACCCATAGATTTTCCTACAAATGTATTGTTGAGTTTACAAGGGTTAGGAAAATTTCTTTTCCTCTTTTATTGATTTCTAGTTTGGTTACATTGCAGCTGGAGAACATACTTGTGTGATTTCAGTTCTTTTAAATGTGCTGAAGTTTGTTTGTTATATGGTACACGTTCTATAGGTACTTGAAAAGAATGTGTATTGGCTTTGTTGGGTCAAGTGTTCTATAAATATCAATTAGATCTTGTTGGTTGATGTGCTATTTAGTTCTTTTATATTCTTGCTGATTTTCTGTCTAGTTATTGTTTCAATTATCAAGAAAGGTATGTTGATGTCACCAGCTATAATCGTGGATTTGTCTATCCTTCAGTTCTGTCAGTTTTTGCTTCACATAATATGTGGCTCCGTTGTCTGGTATATATGCATTTAGGACTGCTATGCCTTCTTGGAGTAACCCCTATTATATAATGTTCTTCTCTTTGTTGGTACTTTTCTGTGTTCTGAAGTGTACCTTATTTGATATTTATATAGCCACTCTTGCTTTTTTTACATTAAAATGTAAAAAATTAATGTTGGCAAGATGTATTTTTTCCTATTCTATTACTTTCATCCTGACTATAGAATTGTATTTGAATTCAGTTTCTTCTAGACAGTATAGTTGGGTTATATTTTTAAAAATCCACTTGCCAACCTCCGTGTTTTAATGGGCATTATTAGACCACTTAGATTTAATGTAATTATTGATATGTTAGGATTTAAGTCTGCCATTTTAGTTTGTTTTATATTTGTTCCTTTTGTTTCTTGTTTCTTTGTATTGCCCCCCTTTCTGTGGATTACTTGAACGTTTTTTAGAATTCCATTTTGATGTATATATAGGGTTTTTGTTTTTTTTTTAAGATTTTATTTATTTATTTGAGAGAGAGAGACTGAGAGAGAGCACATGAGAGGGGAGAGGGTCAGAGGGAGAAGCAGACTCCCTGCCGAGCAGGGAGCCCGATGTGGGACTCGATCCAGGGACTCCAGGATCATGACCTGAGCCGAGGGCAGTCGCTTAACCAACTGAGCCACCCAGGCGCCCTATATATAGGTTTTTTTTTTTAAGGTTTTTTATTTTTTTATTTTTAAAGATTTTATTTATTTATTTGAGAGAGAGAGAGAATGAGAGATAGAAAGCACAAGAGGGAAGAGGGTCAGAGAGAGAAGCAGACTCCCCGCTGAGCAGGGAGCCTGATGCGGGACTCAATCCCGGGACTCCAGGATCATGACCTGAGCCGAAGGCAGTTGCTTAACCAACTGAGCCACCCAGGTGCCCTATATATAGGGTTTTGAGTGTATCTATTTGTATGGCTATTTTACTGATTGCTCTCTATATTATATATATATGTAACTTACTGTTTTCATTTTATTTGAGTGAAGAAATCTTATCTCCCTTTACATCCTTTTTCCCTCTACTGCTTATAATGATTTTATTTTTATTTATTTGTCAGAGAGAGAGGGGAGAGAGAGAGAGCACAAGCAGGGGGAGGAGCAGGCAGAGGGAGAAGAAGGTTCCCTGCTGAGCAAGGAGCCAATGCAGGACTGGATCCCAGGACCCTGGGATCATGACCTGAGCTGAAGGCAGAGGCTTAACCAACTGAGCCACCCAGGCGCCCCTGAATATTGTTGAAGATTGAGTCTTTTTGTGAAAATCATGGGACTATCTACCTTTTCAAGTCTTTTATTTTTTTTTAAAGATTTATTTATTTTGAGAGAGTGAGAATGAGAGAGAGAGAGAGAGAGTACATGAGAGCGGGGAGGGTTAGAGGGAGAAGCAGGCCCCTCGCGGAGCAGGGAGCCTGATGCGGGACTCGATCCGGGCATTCCAGGATCATGACCTGAGCCGAAGGCAGTTACTTAACCATCTGAGCCACCCAGACGCCCTCAAGTCTTTTTTAAATGTTCTACACAAAATGTCTTTTTTTTTTTTTTTACAAGTTTACTTCTTTTATTAACGCGAATAATTATTTTGCACAATTTTTAAAAAGAGAGAAAACGGGGGGAAGGGCAGAAGGAGAAGCCGACTCCCCACTGAGCAGGAAGCCCTATGCGGTGCTAGATCCGAGGACTCGAGATCATGACCTGAACTGAAGGCAGATGCCTGAGCCACCCAGGTGCCCCTATTTGGCACAATTTTTGATGCGATTGTGAAAGGAACTTATTTCTATTATCATTGGAAAAAAATATTGGTTTTATATTTTACAAGAAATTGTTTTCTGCAAGGATAGTGATAAAAATTATGCATATAATGATCGCATTTCTGCAAACTACAAGAAAGTTGTGTGTCTAACGGTTAAGCACATAAATCTCAGGGAGCGGGAGGTGAAGTTGTGTCCATTGTTTCTTTCTTTTGGTTGTGTGTATTTTCTGATTTTCCTAAAATTTTCGTGTATCACTATGTAATCTTTGCAGTCTAGCATCGTAAGAAGAATGATAATGAAACATTCGTCATTATTTTCCCATCCTGGGAGAAGCCCTGCTGTTCGGACGCAGTTCACGCCGAGGCCAGCTGGTCTCTGGTCTCCGCGTCCCTTGTTGCCGCCCCGCCCATCTCTCGGAACTGCCCCGGGTCTCCCGGAGCGCCTGCGGCACACACTGTCCGCCAGGGCTGATGGGAAGTTGCGCGCGCGGCCCCGCTGCGCACGTACGCTCGGCGGCGCGCTCCCATAGCTCTTCTGCGTCGGGTAGAAGGTAGGGGTGCGTCTGCGTCTCCTTACGGAGCCGCGCATTCACGCAGCCGTGAGGGTCGCGGCGGCACGTGGCGGGTAGAGCGCAGTTGAGAGGACCCCGTGCGCGTCGGGGGTGGCTCCCGACTCCGAGGCCGGGAAAGGCGGGCCGCCCGCGGGGAAAGCGGGGCCCGGCGCTCAGACCCTGAGGCCCCGCCACCGGCTGCCTTGGAGGGTTGCGGCCCTGGGCGAGTGCGCCCAGCCTGCCAAGGCGGCTCGGGTCCTCGCCCATCAGCGCCCCCTGGGGGAAGCCCGGCTGTTCAGCTGGCTTCTCTGCGCTGAGAGCGAAGGCTTATGTGAGCCTAGTGGTGCGTGGTGGTTAATGATAAAGCAGCTGGCATTTTGTTCAGTTTTCACAACCATTTGTTTGGCAGAGAACTAGTCTTGGAGAGGTGATGATTCACCCGAGTTCACATAGCCAGCAGGTGAGGGGGTTGGGTTTAAAGGTCAGATCTGTTGTCCAAATCTCTTGTTGCTGCTAATAGGCCACTCTACCTGGAAACCAGCCTTGGGTTCCTTCACAGCCCCCAAGTGGCACACGTGCTTTGCTGGCCCTCGGGAGCCCTGGGGTCAGAGTCCATAATCGAGAATATGGGCCCCTCCCAACTTTCCCAGCTTGTGTGCCCAGCAGTTCTGATTTGAGCCTATAGAAGGTCTAGCCTGGGGAGCAACCTTTGGGAGAGTCAGATTGGGGGTCTTTTTTTTTTAAATTTTTATTGTTATGTTAATCACCATACATTACATCATTAGTTTTTGATAGATTGGGGTTCTTGTATGAAGATTCCAGTTAAATGATTTTGTCCTCTAGGCCCCAGTTCCATTTCTTTCGGAACAAAGCAATTCTAGGGAGATAAAAGGGAAGGAACGGCACAAATCAGAAACCCACCTAGAAGAAAACACCCCTCAGACCTTCCTCAGACCTTTCACCAGAGCTCTGAAGAGAAGTTGAAGAAACCTCCAAAGAAACAGACTCTAGATTTCCAAGGCCAGAAGCCATTTTTGATCTCCCCGCCCTAAATGAGCATACTTTCAGGTGTCACATCTGAAACTTTCACAGCTCTGTGAATGTGGAAGATCAAGACCAGGTTTCAGCAAGAGAGGTGCTGCCCTAAGTGGTGAGTGAGGCAAGCTGCACAGAAATGTCACAGCTCTATGGGTGTTTGGCCTGAGGAAATGATCGCCAAGGAGGAAGTTTTATTTAACTCCCTACAGGGCCTGCGTTTCTTTTGTTCTCTTTTTTTCAAAATCCTGAACTTGTATATGGTGTATAATCATGTATTTAGTATCTAGGTATTTTTTTATTCTTTTTTTATTCTGAACTTAGAATCACATCGTGGTAGCGCAGGAAGGGTTTATGAGATTATCTATTTCTGCCTCATTTGAAAGAAAACATGTGGAGCCTGAGAGGGTAAATGAATGTTACAGATCATTCCTTTGGTACTGATCAAGACAAAAGAGTTTCTTGATTCCCAAGCTGTCTCCTTTGCATAGCAAAAACAAGTTTCTTATCAAAAGGTTATGAAATTGCAATAATTTGGACAGATTAAAAAAAAAAAAGCTCTGATTCTCTTTTTCGGAGTTTCTGTGAATTGTTCAATGATGTTTCCAGTATCACATTGTTAGGAAAACAGATAATACAATCTCGGTATTTCTAACCACGTCAGTTTAAAGAAAACTTTCTATATTAGTATCTTGAATGCATATGTTGGTTGTATTTTAAGTTTTTTTGTGTGTGCTTAAGTCATAGGCAAAATATTAATATAATCAATGGGATGTGTATGTTTATTTTCACCTCAAAAATTGCATATCTAAGCTCAATGTGATCTAGATATTGATACGTCTCATGTTTAAACTGCTTCTTCTGTGGAGTATTTTGGAAAGGTGAATCCAGGGCGCCTGGGTGGCTCAGATGGTTGGGCGTCTGCCTTCGGCTCAGGTCATGATCCCAGGATCCTGGGATGGAGTCCCGCATCAGGCTCCCTGCTCAGTGGGAAGCCTGCTTCTCCCTCTCCCTCAAATGAATAAATAAAAATCTTTAAAAAAAAAAAAAAGATGAATCCAGGAGCTGCAAGGCAGGCCATATTTTTCCTGAATTCATTCTTCCTTCCTTCTTCCCCAGCTCTACCTTTATACTTCTCCATACTTTTCCAAAACCAGTAGAAAATGAACAGATCCCTAGTGAATTGTTTATTTCTTATTCCCAGTTTGTTTATAATGCCTTGTTGGAGACTTTTAAGAGTTAGATTAAAACGGAAATATAGAAATTACAAATCAACAACAGGGAAAATATACAGTAGCAGATCAAGAACAGGATGATGTAATATATAGATATGTACAGGTTTTGTGATCTTACAGAGTTATCAAAGATGAGCTGCAGATTTATTTCTGATCTTTCTGACAGTCATGGAAAAATACATCTGTTACATGATTTACATTTTCCATATGGAGAAACCATATTGATTGTTAATGGGGCATGAAGACTTCCTAGCTTTAAAGTCTAAAAAAAGTTCCTTTCTTGCACTCTGTATGGATGATGAAGTATGCAGCCTTCCAGCAACTTCCGTAAAAGAAATACAGCCTCTTTCATTGAGCAGTTCTTCAATGGGAACAGAAGTCTCTAGAGCTAAGGGAGAACTCAGTGAATATAGATTTTCAGAGAATCAAAATATTGTGTCTGGTACTGTATGCTGTCCACTAAGTAACCACTAGCCACATGTAGATATTTCATTTAGAACAATTAAAATTTAGTTCCTAAGTCACATATCAACATTTTAAGTGCTTAGTTGCCACAAGTGACTATGCCTACCAAATTGGACAGCAGTGCTCTAGACCATTTTCTGATGTTCCTATATGATCCAGGAATAAAATGTAGAGTATCTGGAGGAAGCAATCGAGTATATCTCCTTTACTGATTATTTCAGTAAGTGATTTTTTCTCCCATTAGGCTGTATTTATTGGTGTCACAGATAGTTCAGAGTTATACTCTTTGGCTTTCTTTTTTTTAAAGATTTATTTTTTAATTTATTTGACAGCACAAACAGGGGGAGCAGCAGGCAGAGGGAGAGGGAGAAACGGGCTCCCCACAGAGCAGAGAGCCGGATTCGGGGCTCGATCCCAGGACCCCAGGATCAAGAGTCGCATCCTCGTCTGACTGAGCCATCCAGGCGCCCCCATACTCTTTGGCTTTTATGTCCATATTCTGTTTCACATTTCAGACCATTCTTGCTTCTTCCTTTCCGGTTGTCTTAGTCTCCTTTGGGTAAAGGTCACAATGACCTAATTATAATAAAATGATGGCTGTTACCAGTGCCTTCTGTCTCGTGGACACTGTTGACGCTTCTCTCCTGAGAGTCTCTTGTTGGTTTCTCTGCCATCACCCCAGTGGCTTCTGCCTTTGTCTAGATTTTAGATTTTCTGTTTCGTGGTGCTTTCTTTCATCCTTTTGCCCTTAAACATTAGCATCCTCAGGAGCCTGTCCTAGTCTCTCTGCTTCTTGGTATTCTCATTGTCCCTCACAGAGTCCATCCTCTCCGTGCTTATAGCTGAGGAGCACCTGTGGGACTCCAGAGTTTGTCTTTCCAGTGTATCTAGCTGCTGGTCCCCTGTGTGTAACTTGTTCAAAAACAACCGATCCATAATTATGAAGCACTCATGTTTCTTTATTCTCTGCCCAATGTTTTTTTTTTTTTTTAAAGATTATTTATTTATTTATTTGACAGAGAGAGACACAGCGAGAGAGGGAACACAAGCAGGGGGCGTGGGAGAGGGAGAAGCAGGCTTCCTGCGGAGCAGGGAGCCCGATGCGGGGCTCGATCCCAGGACCCTGGGATCATGACCTGATGGGTCCCTGACATGACCAGGCGCCCTCTCTGTCCAATGTTAACACTGCTTAGCCAGTCATCCAAGTGATAGAAAGCGGGTCCTAAACGACTCTATGTCTCACTTCCCCTGTCCATCTAGTTAGTCATCCCATTCTTGTTTCTTTTAAATTGTTAGTATTTCTTAAATTTGTCTTTTCTGTCTTATTCTTGTAGCCTACCATAGCTTCATTTTCTCTTCTTTGTTCCAGTCTTTATGCTTCTCTTCTACATCTCAAGCTTGTTTTCAGTAACTTGTCTAAAATGTTCATCAGTTAGTGTTTCTTCCATTTTATTGACTGCCAGCCATCCACAGGGTAGAGTCCAAGATCCTGTGACACAGGAGGCTCCTGCTGATACCAGCACTTCCTGTTTCCCATCATTGAATACCTGCCATGGCTGGTCTATTTACCAATGAATTATTGAGTAACTGTGGTATGTTTCTTCTATGGATTTCCTTATTTATATATTTGCTCAGTTTCCTCTCTTTTTTATGACCTTGTAAAAATCCCTTATGTAATTTGGACAGTAATCCTTTTTCTCTTATTTATTACTTACCAACACTTTTTCTCACTTCTTTCTTTGAAAGAAATATTTAATAAAAATTAATAACTTTATTAATAAAATTTTAAATAGTGATATACTCAGTGGATTTTTTTTATGTCTTTAAAAAAACCATTTGCCTGGGGGCACCTGGCTGGCTCAGTCAGAAGAGCATGTGACTCTTGATCTCTGGGTTGTGAGTTTGAGTCCCACGTTGGGTGTAGACTACTAAAAAAAAAAAAAGGAAAACTTAAAAAAATAAAATAAGACCATTTGCCTTTGGCAAAATTATGAGAAAGAGTCCTTGCATATTAATCATCATTATTTTAAATTATCTGTGCGATAGGGGTGCCTGGGTGGCTCATTTGGTTAAGCGTCTGCCTTTGGCTCAGGTCATGATCCCAGGATCCTGGGATCGAGTCCTGAGTCGGGCTCCCTGCTCAGCAGGGAGTCTGCTTCTCTCTCTCCTTCTCACTCTCAAATAAATAAAATCTTTAAAAAAAATAAATTATCTGTGTGATAATACCAACATCTGTGTCATAGCTGAGTCTGGTTCTTATTCCTTTTTTCTTCAGAGTGTATTTTTTCTTGCTTATTGGCTTACCTTGTTGTTTTTTGTTGAAAAGTTGGACAAGTATCTGGTAATAGAAACTGAGGTAAGTAGACCTTTTAGTGTGAGAACTTCTGTTATTCTGGCTAGGAGTTGAGCTATGTTTAATGTTTGTTGTAGCCATAGGTGTTGGAGGCTTCACTTTCTGCTGGTGTCCTTATTTTTGTTTCCCCTCTTGACTTTGAGATTCCTTAAGAACTCTGCGTCAGTGAGAGTCTGTGTCTTGTAGCTCTTTTAGCTATAATCTATTGCTGTTATGCTGGAGTCCTCTTGGTGTGGTGATAAAGTGTGGAGGGAAAGCATTCTAAAATCTCATGATTAAATCTCAGTCTTTCAGTGGGCCTGTGTCCCTGGGCTGTGATTTTCACAAGTATTTCTTTGATGGTATAATTTTTCCCACCCTGCTTCCTCCTTCCTTCCTTGGCTGAGTTTCTCCTCTATTCCTTGAAAAAATAATCTTTAAAAAACTATTCCCTCCCCTCCCACCTTAAGTGGGACAGGAAGGCTAGAGATGGATAGAATGAAGAATTCCCTTCCTCCAGCTGGGATTAGATTTCAGAGAGTAGGCCTTTGTTATGAAAAAGATGCTGAACATATTTCCACAATTGTTACTGTTGCCCTCTTCTTGCCAGGTCTAAGTGGATCTTTCTCAGATCTTCGTGAGAACCTGGTGAACTTGTGGGAGGGAAAGCCCATAAATGTGTGGTGACACCACTGTAGCCAGTTGTCTACTCTGATGCTTCTCTAAACTTAGCCTCCAGCGATTTTCAAATTTACCATTTAAGTATTCCTTCCAGTTTGTGGCTCTGGCAGCTTCTGCTCCAAATAAGCAGATCTCAGCTGTTGACTCTCTGGATATGCCTATCTCCAGATTTCAGGGTGACAGTTTGCCTTGTGACCTCAGTTCTCTGATGGGCTCAAGGAAAGTCACCAAGTTTTAGTTTGCCTAGCTTTTTCCTTGTTGTAAGGATGGGAGTGGTGACTTCTAAGATCTTTATTTTATTTTATTTTTTAAAGATTTTATTTATTTGAGAGACAGAGAATGAGAGAGAGCATGAGAGGGAAGAGGGTCAGAGGGAGAAGCAGACCCCCAGCTGAGCACGGAGCCCGATGTGGGACTCAATCCCGGGACTCCAGGATCATGACCTGAACCGAAGGCAGTCGCTTAACCAACTGAGCCACCCAGGCGCCCGACTTCTAAGCTCTTTAAATGTCAGAGCTGGAACCAAAGTTTTGTTTTGATTCTGAACCTTTTTAGTATGTCTGTCTGTCTTTTTCCTCTTTCTTTCTTTTTCTTTCTTTTTCTTTCTTTCT
>NW_027397082.1:29416760-29593291 GCF_003265705.2 Callorhinus ursinus
CTTTCTTTCTTTCTTTCTTTCTTTCTTTCTTTCTCTTTCCTTCTTTTCTTTCTTTTCTTCTTTCTTTCACAGAAAGAGGCACAGTGAGAGAGGGAACACAAGCAGGGGGAGTGGGAGAGAGAGAAGCAGGCCTCCCGCAGAGCAGGGAGCCCAGTGCGGGGTTCGATCCCAGGACTCTGGGATCATGACCTGAGCTGAAGGCAGATGCTCAATGACTGAGCCACCCAGGCACCCTAGTATCTCTCTTTCAATGTGAAAACTCAAAGGCTTTCAACTCTGAAAGTATCTTACTTATATCATGATTAATTCTCTTCCATCTGTTCCTTTAATTTACTGGAATCCTTGTTATTTACCTGTTAGCTCTTCTGGATATGTCAGCCAATAACCATTGTCTTTGTATACTAATTACTTTGCCTGGACTTGTTTGCTCAGGATTCTGGTTCCTCTTACATGGGGTAGTTATGGCCCTTTACTTGATCTAGGTTGTATATTTCCTGAGTGATTTGATAGGCTGTTAGGGTCTCTTGAGCAAATGTCACCCAGCAGATAAGACAGGGCAAATCAGTTTCTACTCTTGTGATGGCTAATAAGCTGGAAAACTGTTACTTTTCTATATTATCAGGAGAGAAGGCTCTACCTCCCATATGCATTTGGTGGTCTATCTTTCATTCTACATTCTAGGAGATTTGTGCAATTGGTCATTTATGTCCATCCATTCTATTTCAGGCCTTCTCTAAAGAGTTTTGATTTTGTTTTTCACAATTCAGTAGTCAAGTTTTTCAATTTTTGAGAATTATCTCTTGATCTCTGATGGTTCCTTGTTATTAAAGTCAGTCCTTAAGCAGTTTCCTACTCAAATCTGTAAATGCACCATGGGGAACTAAAAGCAGATTTTCATTTCTTGCTGTGATTTTGTTTTACCCAGGTTCAGTTGTTTTGATGATCTTAGTTCTTACCATTATGCCCTTTGTTTTTTAAAAAATCCCTGCTTCGGGCACCTGGGTGGCTCAGTTGGTTAAGTGACTGCCTTCGGTTCAGGTCATGATCCTGGAGTCTGGGGATCGAGTCCCACATCGGGCTCCCTGCTCAGGGGGGAGTCTGCTTCTCCCTCTGACCCTACCTCCTCTCCTGCTCTCTATCTCATTCTCTCTCTCAAATAAATAAATAAAATCTTTAAAAAAAATCCCCGCTTCTTCATTTTCTATTCATTTTCCATAAGTGAAGAACTGTGTGTTTAATGTAAATTGCTAGTTTTGTTTTTACCTTTTATATAATTTTTTCTCATTTTTCAAGGCCTGTTCTTCCAGGCTCCTGTGTGGAGTTCTGTCTTTCCTTGTGAGCCATCTGATAGACTGCTGGTTTCACTTACCACCAAAATGCCGGTGACTCCACTTTCCTCTCCTTCATCTTGGGCTTCCTCCCTCCTGAGCTCAGAACCACACATCCAGCTGCCTCCTGGAGATCTCTGTCGGCCTGTTCCACAGATACTTCAGGCACAACATTTCTAGCTTTTATTTATGTCCAACATCTTTGTCTCTGCTTCGCAGTCTTTGCAAATGGCACCTGGTTTACCTGGGATAAAGATACCCTGGGAGGCAATTTCCCTGTCTTTCCTTCTGTACCATGAATCAAGGACATGATTTTCTTTGAGCTTTTTCTGTTGGATCAAGTCTCTGTTCCACCTCTCCATTATTAGCCCCTGGATTAGGTGGTGAAAGGCAAAGACCGGGGGGCGCCTGGGTGGCTCAGTTGGTTAAGCGACTGCCTTTGGCTCAGGTCATGATCCTGGAGTCCCGGGATCGAGTCCCACATCGGGCTCCCTGCTCAGCAGGGAGTCTGCTTCTCCCTCTGACCTTTCCGCCTCTCATGTGTTCTCTCTCTCTCTCATTCTCATTCTCTCAAATAATAAATAAAATCTTAAAAAAAAAAAAAAAAAGAAAGGCAAAGACCGGGATAAGAGTTGACCACCTAATCCCGGGGCTAATAATGGAGAGGTGGAACAGAGACTTGATCCAACAGAAAAAGCCATATATGTAATTTAAATTTCTCTAATAGCCACGTTATAAAAGATAAACAAATGGAATTAATTTTCATCTTGGGTTTTCCTCCTGAGTTCAGAACCATACATCCAGCTGCCTTGTGGAGCTGTCTGCCTGTTCCATAGATACGTCAGTTACAACATGCCTAAGACCTCTCTAACTCTTAATTCTTTTTTTTTTTTAAAGATTTTATTTATTTGAGAGAGCTTGAATGAGAGAGAGAGAGAATGAGAGAGAGAGCACATGAGAGGGGGAAGGGTCAGAGGGAGAAGCAGATGCCCCGCTGAGCAGGGAGCCTGATGCGGGACTCGATCCCGGGACTCCAGGATCATGACCTGAGCTGAAGGCAGTCACTCAACCGACTGAGCCACCCAGGCGCCCCTCTAACTCTTAATTCTGCCCAACCTTTTTCTGCTCTATATTTTCATTATCATCAGTTGTAACACATCTTAGATTCTACTTCAGGTTGTACTGAATTAGTGTTTTCTCAACCTGTTTGAAAATATTCTCTCCTGTATTTATACACAGACTGGAGAACTAATTCTCCAATCATTTTAAACTTACTAGTTTTTAAATTTTTTATTTAAACATTTTTTAATTTGAGTGAAGCTGGCACGCAATGTTACATTAGTTTCGTGTGTACAGCATAGTATTTGACAAGTTTATACGTAACGCTATGCTCACCGCAAGTGTAGCTATCCTCTGTCACCAGAGAGCGCTATCATTGACAGTATCATTGGCTATATTCCTTATGCTGTGCTTTTTATTCCCATGACTTATTCATTCCGTAACCTGGAAGCCTGTATTTCCCACTGCCCTTCACCCATTTTCCCACCCCCCACCTTCCTTCCCTCTGACAACCATCAGCCATCAGGTTATTCTCTGTATTTATAGGTCTGATTTTGCTTTTTGTCAGACTTCTTATTGACATTCTGAATAAACAATAATTGAGTAGTAACATCTTTCGACTTACTAAGAGCAAGGCAAACCACTTGATTATTTGCTTAGTGTTTTAATTGACAATTGATATTGCTTCCAGTATCCTCAACTCTGTGAGCAACTCTCCTCACCAAGAGGCTAATAGGCATAAACAAGTTTATTTTCTCTGGATACATTTAGCTATTTAATAAAATATTATTTATTTTTGATGTAAAAAATTTATTATTATTATTTGGCTCTTCCATTAACTGTTTGACTCCTGGCAATTCATTTTCCTTCTCTGGGAATTACTTTTTTTAATCTATAAAACGATGTGATAAACTAAATGAGACTGCTAAGCATGTGATTGACTAGGTGAGTGAATCTGTGGCTTATTACACTGATGTCTCAAAATGAGAAACCTGAGTGCAGAATGAATCTAAGCTCCTTATCTTCCCTGGGCCTCAGTTTCCTCATTTATAAAATGGGTGTAGTGATACCTCACTGAATTGTCATGGTGGTTAAGTAATATTAGGCATATAAGACTCTAGCATAGGGCGCCTGGGTGGCTCAGTTGGTTAAGCGACTGCCTTCAGCTCAGGTCATGATCCTGGAGTCCCAGGATCGAGTCCCACATAGGGCTCCCTTCTCAGTGGGGAGTCTGCTTCTCCCTCTGACCCTCTCCCCTCTCATGCTCTCTCTCTCTCTCTCAAATAAATAAATAAAATCTTTAAAAAAAAAGACTCTAGCATAATACTTTCACATAATTACCTTTTCACAAATAGGTAATTTGTTATACTAATACTCTAGCATAATACTCTACATATTAGAAATTGATAGCTACGATTATTACTATGTCCTAGATGTTTTAAATACTTTATCCCAGTGGTTTACAAACTTTAGCATGATGTATCAAAGTCCCCACTTGGAGGTAGGGCTAGATAATTTGCATTTCTATCAAGTTTCAAGTGATCCTGATGCTGCTGGTCCAGAGACCACACTTTGAGAATTGCTTTATCACTTCATTTAATCCTCACCAAAATTATAGATAATATTACTTCAACAGAGAGGTTAAGTAACTCATCCCAGTTTCTCCAGCTGGTAAGTGAGTATTTTCACTTATGATTGAAAGAACATAACTTTTTAAATGGCTGAATGAGGGGCAGCTGGCTGGCTCAGTCAGTGGAGCATGCAACTCTTGATCTTGGGGTTGTGAGTTCGAGCCCCACATTGGCTGTAGAGATTACCTAAAGATAAACTCTTAAAAATATAAATGGCTGGGGCATCTGGGTAGTTCAGTTGGTTAAGTGTCTGCCTTTGGCTCGGGTCATGATCCCAGGATCCCGGGACTGAATCCCCTATCGGGCTTCCTGCTCAGTGGGAGTCTCCTCCCTCTCCCTTTGCCCCTCCCTCATTCTCATTCTTTCTCTCTCTCTCTCAAATAAATAAATAAACAATTGTTAAAAAAATAAATGGCTGAATGAGATTCTATTACTGATATTTTTATTTTCTAAAAATTTTCTAAAACATTTTAATGCTTTTGAAATTAGGAAGTGATCATTGTCAAAGGAACATGCAGGTGGCCAGACAGAAGGGTATATTGTAAAATAGTTGTCATTAGACATGAGTGGAATCACGTTATATGTACTATTTTGTATAAGGTTTTTTCACTTAGCATAATGTTTGATACATTGTAGTATGTTTCTTTCCTTCTTTCCATCCTTCTACTTTTCTTTTTTTTAAGATTTTTATTTATTTATTCGACAGAGAGACAGCGAGAAAGGGAACACAAGCAGGGGGAGTGGGAGAGGGAGAAGCAGGCTTCCAGCTGAGCAGGGAGCCCGAATGGGGGCTCGATCCCAGGACCTTGGGATAGTTACCTGAGCCGAAGGCAGATGCTTAATGATTGAGCCACCCAGGCGCCCCTTTCCTTCTACTTTCTGAGTAATACTCTATTGTATGAATATATCATAGTATATTATCCATTACGATAGGCAGAATTTTGGCCCCTGTGACTTTTGCCCTTTGTGTTACATCCATGAATATGTTACATTACTTGGTAAAAAGGACTTTGCAGATGTAATTAAGATTACTATTCAGTTGACCTTAAAATAAGGAGGTTATCCTGAATTGTCCATGAGGGTCCAATATAATAACATGAACTCTTAAAAGCAGAAGAGGGAGGCAGAGAGACTCAAAGCATGAGAAAGACTTGACCTACCATTGCTGGCTTGAGGATGGAGGGAGGCTGCCTGCACATCAAAATAAGGAAAAGAATTATGCAAAAAAAGCAGTTAGCTTGGAAGAGGGTCCTCATATCACCAGATGAGACCTGATGCCCAGCCAGGAGCTTGAATTAATCCTTTTGAGATCCAAAGAGGAGAACCCACGTGAGCTGTGTTGTATTTCTGACCCATGGAAAATGTGAGGTAATAAAAGGGTGTTGTTTGTGGTAATTTGTTATAGCAGCAATAGAAAGCTAATACATCCATTCTCTTATTGATGGACAGCTGATTGTTTCTAGTTTTTGGCTACTATGAATTAAGCTGCAAACCTTGTGCTCCACGTCTTTTGTAGATATATATTTTCCTGTCTCTTGGGTAAATACCTAGGAGTGGAATTTCTGGGTTATAGGGTATGTATATTTTTCTAAGAAACTGCCAGATATTTTTCTAAAATAGTTTAACGTTTTTTACTCATACCATTGGTGTATGAGAACACTCTTTGCTCTATATTGTTGCCCATATTTGGGTTGTCCTCTTTAAAAATTTGTACTTATTTTTTATTGAGATATAATTTTTATTGAGATATAATTGAAATATAACATATTAGTTTCAAGTGTCCAACATAATGATTTAATGCATATATATAGTGAAATGATCACCACAATAACTCCAGTTAATATCCATCACAACAGTTATAATTTTTTTCTTGTGATGAGAACTTTTTAAGATTTACTCTATTAGAGACATTCAAGTATGCAATATAATATTATAATTGTAGTCACCATGCTGTACATTACATCTCCATGACATATTTATTTTATAACTATAAGTTTGTACTTTTTTTTTTTTTTTTTAAGTAGGCTTTGCAGCACAGAGCCCAGTGCAGGGCTTGAACTCATGACCCTGAGGTCAAGGGTCAGACACTTAACTGAGCCACCCAGGCACCCTGTAAGTTTGTACCTTTTGACCACTTTCACCCATTTTGCCCACCATCTCTGTATTCCTCTGGCAACCACCAATCTGTTCTTTGTATTTAAGAGTTCAGTGTTTTGGGGCGCCTGGGTGGCTCAGTTGGTTGGGCAACTGCCTTCTGCTCAGGTCATGATCCTGGAGTCCAGGGATTGAGTCCTGCATCAGGCTCCCTGCTCAGCGGGAAGTCTGCTTCTCCCTCTGACCCTACCCCCTCTCATGTGCTCTCTCTCTCTCATTCTCTCTCAAATAAATAAATAGATTTTTCTTTAAAAAAAAAGTTCAGTGTTTTTTTCTTTTTTCTTTTCTTTCTTTCTTTCTTCCTTTCTTTTTTTGATTCCACATAGAAATACAAGTGAGATCATACGTTAAAATACAGATTGTGGTGCCTGAGTGGCTCAGTTGATAGAGCATGTGACTCTTGATTTCAGGGTCGTGAGTTCAAGCCCCATGTTGGAAATGGAGCCTACTTAAAAATAAAAGAAAAAATACAAGTGAGATCATGTCTTTCTCTGACTTATTTTACTTAGCATAATACTCTCAAGGTCTTTATATTGCAAATGTCATGTTCCTCCTTTTTTATGGCTTTATAATCCATTATGTGTGTAATCCAACACTAATTTGTGATAAGAAAAAGAACTTCAGTAAACTAGGAATAGAGTGGAAGTTTCTCAACTTGATAAAGACTACAAAGAAACCTACAGCTAACATCATATTTAATGATGAGAAACTCAAAGCTTTTGCATTAAGATCTATTATAAGGCAAGGATGTCACCTCTTACCACTGTTTTTCAAAATTGTACTGGAAGCCCTTGCTATTGCAGTAAGGCAAAAAAGGGAAATAAAATATATACAGATTAGGAAGGAAGATATGAAAGTCTTTGTTTGCAGATGACATGATTGTGTATGCAGAAAATCTGGAAGAATCCACAGAAATAATCCAATGTATTCCATTATGTATAGTATCTGTAGATATTATAGAGAAGAGGATATTATGAAAAACATTATGCTACTAAATTCCATAACTTGAGGTGGACAAATATTTTGAAAAACATGATGTACTAAATCTAACACAAAATTAAATAGAAAAGGCAGAAGAGTTCTGTATCTGTTAAGTAAATTGAATCTGTACACATGGCATACTTACAGAGATAGACCATATTCTGGGCCATATACCAAGTCTAAATATGTTTAAAAGGATTAATCTGGCATAAGTAAGAATCATTGAATTTGAAGATAGATCAGTAGAGGTTTTCCATTCTAAATATCAGTCGATAGAAACTATCTCCCAGGGCGTCCAGATTCTGGACTTAACAGGGAAATTGTTCAAAGAAGCTATTATAAGTATGTTCAAAGAACTAAAAGGAAACAATGCTTAAAGATTAAAAGGAAAGTATGATGACACTGGCTCATCAAATAGAGATCATCAATAAAAAGATAGAAATTATTAAAAAAAATAGGTATGTTTTTGCAGAGTACAATGAGTAAAATGAAAAAAAAAATCAGTAGAAGGATTTTTAACAACAGATTTGAGCTGGCAATGGAAAGGATCAGTGAATTAGAAGATAGCTCAATAGGGATTTTACAGTCTAGACACCAGAAAGCACAAGGGAAATGAGGAAAAGTGAACAGAGCCTCAGAGACACCGACAACACCAAATGCTGGCAAGAATGTGGAGCAACAGGAATGCTCCCTGATTGTTGATAGGAATGCAAAATGGTACAACCAGTTTTGAACACATTTTGGCAGTTTCTTATAAAACTAAACATACTAGGGGCACCTGGGTGGCTCAGTTGGTTGAGCGTCTGCCTTTGGCTCAGGTCATGATCCTGGAGTCCTGGGATCAAACCCCAAGTCAGGCTTCCTACTCAGTGGGGGGTCTGCTTCTCCTTCTCCCTCTGCCTTTCCCCCTGCTCGTGCTCTCTCTCTCTCTCTCAAATAAATAAAATCTTAAAAAAATATTTAAAAAACTAAACGTCCTAATAAAAAAATTAGGAAATCCTGCCATTTGCAACAACACAGATGGACTTTGAGGGCATTATGCTAAGTGAATAGGTTAGACAGAGAAATACTGTATGATCTTGCATGTATGTGGAATCTAAACAACAACAACAAACTACTAGAAAAAGAGATCAGATTTGTGGCTACCAGAGGCAGTGGTGGGAGGAAGGGTAATTGGAGGCAGGTGGTCAAAAAGTACAAACTTAAAGTTATAAGATAAATAGATATTAGGGATATAATGCACAACATGATGAGTGTAGTTACCACTGCTGTGTGACATATATGAAGAGAGTTATTGTTTTATTGTTGAGAGAGTAAATCCTAAGAGTTTTCATCACAAAGAGAAGTTAATTATTTTTCTTCCCATTTCTTTTTATTGTATCTATATTAGATGACATGTTAACTGAACTTATTGTGGTAATAATTTCACAATATGTAAATCAAACCTTGATGCTGTAAACCGGAAGCTCATTCAGTGATGTATGTCAATTATATCTCAATAAAACTGGGTGTGTGTGCGTGTACGTGACTAAATATACTGTTACAATGCAATATAGCAGTCACATTGGTTTTTGCCCAAAGGAGTTTGAAACTTATGTCCACAAAAAAAGTATGGATGCATATGGATGTTTATAGCCACTTTATCCATAACTGTGAAAGCTTGGAAGCAATTACAATGTCTTTTGTTAGGATAAACTGTGGTACATCCAGACGTTGGAATATTAGTGGTAAGAAGAAATGCAGTGGCCTTTTCATGTTGTGGAAAGACATCAAGGAACCTTGAATGTTTATTACACTAAGTGAAAGAAGCTAGTCTGACAAGGCTAAATACTGTGTGGTCTCAACTACATGACATTCTAGAAAAGGCAAAATCATGGATACAGTAACAAGATCAGTGGTTGCCAGGGGTTGGGGGGAGGGAGGAATGAATAGACACAGGATTTTTAGAGCAGTGTAACTACGCCCGTATGGTACTATAATGGTGGATACATGTCATTATACATTTGTCAAAATCCATGGAATTTAAAACACAAAGAATGAACCCTAATAAAACCTATGGACTTTGGGTGATAATGATGTGTCAATGTAGATTCAGTTGTAACAAATGCACTCTTCTACTACAGAATGTTGATAGTTGGCGAGGCCCTGCATGTACTGGGGCCAAGGGGTATTTGGGAACTTTCTGTACTTTCTGCTCAATTTTGCTGTGAACCTAAAACTTATCTAAAAACTAAAAGTGTATTAAAGACAATAAAAGCAAGGTAATATTTCTAGATTAACAAAAACAGAATTTTTGTTGCTAGCAGATCTGCTCTAAAAAAGATACTAAAGAAAGTCTTTAAGATTGAAAGGAACTGACCCCAGATAACTTGAATCCACCCCCCAAAATTAGCAGCAATGGAAAAAACTCTCATTACCTAGGAACATATAAAAAACAGTATTTTTTTTTCTATTTGTTAAAGGTTTTATTTATTTACTTAGAGAGAGGGAGAGAGGGTGAGCAGGGAGAGGGAGAGAGAGAATCTTGAGCAGATTCTGCACTGAGCATGGAGCCTGACATGGGGCTCAATCCCACTACCTGGAGATCATGACCTGAGCTGAAATCAAGAGTCAGAACTCAACTGACTGAGCCACCCAGGCACCCCCTTTTTTTCTATTTTTAAGATTGATTATTTAAAATAATTGTTTAACAATAGCTGTAGAATTGTATTATTGGGTTTATAGCATGTAATCTATATGAGTCTATAAATCGGTCTTTCTTCTTTAAAAGTTCTCAGGGTGCCAGCGTGGCTCTGCTGGTTAAGTGTCTGATTCTCTATCTCAGGTCGGGTCTTGATCTCCGAGTTGTGAGTTCAAGCCCTGGGTTGAGATCTTTAAAAAAAAACAAAGCATCCTAAGATTGTATCAAGCAGTAATCTGTATTGGTTAGTTTATAACATAAATAGACATAATATGTAAAACAATAACAGTAATACTATAAAGAGGGAAGGAATTCCTCTATTTTACTGAACCTTCATTTTATTTTATTTTATTTTATTTTATTTTATTTTATTTTATTTTATATATATATTTAAAGATTTTATTTATTTGAGAGAGAGCATGAGTGGAGAGAGGGCAGAGGGAGAAGGAGAAGCAGAATTCCCACTGAGCAGGGAGCCTGATGTGGGCCTTGATCCCAGGACACTGGGATCATGACCTGAGCTGAAGGCAGACGCTTAACCGACCAAGCCACCTAGGCACCCCGACCTTTATTTTAATGAGTTTTGCAATAAATGTTTAGAAATAAGTTGCTTTACACTTGTTATTTGCTCCAGATATGATACATGTAGCCAAATCTGCAAAACAGTCAGGAGTGGATTGGAAGGACAAGATGGTATAAAATCAAATGAGAATGTCAAAGGGAGCTTCTGCAATGGAAAGAATCCTTACTTCATATGGGTGGTATAATTCATAGCTTCATACCCTTTTTTCTTCTGGAACCTTGGGGGTTTTAGGAAGTTCTTCTCAAGGAATACTTTGTTTCTTGATTTGTAGAACAGCCTTCATAAGTTACTATATACATTGCCAACAAAGAATCTACATTCTCTGTGACTTGGTGTATTTCTGTACATCCCATGACCTTTCTGATAACATCACAGCACTGAGACAAAAATGCAGATTGGAGTCAGAAATTGTATTGATGCAAAGTCCCCAGATCCTAGTGGCCCTGGTTATTTGAGGGAGAAAAAGAAAGTGAAAGTGAAGGAGATTATTCCAGAAATTCCAAGATGGTGGACAGACTATCTTTTTTTTTTAAATTTTATTTATTTATTTGACAGAGAGAGACACAGCGAGAGAGGGAACACAGCAGGGGGAGTGGGAGAGGGAGAAGCAGGCTTCCAGCTGAGCCAAGAGCCTGATGCCGGGCTCGATCCCAGGACCCTGGGATCGTGACCTGAGCTGAAGGCAGATGCTTAACGACTGAGCCACCCAGGCACCCCCAGACTATCTTTGACATAGGACCATGAACTTTTGTAATTGGAAAATGGTAAAAGATTTATTTTGACAGAGGATTTCTCTTTCTGTCTCCTTCCATGTAGTTTGGCTTAACTGAGAAACGGTTTTAGTTCAAAATGGCCGAGTTTTAAAAATTTCTTGTTGATATACTAGAATATATCTAGAATGGCCTAAGAAGCAAAGTCATCTGAAAAAAAAAAAAAAAGAGAAAGCAAAGTCATCTGAGACTTTGGAAACCATGTATTTTTTTAAAATTTTATTTTATTATATTAGTCACCGTACAGTACATCATTAGTTTTTGATGTAGTGATCCACGATTCATTGTTTTCGTATAACACCCAGTGCTCCATGCAGTACGTGCCCTTCTTAATACGCATCACCAGGCTAGCCACCCACCCCCTTCCCTCTAAAACCCTCAGTTTGTTTCTCAGAGTCCATAATCTCTCATGGTTCATCTCTCCCTCCGATTCCCTGCCTTCATTTTTCCCTTCCTTCTCCTAATGTCCTCCGTGCTATTCTTTATGTTCCACAAATAAGGGAAACCATATGATAATTGACTTTCTCTGCTTGACTTACTTCACGTAGCATAATCTCTTCCAGTCCCATCCATGTTGATGTAAAAGTTGGGTATTCATCCTTTCTGATGGCTGAGTAATATTCCATTCTATATATGGACCACATATTCTTTATCCATTCATCTGTTGAAGGGCATCTCGGCTCTTTCCACAGTTTGGCTATTGCAGACATTGCTGCTATGAACATTGGGGTGCATATGTCCCTTCTTTTCACTACATCTGTGTCTTTGGGGTAAATACCCAGGAGTGCAATTGCTGGGTCATAGGGTAGCTCTATTTTTAATTTTCTGAGGCTCCTCCACACTGTTTTCCAAAGTGGCTGCACCAACTTGCATTCCCACCAACAGTGTAAGAGGGTTCCCCTTTCTCCACAACCTCTCCAACATTTGTAGTTTCTTGCCTTGTCAATTTTTGCCATTCTAACTGGTTTTGATTTGAATTTCCCTGATGGCTAATGATGATGAACATTTTTTCATGTGTCTGTTAGCCATTTGTATGTCTTCTTTGGAGAAGTGTCTGTTCATGTCTTCTGCCCACTTTTTGACTTGATTATTTGTTTTTTTGGTGTTGAGTTTGAGAAGTTCTTTATAGATTGGATACCAGCCCTTTATCTGTAGTGTCGTTTGCAAGTATCTTCTCCCATTCTGTGGGTTGCCTCTTTGTTTTGTTGACTGTGGAAACCATATTTTGGTCTAAGAGAACATAGTATTGTGTTCTGCTTTGTGTGACATATTTGTAAGTTTTTATACCCTTTTCTATTTAAGATATTTGATTTTTATGATTTATTTATTTTCATTTAAAAGATTATTTATTTTAGAGAAGGGGGAGGGGCAAAGGGAAGGGGAGAGAGAATTTCAAGCTGACTCAGGGCATGATCCCATGACCGTGGGATGGTGACCTGGGCCAAAATCAAGAGTCAAATGCTTGACCAACTGAGCCACCCAGGCGCCTCCAGGCAGACTTTATTAAACAGAACTACAAAAACTAAGATAAATTATTTTCCAAATAAAATAACCTTATGTGTTTATCACATTATTAGGTTCTGAAATGATCTGAGAAATGAAATTTCTTCCCATGTAACTGGGAATCTCTGATCTCAAAGTGGGTAAGTGCTTCTACTGCTGACAATCCTTTTAAATGTTCCAGTGTACTTTTAACTGGATTCTACCAATCTGCCTCTATTAGTTTGTTCTTTGAAAGCATTCAGGAAATTGCCTGTTTTGATAACAATTTTTGGGGGATTACAGGTATCAAGATACAGCTTAAAGTCAATTTGTGGTTATGTGTAAGAATTTGAAACAGAATGGTCAATATTTTCCAAAAGGTTAAATAATCTCTATCTCTCTCCCTCTCTCAGTCTCTCTCTCTGTCCCACTTTCCTTACTCTTTCTTCTCCCACTCTCCTGGGTCTGAAAGACTCTCCATCTTGATTCAGGGGTTCTTACTTTATCAAATTCTTGCTCTACATTTTCTTTTTTTTTTTTAAGACTTCTTATTTATTTGACAGAGAGAGAGCGTGCGAGCACAAGCAGGGGGAGCGGCAGAGGGAGAGGGAGAAGCAGGCTTCCCGCTGAGCAGGGAGCCCGATGTGGGGCTCGATCCCAGGACCCAGAGGTCATGACCTGAGCCGAAGGCAGACGCTTAACCGACTGAACCATCCAGGTGCTCCAGTGTTTATATTTTCTTCTCAATCTCTGTTCTGTTTGAGAATTAATAATGTTATTTAGTTGATTGTTTATTGGCAATGTATATGGTAGCTTATGAAGGCTGTTATACAAATCAAGATCAACAATGTAATATTGGAATTAATATACCCAAGTAGGAATAAGCTTAATTAGTGTGCTGTGATATATTGATATCATTTTACTTCCTTAAAATTACATTTTAATAACTTATTATTTTAGGTTTTGTATTTTCTTCTTTTTGTAGCTGCTTTAGGTATAAGGTTAGGTTGTTTGAGATTTTTCTTGCTTCTTGAGGTAGGCCTGTTTTGCTGAAACCTCCCTTTTAGAATCGCTTTTCCTGCATCCCAAAGATTATTGTTTTCATTTTTATTAGACTGTTATTATTTTCATTATTATTGGACTATTGTGTTTTCATTTTCATTTGTTTCCGTGTAATTTTTGATTTCTTCTTTGATTTCTTGGTTGACCCATTCATTGTTCCTAGCATGTTATTTAACCTCCATGTATTTGTACTCTTTCTAGATTTTTTCTTGTGGTTGATTTATAGTTTCATAATGTTGTGGTAGAAAAGATGCATGGTATAACTTTGATCTTTCTGAATTTGTTGAGACCTGTTTTGTGGCCCAATATATGATCCATTCTGCAGAATGTTCCATGTGTCCTTGAGAAGAATGTGTATTCCGCAGTTTTAGGATGGAATGTTCTAAATATATCTGTTAAATCCATCTGGTCCAGTGTGTCATTCAAAGCCACTGTTTCCTTGTTGATTTTCTGTTTGGATGACTGTCCATTGATGTAAGTGGGGTGTTAAAAGTAACCTGCTGTTGATGAATGGATAAAGAAGATGTGGTATATATACACAATGGAATATTATGCCTCCATCAAAAGGAATGAGATCTTGCCATTTGCAACGACGTGAATGGAACTGGAGGGTGTTATGCTGAGTGAAATAAGTCAATCAGAGAAAGACAAGTATCATATGACCTCACTGATATGAGGAATTCTTAATCTCAGGAAACAAACTGAGTGTTGCTGGAGTGGTGGGGGATGGGAGAGATGGGGTGGCTGGGTGATAGACATTGGGTAGGGTATGTGCTATGGCGAGTGCTGTGAATTGTGCAAGACTGTTGAATCACAGATCTGTACCTCTGGAACAAATAATGCAATATATGTTAAGAAGAAAAAAAAAGAAGCAGGAGGGGAAGAATGAAGGGAAGTAAGTCGGAGGGGGAGACGAACCATGAGAGACGATGGACTCTGAAAAACAAACTGAGGGTTCTAGAGGGGAGGGGGGTGGGGGGATGGGTTAGTCTGGTGATGGGTATTAAAGAGGGCACATTCTGCGTGGAGCAGTGGGTGTTATGCACAAACAATGAATCATGGAACACTACATCAAGAACTAATTATGTAATGTATGGTGATTAACATAACAATAAAAATTTTTTAAAAAGTATGCAAAAAGTAACCTGCTGTTATTTATTTTTATCTTTTTAAAGAGATTAAAAAAAAGATTTTATTTATTTATTTGAGAGAGAGTGCTTGAGCAGGGGTGGGGGAGGAGTAGAGGGAGAGGGAGAGAAAATCTCAAGCAGAGTCTATGCTGAGCACAGAGCCTGACACAGGGCTCAATCCTACAACTCCAAGATTACGACCTGAGCTGAAATCATGAGTCAGATGCATAACTGACTGAGCCACCCAGGCACCCCTGTTATTTAACTGTTTTATGTATTTGGCTGCTCCCATGTTGGGTGCATAAATATTTACAATTGTTATATCTTCTTGTTGGATTGTCCCCTTTATTATTATATAGTGTCCTTCTTTGTCTTTTGTTACAGTCTTTGTTTTAAAATCTATTTTGTCCGGCATAAGTATTGCCACCAAGCTTTCTATTGACATCCATTTGCATGATGCATGTTTCTCCATCCCCTCACTTTTTAAAAAAGATTTTATTTATTTATTTGAGAGAGAGCGAGAGACAGAGCAAGTGAGCACATGCAAATGTGAGTGGGGGAGGGGCAGAAGGAGAGGGAGAGAGAATCTCAAGTCGAAATCAAGAGTTGGATGCTTAACCTACAGAGCCACCCAGGCGCCCCTCCATCCCCTCACTTTCATTCTGCATGTGTCTTTAGGCCTGAAATGAGTCTCTTATAGACAGCATATAGATGGGTCTTTTTTTTTTTTAAGATTTTATTTATTTATTTTGACAGAGAGAGACAGTGAGAGCAGGAACACAAGCAGGGGGAGTGGGAGAGGGAGAAGCAGGCTTCCCACTGAGCAGAGAGCCTGACTCGGGGCTCGATCCCAGGACCCTGGGATCATGACCTGAGCCGAAGGCAGACAATGACTGAGCCACCCAGGCACCCCTTGTTTTTTTTTATCCATTCCGTCACCCTATGTCTTGATTGGAGCGTTTAGCTAATTTACAGTCAAAGCAATTATTGGTAAGTATGTATTTATTGCCATTTTGTTACTTGTTTTGTGGTTGTTTTTGAGGTTTTTTTCCCTGATCGTTTCTCCTCTTGCTCTGTTCTCTCATGGTTTGCTGGCTTTCCTTAGTGATAGCCTTGGGTTCCTTTCTCTTTATTTTTTGCATAATTACTCATGGTTTTTGATATGACGATCTATATTAAATTGATGGTTGCTTAAGTTTGAGCCCATTCTTTATCCTTCCCCTGCCATGTTTTTGGTACATTGTGTCATACTTTACATCCTAAAGAAGATGTGGTATATATATACAATGGAATATTATTCAGCCATAAAAAAGAGTGAAATCTTGCCATTTGCAACAACATGGATGGATCTAGAGAGTATAATGCTAAGTCAAATAGAGAAAAACAAATACCATACGATTTCACTCATGTGGAATTTAAGAAACAAAACAGTGAAGAGCGCCTGGGTGGCTCAGTCGTTAAGCATCTGACTTTGGCTCAGGTCATGATCCCAGGGTCCTGGGATCGAGCCCTGAGTCAGGCTCTCTGCTCAGTGGGAAGCCTGCTTCTCCCTCTCCCACTCCCACTCCCCCTGCTTGCGTTCCCTCTCTTGCTGTCTCTCTCTGTCAAAATAAATAGATAAATAAAATCTTAAAAAAAGAAAACAGTGAACAAAGGAAGAAGAAAAGTGACAAGCCAAAAAACAGACTCTTAACTCTAGAGAACAAACAGATGGCTACCAGAGGGGAGGTGGGTGGGGGGATGGGTGAAACAGGTGATGGGGATGAAGAGTACACTTATCTTGATGAGCACTGGGTAATGTATGGAACTCTTGAATCACTATGTTATACACCTGAAATTAATCTAACACTATGTTAACTATACTGGAATTAAATTTTTTTTAGTTTTTTTTTTAAGTAGGCTCCACACCCAGCATGGAGCCCAGCAATGGGCTTGAATTCACGACCCTGAGATGAAGACCTGAAGTGAGATCAAGAGTCAGACACTTAACTGACAGAACCACTCAGGCACCCATGGAATTAAAAATTTTTAAAAAGGGATTCATAAAAAGAAAATAACTTAATAGAGCTTCAGTGTCCGTAAATCTCTCTGCCTGTTCATTTACTGCCTTTATTTTAGGGCATGCCACTTCAACAAAACACTGATATTGTCAAGTACTTTTTAAAAAATATTACTTTAAAAAATAATAATCTTACATAAAAACCTTTGCACATTTAAATGCATTTCAGAAATGCAGATTAATAGAAAAAAATTTGTTTACAATACAAACATTTGATGTTTTCATGTATTTCTTTTTAGTCTGTTTTTTCCTCTCTTTATAGGTAATACTCATTTTTTATATGCACAATTAAGGTACGTAAATTATATTCCAATAATTTTTCATTTTTTTAAAAGATTTTATTTATTCATAAGAGACAGAGAGAGAGGCAGAGGGAGAAGCAGGCTCCCCACTGAGCAGGGAGCCCGATGTGGGGCTCGATCCCAGGACCCTGGGATCATGACCAGAGCCGAAGGCAGATGCTTAGCCATCTGAGCCACCCAGGTGCCCTAATTTTTCATTTTAAAATACATAATATTTGTAACTTCTATTTTGAATGAGTATACATGGACTTTAAAAATATGAACATTTAGTTCATATCCACATTTTCTCCACTTGACAAAACAAAACAAAATACAGTACTGAAGGCTTATAATGGATTTATTTATTGAATTACTTCTTAAACGTGACTGCATTTTAGAATCACTTGGGGAGCTTTGCTGAGACCTTACCCCAGACCAGTCAAAGTAAAAATCTCTCAGGTGGGATTTTCTTAAGCTGTGATATTAATGTGCTGCCAAGTTTGAGAACTGTTATAGGGGTGATTCTCAAAGATTAGTGGGTATCAGAGTCACTTGGGGGGCTTATTAAAGCACAGGGTGGTCCTGCCCCCAGAGCTTCTGGTTCAGGAGGTCTGGAGTGGGCTTGAGGAGATGCATTTTCTAACTAGTTCCCAGGCGAGACTGATGCTGCTGCTGCTGGTCTCTGGACCCCACCTTGAGAGCCACTGATTTGTAGAGAATGATTCCTTCAAGAGAGACTACCTAGAAGAGATTTACAGAGGACAGAGGGTAATAAATATCTGTTTTTCCGACAAAGGACCTTAATCAAAGTGTTTTCAGGATAAGCTGCACAAATTTATAACTTTATTAGCAATGTATAGCTATAGTAGCTTCACCTTAGCACTTGTGAAATTATAATTATTATATTTTATATGGTATTTTTATATATTATATATATTATAATTGTTTTTAGTTTTTTGGATTTTATAGGCAGGAAAGGTTATTTGGAGAACAGTTTATTTTGAACGTCATCTCATGCACTAAAGGCAGTGTCAGGTGGTTTACTAGAGCTCTGCCACGGGGCTAGGAGTTGGTGGTGGGGAAGAAGGAAGACCCTCTCTCTTGGAAGGTCAGTGGTTTCCGGGAAACATTTCTGTCTTGCCCCATTTGGCACCTTCAGCGTGGGTGCAGTGAGGATGTGTAATTGCCAATAGTGTTCTTAATCTTTACGTCACACTCCTCTCTAGAAGTTCAGGTTGAATGTTTAAAGGATTCTCCAGGTGATTCTCATAGGAAGCACTCATGAGGAGCCCTGGCTGGTGAGGAGATGCAGGCCCTACAAGGTGTGGCTGCATTTGTGGTAGCACCTCTGAGCTGGCCGACTTCTACAGCTCTGCGCGGCTCCGGCCCTCGGTGTGTTAGGTGCTGAGAAGGTAGAGCCTCTATCAGATGCAAAGACGATTAGGCTTCAGCATGTGCACCCTATAAATCTCACAAAATTTACAGGAAGGAAAGCGGACATAGTGATTCCTGAGGTGTCTAAGAAGGAGGCCGCCAGACACCCTGGTTGATATTAGCAGCTTTGAAAGAGGTGTGGAAACTGCAGAAGTAATGGCATCTTGGTTGCCTAGTTATGTAGATATTTCCTAGGCTTGGACTCCTGGAAGCCAGATTCTCAGAGCGCTGGTTCCTGCATGGGGAATTGATGTGCGAGGGTCACACTGCCCTGGTCTCTTTGAAGGGCCCCCTTGCCCTGGGAAGAAGAACACATCATGGGAGTACTATTTCATGTATTTTGTCATGTAGCCTGTTCTGTAGCTTCCTTGTCCTTCTCTCCCAGAGCACTAGTCACTCAACTCTCAGGTTCTGAGAGGCTGTTTTCGCCACTTCTCCACTGCCATGGGACTTGGACACACGAATTAACCTATCAGATATTTAGCAAGATACATTCCATTGCAGGATTGTTATAAGAATGTTTGAAATTGTCCGGCATATTGTACATCTGGCTATTTTAGAAAGCTTTACCAGTGTGTGTAGATCAAATTCTTTCTGGCCCTAAATGCTGTCCTAGCAAAGTCCTGGACATCTCCTATTGAAGGGGAAGCGGATGAGGACATGGCAGATTTGGGGCACCAACATTGTCATCAGGCTTGACTACAGCTGTCACGCTTGCAAGCCTCTTCTACTGGGATAAGGGCGCATTTGCATGGTATCATTCAGGCTTAGTTTGACTTTGAAAGCCTGTAAGAGGGGCGCCTGGGTGGCTCAGTTGGTTGGGCATCTGCCTTGGACTCAGGTCATGATCCCAGGGTCCTGGGATCGAGTCCCGCATTGGGCTCATTGCTCAGCAAGGAGTCTGTTTCTCGATCTCTCTCACAAATAAATAAAATCTAAAAAAAAAAAAGAAAAAGAAAGCCATTGGGGTTCCAAAGAGAAAATACGTAAAACTAAAAAGAAAAAAGCCTTTAAGAAATGTAGGATGCTTGGGCGCCTGGGTGGCTCAGTTGGTTAAGCGACTGCCTCAGGCTCAGGTCATGATCCTGGAGTCCCAGGATCGCGTCCCGCATCAGGCTCCCTGCTCAGCAGAGAGTCTGCTTCTCCCTCTGACCCTCTTCCCTCTCGTGCTCTCTGTCTCTCATTCTCTCTTTCTCAAATAAATAAATAAAATCTTAAAAAAAAATGTAGGATGCTTTTGCTATCCCCACTTTTTCCTACAAGGAAATTACTGTTCAGGGAGATTCTAGACCTCTCTAGGGCCACACAGCTGACAAATATTACGGCAGGACTTTAAGCTATGTCTTGAGGTTTTGGGCTGTTCTCAAACCTTGTTTTTTTTTTTTTTTTAAGATTTTATTTATTTTGACAGAGAGAGAGACAGTGAGAGAGGGAACACAAGCAGGGGGAGTGGGAGAGGGAGAAGCAGGCTTCCTGCTGAGCAGGGAGCCGGATGCGGGGCTTGATCCTAGGACTCTGGGATCACGACCTGAGCCGAAGGCAGTCGCTTAACGACTGAGCCACCAAGGCGCCCCTCAAACCTTGGCTTTTAATCGGTGTCATCTGGGAGCTTGGTAAAAATGTAGAGCCCAGGTCCTACCTAGTGTCGGTGAGCCTGAGGCTCTGTGGGCTCCCTGCTGATTCTGATAAAAAGCCAAGTTCAAGAAACACTGCTTCAGATTAAGCTCTGCCCACAACCTAATCTGTTAGCTCCCACAGATAGTCTAGATGAAGCCAGTCACATCATCAGAGAAATCATCATTTCAGCAAACATAAGATTGCCCTCCCATGTGTCCTGGGAGGGGAAAAGGATCTTTAAGATAGGGAAGATAGTGCGGGAAGGGTTCTCTGGGCTTGGTCAAGGCACGTAGGTGTGAGAAGAGGGTAAGCAGGGTAGTATTCTGGGAGCCTGGAAAGAAGGGAATACCAAGAAAGGATTATAGAAAGCTAGAATGGGGCCTGGCCACCAAGATCTCTGAATGTTGGGCTAAGGATCTGAGCTGTGTCTGTGTTCTTTAGGAGTACAGGTAACATAACAGTAAGACTGAGCTTATCAAGAAAATATTTCATGATAAGGCACTGATGGTGCTGAATGGGGTAAGTGGATTAACCCTCTCTTTCTGTTCTGCTTGATTTTGGGAAGAGCTGGACACCAAGCAAGGAGAGAAGCAATGGCCTACCAGGGGCAGAATCAGGCCCCCAGACAACAGCCTGTTCTCAAGGGCCCTGATGACAAGCTTACTCTGCCCACTGATTCTAGGAAGATAGAACATGTTCCTGGACAACAGTTTCCCTCTGGGACCCGTGGAGGCAGGAGTGTAGGTGTGGCCCCAGATTCCCCTGTAATGGCCAGTGCAAGGTTAGGACCTTCTGGGGCTTTGCAAAGTTCCCCTTCTTCCTCAGGCAGCTCAAACCACTCTCTCGCCTTTGACATATTCTCCCAGTGAAAAGTCTACAGAATCGGGAAGTCAGAGACAAAATCCCATCCCAGGACAGGGGCCCCTTAGGACACTAACTGGCTCCTCTGGGGAAGACCTAGGGCTATCTCAGCAATTCAACCACCAACTCCTGCAGCCATCACTGCAGGAATGTCCAAAATGGGAAGAACCCTTGGACTCAAGATGCTTCTACAAGCTTTTCTAAAATTCCAACATTCAAAGAATCCCCAGGAGATACTTCTTGATGTAAGAGATCCACAATCAGACATGAAAAGGCTGTTCCAGGTCATGCTTCAGGATTTTTCTTCTTGGCAGTTGCCCTTAGATGAGAGACTTGAGAGGATACTTCAGCAAGATCTTTCATCCTGCGGCCAGCAGCCTGGCTGGGGAGGACAGCAGGGGAACATGCTGCAGCCCCATCCGCCCACAGTTCAGTATCAGCAGCAGCCCCATGGCCAGCGGGCTGGCTGGAGAGCACAGCAGAGGTACACACTGCAGCCCCAGCCCCCCATGGTCAGGGTCAGCAGCAGCGCCAGGGTCGGCAGCCCAGCCGGGGAGACCAACTGAGGCACACACTGCAGCCCCATCCCCCCATGGTCCAGGGTCAGCAGCCCGGCCGGGGAGAACAGCAGGGGCAGGTGCTACAGGCCTGCCCACTGACATTCCAGCAGCTCAGCTCAGAAGGCCAGCAGTCCCAGAAGGCTGCAACCGTGTCACCTCTGTCCCAGGGCAACGCACAAGGGGAGAGGTGGCTGCCAACTCTTCACTAGTCTCTGATGTTGGAGCACGAGATGCACCTGCCTCAGCAATAGTCCCTAAATTGGTGCTACTTTTGGAGACTGCTCTCCAGATACATAAACCTGCATGCGCGAGCATCCCCACCCACTGCCACAGCTGTGGGCTTTGTAGCTGCGCTTGCAGTCTCTGAATTCGTGAAGGAATTGCCTATTCTGGGATCTCTGAAGTCACGTCAGCAAACCCAGAAGCAGCTTTGTATTGTCTCCAAAGCTGATGATGGTCTCAAGCACAGGATGGCTATATTCTTTCCCATCGAAGGTTCTAGGTGCCATCCTGAAGCAGAAACTGGCACAGAAGACTCCAGAGAAAGGTGCCTCTGCTACCACTGTCAGCTGTTTAGACTACTAAGAGAGCCAAGGGGGTCCATTCAGACCCTTGTCTGGGAACAAGGTCAGGATCTGAATGTTTCTAAGATCTAAATGTTCCTTAGGTTAAAGAGTTTCACAATTTTATAAGGGATGGCTCTGCTTCTGCTTCGCACAAATTCCTGACTGCGTCTCTGTAGGGGCAGTTGGACACTCATCTCTATGGGGCCTGTCACTGCTGCCATTTTTACCATTTTATTGTTGCACAAATTAACTATGAACTAATGGAGTCATAGCTCTCCTACCATGTTCCTTTTCTTACATATGCTACAGAATGCAGATCTGAATTGTTATCCTAATGTGAATGAAAAAGGATGATTTGAAATCTTATTTCCAGGATGAAATCATTGATTAAAAATTAACTTTGGACATTGAGGAGAACCAGTACTTAAGAACCATAATCTGTGCTAAAGGGTTTAGCCCAGGTGGGGATGTGAGTTATACTGTAGCTTTTATGTTTTCTAATGGATCAATAAAGTTGTTATATATTTATTTTGCATCACTACATTCCCCTGCTGCTCTTTGTCCTCCACCATCTTAGGTCTTAGAACCAGGCACTCTTCAGTTTGTCACGTGGTGGGGGCTGTCTTCCCCCTCCCCAACTTTCTTTCCAAGCCTTGTCTCACTTTTCTTTTCATTCAGCTCAATGGATCTAATGGCTGATTCTTGGACTAATTCTATTCATTTGGTATAAATCACACAATGTAAATATTTCACGTCTGGCTTCTTCCATTTGACATTGTGTTTGTGAGATTCATCCCTATAGTTGCATGTAATTGTGGTCTGCTCATCGTCAGTGCAGTGTAATATTCCCCTGTGTCAGTATACCACACTTTACCCATTCTGTTACGAGCACTGGAGAATTTTCAGTTCTTGGCACAAAGAGTGGTGCTATTAACAGTCCAGCGAATGCTTTTAGATGAACATATGCGCCCATTTCTGTTGAACATAAACCAAAAGTAAAATTGCTGGGCCATTTGGTATGCATATAGTCAGCTTTAGTAGATTCTGCCATCGTTTTCCAACCTAGTTACTTCAGTTTAGATTCTCACCAGTGGTGTAGCAGAGTTGCAGATGCTCCACATCCTCACGAATGCAGGTATTGTCTGCCTTTTCACTTTAGCCATTAGGATGGATGTGGAGTTCTGCCTTGTGGGGTTTTTGTTTGTTTGTTTTGTTTTTTATTAAAGTAGGCTCTATGCCCAGTATGGGCTTGATCTCATAACACCGGGATTAGGAGTTGCATGCTCTACCGACTGAGCCAGCCAGCCAGGTGCCCCTGCCTTGTGATTTTAATTGCATTTCCTTGATGGCTAATAAAGTAGAATATTTTACCACGTGTTTATTGGCTATTTGGATAGGCTTTATCGGTGAGGTGCTTATGTCTTTTGTTCATTTTTCTGTTGTGTTGCCAGCTTTTGTCTTATTAATTTATAGATTTTATACACACACACACACACACACACACACATATATATATATATATTTTTTTTTTTGAGGGGGTGGGCAGAGAGGGAGAGAGAATCTTAAGCAGGTTCCTGCCCAGCTTGGAGCCCATCACGGGGCTCGATCTCACAACCTAAGCTGAAATCAAGGGTCTGACACAACTGACTGAGCCTCCCAGGTGCCTGTTTTATTTATATACTTTTTTTTTAAAGGTTTTATTTATTTATTTGACAGAGAGAGAGACAGTGAGAGCAGGAACACAAGCAGGGGGAGTGGGAGAGGGAGAAGCAGGCTTCCCGCGGAGCAGGGAGTCCGATGAGGGACTTGATCCCAGGACACTGGGATCATGACCTGAGCCGAAGGCAGATGCTTAACGACTGAGCCACCCAGGCGCCCCTTATTTATATATTCTTGATATAAGGTCTTTGTCAGCTAGAAGTATTGCAGGCATCTTCATCCACCATGGCTTGCCTTTTTACTTTTTTTCTTTTTCTGTAAGATTTTAAGTAATTTCTATACCCAACGTGGGGCTGGAACTCACAACCCTGAGATCAAGAGTCACATGTTCTACCAACTGAGCCAGCCAGGCGCCCTGCGTTTTTACTTTCTTAATAGTATTTTTTTTTGCACAGAAAATCTTAATGTGTTCCAATTTACCAGCTTTTTTTCCCTTTGTGGTTAGAGTTTATTCACTGATGTACCCTCAACTTCTAAGCCTAATATAGAGTGAGTGAATGGATGATTTAATGAAATAATGAAATTAAATGTATTAAAAATAGGGAGAGATAGAGGATGTTGAGGGAAGGTGCCCCAGGAGGTGTCATTGAAGAAAGGCCTGAATGAAATGGGGTGCAAAAAGAATTAAAAGAAGATGAAGACAAATGAAACTTTATTGAGTAAAAGGAGGAGTATCTCATCAGATTCCCCCAAATGAGGACGGAGTGGTGGATGTTCAAGAAGCAGCATCAAGGGCTCCTGGGTGGCTCAGATGGTTAAGCGTCTGCCTTCGGCTCAGGTCATGATCCCAGGGTCCTGGGATCGAGTCCCGCATCAGTCTCCCTGCTCAGCGGGGAGCCTGCTTCTCCCTCTGCCTCTCTCTCTCTATCTCTGTCTCTCATGAATAAATAAATAAAATCTTTAAAAAAAAAAGAAGCAGCATCAAAGGACTATTACAAATCAAGATTTTAATTCTTACAAAATCCCAAGACTCATGCAGTCTCAGAACTTTGGGAAGAAAACGCATGGAAATGAATTTCAGTGTTCATAGGAAAATAGCAAACAGTTGGTGGCTGTTCAGAGGAAAACTGAACAAAAATAGTGTGGGGAGAATGCTCAGAGAAACCCATGGTTAACATCTGTCTTAACATCTGTCTGATAGCAAAGAGTACCTAACCCCAGTTTTCAACAGTAAAGCAATCTGCCAGTACTGCCAGTTAAGAGATCCTGAGAAAACAAAACAGTTTTACTATTCCAAAGTGATGTGCACTAGTACTTCATAGAATAGACAAACCCACAGAAACAAAGTAGAATGTTGGTTGCTAGAGGCTGCAGGGAGGGGGAAAGAGAGGGCTGCATTTCAACAGGTACAAAGCTTCGGGTATGCAGGATGAATAAGTTTTAGAGACCTGCTGTCCAACATTGTGCCTGTAGTTAACAGTACCACACTGTGCACTTACAAGTTAGTTAAGAGTGCAGATCTCATGTTAAGTGTTCTTATCATAAACAATTCAAAAAATGATGTGCACTGGTGTCTGTGTATGCATGTGTTTTAATTAGTTTTATTGATTTAGATTTATATACCATGTAAAATTTATATATAATATCTACCCATTTAATGTAAATATTCAATGAATGTACTCATGTCATTGCCACCACTGCTGAGTGAACATTTTTCATCCGTTATGCCACTTTGTAGTCACTCACCTCTCTCCTATCCCCTAAGCACCAGTCAACTGCCTTCTTTCATAGATTTGTCTTTTCTAGAATTTCCTATAGATTATGTAACATTTTAAGTTTGATTTCTTTCATATAGCATAACGCTTTTGAGATTCATTCTGTTGTATTTTTTTTATTGCTGTTTACTCATTCACCTGTTGATGGACACTTATGTTGTTTCCATTATGAATAGTATGTTTATTATGAGTAAGCCTACTATGAACATTCACATAAAGGCCTTGGATGACAATGTTTTCACTACTCTTTGTAAACACCTAGAAGTGGGATTGCCAGGCTCTGTGATAAGTGAGTATCTCACTTTGTAAGAATAGTCAAATTATTTTCCAAATGGCTATTTTGTATTTCTGCCAGTAGCTTGCTCCATGTTCTTGCCAATACTTGGTATTATTATGCCTTTCAAATTTTAGCTATTCTAGGGGTGCCTGGGTGGCTCAGTCATTAAGCGTTTGCCTTCGGCTTGGGTCATGATCCCAGGGTCCTGGGATTGAGCCCCGCATTGGGCTCCCTGCTCAGCGGGAAGCCTGCTTCTCTCTCTCCCACTCCCCCTGCTTGTGTTCCCTCTCTCCCTGTGTCTCTGTCTGTGAAATAAATTAAATAAAATATTTAAAAAAACAAATCTTTTATCCACTTTTTTTTTAAGATTTTATTTATTTGACAGAGAGCGATCACAAGTAGGCAGGCAGGCAGAGGGAGAGGGATTTTAAGAGTTCTTTATAGATTTGGGTACAAGTCTTCCTTTATCAGATGTATGTTCTACACATATTTTCAGTCCACAGTTATTTTCTTCATATGAAATCTTAACATTGAAGTCCAATTTACCAATTTTTCCTTTTTATGATTTGTGTTTTTTCTTCTAGGCACTTTATAGTTTTTGTTTTTATGTTTACCTTATTTCTCTTAGCTTCTGGTAGTGGCTGCCAATCCTCATTGTCTCCACTAGCAGCTGCGTAACTCCAGTGTCTCTGCTGTCCCATGGCATTCTCCCTTCATGTGCCTGGGTTTCTGTGTCTCTTCTATTTGTGCTCTGTTTCTTCTCTTTCTTAAGGTGTGCTCCTCAGGCCCAGCTCAGTTGCCCCAAACCTAGTGCAGGCTGGTACATGGTGCCTGTTGAGACTTATGGTGGCCCCCTCCTTTTTCTTTTTACTGCCTTGTTGTACTGTCTACGTCTGGGACAATGTTGGCTAGAAGAGAGGAGTAGACATCTTTGCCTTCTTTCCAGTTTTATGAGGAAACTGCTTTTTATTTTACCATTAAGTATGTCAGATGCAGGTTCTTCCATAGATGTCCTTTAGTAAATTGAGGATGATCCCTTTAATTCCTTATCAGTTGAGAGTTTCTAATCATGAATGAGTGATTTTTTTCAAATACTTTTTCTACATGTTAAAAAAGATATGGGTTTTCTTTTTTACTATGTTCGTATGATTAAATCCATTGATTTTGAATGCTAATGCAAACTTGCATTTCTAGAATAAACTCTATGATGTATTACCATCTTTTATAGATAGCAGTTTCTATTTGCTATTTTTTAGAAGAATTTTTGCATCTGTTTATGAGAGATGTTGATGTATGATTTTCCTTTCTTGTGAGGTCTTTTTCTGGCTTTGGTATGTGGGCAATGTTCCTAGAAGAGTTTGTGTAGAATTGTTAATATGTCTCCCTTAAATGTTTGGTAGAATTCATTTGTGCCATCTAGGCCTGTACTTTTTCTGTGTGAGGCTGTCAGCTACAAATTCAACTTATTAGGGCTATTCATGTTTTCTTTTTCTTAAATTTTTAAAAATATTATTTATCTATTTATTTTAAGGATTTTATTTATTAGAGAGAGAGAAAGCATGAGCGGGGGTGGGCAGTGAGAGGGAGAAGACTCCCCGCCGAGCAGGGAGCCCGATACCACCTGAGCCCAGGACCCCGAGATGATGACCTGAGCCAAAGGCAGACGCTTAACCGACTGAGCCACCCAGGCGCCCCTCCTTTTTCTTCTTGAGTGAGCTTTGGCAGTTTGTGCCTCTCAAGGACTTTTTACATTTCACTTAAGTTGTTGAATTTATTGGCAAAAGTTAAAATTCCACACTGCTTTGGCTAGATCCAACAATTTCCATATATTCATTCAGTTCAAAATATTTTCAGATGAGATTGGGCACGTTCAGGGTGGCATGGTTGTAGATTAGTTCAAAATATTTTTTTTTTAAAGATTTTATTTATTTATTTGAGAAAGAGGGAGAAGCAGACTTCCTGCTGAGCAGTGAGCCCAACACAGGGCTCAATCCCAGGACCCTGGGATCATGACCTGAGCTGAAGGTAGACACTAAACCAACTGAGCCACCCAGGTGCCCTAGCTCAAAATATTTTCAAATTTTCCTTTTTACCTCCTCTCTAATTCAGGGCTTATTTAGGAAGGTGATTTATTTTCCAAATATTTGGGGATTCTTCAGATATCTTCCTGTTAGCGATTTCTAATTTAATTCTGTTCTGGTCATAGAACATCTTTGTATAGTTTCCGTTCTTTTAAATCATTTGAAACTTGTCTTATAGCCCATAATGTGTACACTGGAAAATAATGCATTTTATGCTGTTGTTGGGTGGTGATCTATAAATGTCATTTAATCAAGTTAGTTGACAGTATTATGTACTTTTTTAAATTAAAGATTTTATTTATTTATTTGAGAGAGAGAGAGTAAGAGAGAGCAGGAATGGAGAAGAAAGGGAGAAGCAGGCTCCCTATAAGCAGGGAGCCTGACAGGTGGCTGGATCCCAGGACCCTGGGATCATGACCCCAGCTGAAGGCAGATGCTGAATAGACTGAGCCAGGCACCCCAATAGTATTATATATTCTTACTTATTTTCTATTTTTATTATCATTTCAGTATTGAAATATCTATACTTGAAAACTTGCCTATATTTATTTCAATTTTACTAGTTTTTTTTTTTTTTTTTTTAAAGTGGGCTCCATGCCCAACCTGGGGCTTGAACTCACAACCCCGAGATGGAGAGTTGCATGCTCTACCAGCTGAACCAGCCAGGTATCCCTTGACTTTCAGTTTATATTTCATGCAGGTTGAAACTTTGGAGCTAGAAGACAACTGCTTTACTGTTGGATTCTCAAATGCCAGAAGTAGAGGTCTCTCCCTTGGAGTCATTCAATTTCTGCAGAGAAGAAACTTCCCATCTCTTGCTGAAGGGTAAATCTCTGGTTGGCAAGTGCACAGGGGTTTCGGGAGCAGGGCATGTGTGTATGGGATTAAGTGAATGTTCCATATACAACAGGCCATTAATTTCACTGCTTTCCCTTCATGTCTCATTTCTGACTTCTACAGTATTAAGCATTTCTGAGCTTGGAGCCAAACTGGCTCCTTTTTGTCCTTACCTACCATAAATGTCACCTGCTTCCGCTCTGATACAATAGCCATCCTCCTTCATCTTTCAAATTTTTGTTGAGATTCCTCGTTTGTTGTGGTCTTTTTCCTATTCTATTACTGTGGTTTTAAAAATGTAAATTTTTTTTAGCATTTTAATGCTGTCCGGAGAGATATTTAACAAAAAGCACATTTTCTAGTCCTTTCTCTGCTAGTCATTTTGCTTAGCTGACCAAACACTGACATGATTTCTGTAGCCCTTGCTGATCAATTACCACATGCTCCTATGCATTAGCTTTTCCCAGATCTACCTCTTGAACCTACTTGTTGTTCTCACCTGCTCTCAGGTACCAATCCAGTGGCAGTTTTACTCTCACAACTACTTAGAGCATCTTGCTTTGAACTCTGCTTTCATTATCTAGGGTTCAGTGTTGCACCCCATGACCAGTTATTACCCTTTCTTATCAATGATGTACAAAGAGAAAGGCATAGGAGCTTCCATATTTCTTTCTCTCCCCTAACTCTGGCTAGGGCAGACGGTAGGAAGAATTAAAAGATTAGGGCTGTCTAGCTGGCTCAGTTAGAAGAGCATGCAACTCTTGATTCCAGGGTTCTGAGTTCGAGCCCCACACTGGGTATAAAGATTACTAAAAATAAAATCTTAAAAAAAAGAATTAAATATATTCTTTAGTATTTTGATTTTAAGATATTAAACAGTTCATATAGAAAGGAAATAGCACTCACTGAATAGATATGAATTTTAAGAATTGTAAAGTCTCAAGTAGTCAACAAATAATCTGTGAACTATATCTTTTGCTAAATTAGGGACAGAATTATCAGTTGGATATAATTGATGAATACTGAGGATATCCAAAGGTCTTTGTTCAAATCAAGTACTTGTAAAGTATCAAGACCCTTGAACTCTGAAAAATTTTTTTTCAACAATCCTAAAACATCTTTTTAAAAAAATTTTCACATTTCTGAAATTGGGTACATTAAGTAAAGTGCTTTCTTTTTCACAATGGTCTCTTAGTATCTGATGAAATGTGATATATCCCGTTGTTCCCCCTGCATTTTTTCTTTCTTTTTTTAAATATTTTTGTATTGTTATGTTAATCACCATACATTACATCATTAGTTTTTGATGTAGTGTTCCATGATTCATTGTTTGTGCATAACACCCAGTGCTCCATGCAGAATGTGCCCTCTTTAATACCCATCACCAGGCTAACCCATCCCCCCACCCCCCTGCCCTCTAGAACCCTCAGTTTGTTTTTCAGAGTCCATCGTCTCTCATGGTTCGTCTCCCCCTCCGACTTACTCCCCTTCATTCTTCCCCTCCTGCTATCTTCTTCTTTTTTTTCTTAACATATATTGCATTATTTGTTTCAGAAGTACAGATCCGTGATTCATCAGTCTTGTACAATTCAGAGTGCTCACCATAGCACATACCCTCCCCAATGTCTATCACCCAGCCACCCCATCTCTCCCACCCCCCACCACTCCAGCAACCCTCAGTTTGTTTCCTGAGATTAAGAATTCCTCATATCAGTGAGGTCATAAGATACATGTCTTTCTCTGATTGACTTATTTCATTCAGCATAACACCCTCCAGTTCCATCCATGTCGTTGCAAATGGCAAGATCTCATGCCTTTTGATGGCTGCATAATATTCCATTGTGTATATATACCACTTCTTCTTTATCCATTCATCTGTCGATGGGCATCTTGGCTCTTTCCACAGTTTGGCTATTGTGGACATTGCTGCTATAAACATTGGGGTGCACGTACCCCTTCGGATAGCTATATTTGCATCTTTGTGGTAAATACCCAGTAGTGCAATTGCTGGATTATGGTAGCTCTATTTTCAACTTTTTGAGGAACCTCCATACTGTTTTCCAGAGTGGTTGCACCAGCTTGCATTCCCACCAACGGTGTAGGAGGGTTCCCCTTTCTCCACATCCCCGCCAACATCTGTCATTTCCTGACTTGTTAATTTTAGCCATTCTGACGGGTGTGAGGTGGTATCTCATTGAGGTTTTGATTTGGATTTCCCTGATGCCGAGCGATGTTGAGCACTTTTTCATGTGTCTGTTGGCCATTTGGATGTCTTCTTTGGAAAAATGTCTGTTCATGTCTTCTGCCCATTTCTTGATTGGATTATTTGTTCTTTGGGTGTTGAGTTTGATAAGTTCTTTATAGATTTTGGATACTAGCCCTTTATCTGATATGTCATTTGCAAATATTTTCTCCCATTCTGTCGGTTGTCTTTTGGTTTTGTGGACTGTTTCTTTTGCTGTGCAAAAGCTTTTGATCTTGATGAAATCCCAATAGTTCATTTTTGCCCTTGCTTCCCTTGCCTTTGGCGATGTTTCTAGGAAGAAGTTGCTGCGGCTGAGGTCGAAGAGGTTGCTGCCTGTGTTCTCCTTTAGGATTTTGATGGACTCCTGTCTCACGTTTAGGTCTTTCAACCATTTGGAGTCTATTTTTGTATGTGGTGTAAGGAAATGGTCCAGTTTCATTCTTCTGCATGTGGCTGTCCAATTTTCCCAACACCATTTGTTGAAGAGACTGTCTTTTTTCCATTGGACATTCTTTCCTGCTTTGTCAAAAATAAGTTGACCATAGAGTTGAGGGTCCATTACTGGGCTCTCGATTCTGTTCCATTGATCTATGTGTCTGTTTTTGTGCCAGTACCATACTGTCTTGATGATTACAGCTTTGTAATAGAGCTGGAAGTTTGCAATTGTGATGCCGCCAGCTCTGCTTTTCTTTTTCAATATTCCTCTGGCTATTCGGGGTCTCTTCTGGTTCCATATAAATTTTAGGATTCTTTGTTCCATTTGTAAATGGGATCGACTCCTTGATTTCTCTCTCTTCTCTCTTGTTGTTGGTGTATAGGAATGCCACTGATTTCTGTGCATTGATTTTATATCCTGCTACTTTACTGAATTCCTGTATGAGTTCTAGCAGTTTTGGGGTGGAGTCTTTTGGGTTTTCCACGTACAGTATCATATCATCTGCAAAGAGTGAGAGTTTGACTTCCTTCTTGCCGATTTGGATGCCTTTGATTTCTTTTTGTTGTCTGATTGCTGTGGCTAGGACTTCTAATACTGTGTTGAATAGCAGTGGTGAGAGTGGACATCCCTGCCGCATTCCTGACCTTAGGGGAAAAGCTCTCAGCTTTTCCCCATTGAGAATGATATTCGCTGTAGGTTTTTCATAGATGGCTTTTATGATATTGAGGTATGTACCCTCTATCCCTATACTCTGAAGAGTTTTGATCAAGAAAGGATCCTGTACTTTGTCAAATGCTTTTTCTGCATCTATTGAGAGGATCCTATGATTCTTGTTCTTTCTTTTATTAATCTATTGTATCACGTTGATTGATTTGCGGATGTTGAACCAGCCTTGCAGCCCAGGGATAAATCCCACTTGGTCATGGTGAATAATCCTTTTAATGTACTCTTGGATCCTATTGGCTAGTATTTTGGTGAGAATTTTGGCATCCATGTTCATCAGGGATATTGGTCTGTAATTCTCCTTTTTGATGGGGTCTTTGTCTGGTTTTGGGATCAAGGTAATGGTGGCCTCATAAAATGAGTTTGGAAGTTTTCCTTCCATTTCTATTTTTTGGAACAGTTTCAGGAGAATAGGTATTAATTCTTCTTGAAGTGTCTGATAGAATTCCCCTGGGAAGCCATCTGGCCCCGGGCTTTTGTTTGTTGGGAGATTTTTGATGACTGCTTCAATTTCCTTAGTGGTTATAGGTCTGTTCAGGTTTTCTATTTCTTCCTGGTTCAGTTTTGGTAGTTGATACATCTCTAGGAATGCACCCATTTCTTCCAGGTTATCTCATTTGCTGGCATAGAGTTGCTCATAATTTGGTCTTATAATTGTTTGTATTTCTTTGGTGTTGGTTGTGATCTCTCCTCTTTCATTCATGATGTTGTTGATTTGGGTCATTTCTCTTTTCTTTTTGAGTCTGGCCAGGGGTTTATCAATCTTGTTAATTCTTTCAAAGAACCAGCTCCTAGTTTCGTTGATCTGTTCTACTGTTCTTTTGGTTTCTATTTCATTGATTTCTGCTCTGATCTTTATTATTACTCTTCTCCTGCTGGGTTTAGCTTTTATTTGTTGTTCTTTCTCCAGCTCCTTTAGGTGTAGGGTTAGGTTGTGTATTTGAGACATTTCTTGTTTCTCGAGAAAGGCTTGTATTGCTATATACTTTCCTCTCAGGACTGCCTTTGCTGTATCCCAAAGATTTTGAACAGTTGTGTTTTCATTTTCATTGGTTTCCATGCATTTTTTAAATTCTTCTTTAATTTCCTGGTTGACCCATTCATTCTTTAGTAGGATGCTCTTTAGCCTCTATGTATTTGAGTTCTTTCCGACTTTCCTCTTGTGATTGAGTTCTAGTTTCAAAGCATTGTGGTCTGAAAATATGCAGGGAATAACCCCAATCTTTTGGTACCAGTTGAGACCTGATTTGTGACCTAGGATGTGATCAATTCTGGAGAATGTTCCATGGGCACTAGAGAAGAATGTGTATTCTGTTGCTTTGGGATGGAATGTTCTGAATATGTCTGTGAAGTCCATTTGGTCCAGTGTTTCATTTAAAGTCTTTATTTCCTTGTTGATCTTTTGCTTAGATGATTTGTCCATTTCAGTTAGGGGGGTGTTAAAGTCCCCCACGATTTTTGTATTGTTGTCAATGTGTTTCTTTGCTTTTGTTATTAATTGCCTTATATAATTGGCTGCTTCCACGTTAGGGGCATAGATATTTACAATTGTTAGATCTTCTTGTTGGATAGACCCTTTAAGTAGGATATCGTGTCCTTCATCTCTTATTACAGTCTTTGTTTTAAAATCTAATTTGTCTGATAGAGGATTGCCACCCCAGCTTTCTTTTGGTGTCCATTAGCATGGTAAATGGTTTTCCACCCCCTCAGTTTCAATGTGGGGGTGTCTTTGGGTCTAAAATGGGTGTATTGCAGACAGCATATTGATGGGTCTTGTTTTTTAATCCAATCTGATAGGCTGTGTCTTTTGATTGGGGCATTTAGCCCATTTACATTCAGGGTAAGTATCGAAAGGTATGAATTTAGTGCCATTGTATTGCCTGTAAGGTGACTGTTACATATATTGTCTGTGTTCCTTTCTGATCTATGCTGCTTTTAGGCTCTCTTTTTGCTTAGAGGACCTCTTTCAATATTTCTTGTAGGGCTGGTTTTGTGTTTGCAAATTTCTTTAGTTTTTGTTTGTCCTGGAAGCTTTTTATCTCTCCTTCTATTTTCAATGACAGCCTAGCTGGATATAGTATTCTTGGCTGCATATTTTTCTCGTTTAGTGCTCTGAAGATATCATGCCAGTCCTTTCTGGCCTGCCAGGTCTCTGTGGATAGGTCTGTTGCCAATGTAATGTTTCTACCATTGTAGGTTACATATCTCTTCTCCCGAACTGCTTTCAGGATTTTCTCTTTGTCTCTGAGACTCGTAAGTTTTCCTATTAGATTTCAGGGTGTTGACCTATTTTTATTGATTTTGAGAGGGGTTCTCTGTGCCTCCTGGACTTTGATGCCTGTTTCCTTCCCCACATTAGGGAAGTTCTCTGCTATAATTTGCTCCAATTTACCTTCTGTCCCTCTCTCTCTTTCTTCTTCTGGGATCCCAATTATTCTACTGTTGTTTCGTCTTACCGTATTGCTTATATCTCGAATTCTGCCCTCGTGATCCAGTAGTTGTTTATCTCTCTTTTTCTCAGCCTCTTTATTTTCCATCATTTGGTCTTCTATATCGCTGATTCTCTCTTCTGCCTCATTTATCCTAGCAGTTAGTGCCCCCATTTTTGATTGCACCTCATTAATAGCCTTTTTGATTTCGACTTGGTTAGATTTTAGTTCTTTTATTTCTCCAGAAAGGGTTTCTCTAATAACTTGCACACTTTTTTCAAGCCCAGCTAGTATCTTTAAAGTCATGATTCTGAACTCTAGGTCCGACATTGTACTAATGTCAGTATTGAGTAGGTCCCTGGCAGACGGTACTACCTCTTGTTCTTTTTGCTTAAGTGATTTTTTCTGTCTTGTCATTTTGTCCAGAGGAGAAGAGATGAATGAGAAAATAGAATGCTGACAGGTTAACAACGTCTCCAGCAAATATACTCTATACAAATCAGAAAAGACCTGAAACCAGGGGACAAGAAAGGGAAAGAAAGAAGAAAAAAAAAAGGAAAAAGAAAAAGATAAAAACAAACAAAAACAGAACAAAACAAAAAAAAAAAACAGTATGATCAAATATGATCAGGCTAGTGCATAGATCAGTGCCACACACTAGCTTTTGGGCATATTTTGGTCTGTTAGAAGAAAGTGCCTGCTAAAATTTTAAAGGAAGAAAGACTTATATATGTACAAAATAAGGGTTGATACAATGAAGGGATGGAACATGATTGTAAAGATGAAAATTATAAAAGATTTTATAAAAGGAATTGATAAGATAAGAAGTTGTTTTTAAAAAGAAAGAAGATTTAAAAAGAAAAAGAAAAAAGAAAAAAAAGGGAGAGAATGTGATCAGGCAGGAGACTAGAACAAAGCCATACACTAGTGATTTAGGGTATATTTTGATCTTTTAGAAGAAATTGTATCTCAAAATTTTAAAGAGAGAACAACTTATGTATATATGCCAAAAATAAGGGTAACTACTATGAAGGGATAAAAATATGACTCTAAAAATGAAAAATAAAAAATGTTTTTTTTTTTAAAAAGGGATTGATAAGATGTTGGTTCAAAAAAGGAAAAAGAAAAATTCAAAAAAAAGTTAAAAAATTAATTTTGAAAAACTAATGAATCATGGTAAAAAAGCCATGAATTCTATGTGCAGTATTCCCCTAGCGCTGGAGTTCTCCTGTTCTCCTTGATCGGTAAACTTGGTCTTGGCTTGCTGGCTGTTCGTGCTGATCTTCTGGGGGAGGGGCCTGTTGCCGTGGTTCCCACATGTCTTTGCAGGAGGCGGAATTGCCCCGCCCTTGTGAGTCCGGGCTAAGCAAGCTGCTCCGGGTTGCTCTCAGGAGCTTTTGTTCCCTGCAAGCTCTCGGTACAGCTTTGGAGGACCAGGGTGAAAATGGTGGCCTCCCAATCTCCGCCCGGAGGAGCTGAGAACTCGGGGCCCCGCTCCTCAGTGCATCCCCAGAGAAAAGCAGTCACTCCCGTCTCCCCGGTCTCCCGCCGCACTCCGTGCTCACCCGGCCTGTGACCGAGCATTTCTATCTCTGGCACCCGACACCGTGTGGAGTCTCCAAACCCAGCAGATCCCTGCGGTGCGCTTCCGCGCCGCTCCTCCCCGGGGAGGAAGGGGAGTCTCCCCGGATCTGCTGCTTGTTGGGTCCCTGCTGGAGGAGCAGTGGCCTTACTGGGCCGCGGATCACAGTTTATGGCCACCCCGAGCTGAGAGCCCGCGCCTCGGCTCCGTCTCTGCAGCCAGCTTCCCTGCTCTGATACCTGGGATCTCTGCCGCACTCAGGCACCCCCGGTCTTTCTGTGACCCCGGGGTCCTGAGACCACACTGTCCCGCAAGGGTTCCACCCCCCGCTTAGCCACTGGAGCGACGTCCCTTAGCAGAGCCGACTTCTAAAAGTTCCGATTTTGTGCTCTGCGTCTCTATCACTTGCCAGAAGCGGCCGACGGAGGCCCCCTCCCCCGCCTTCTGTCCTCCTGAATATCGCCTCAGATTCACTTCTCCGCACGTCCTACCTTCCAGAAAGTCGTCGCTTTTCTGTTCAGAGTGTTGTTACTATTCTTATCTTCGCTCTCCTGTTGAGTTCGTAGGTGTTCAGAATGGTTTGATCCCTATCCAGCTGAATTCCTGAGACCAGACAAAATCCAGGTCTCCTACTCCTCCGCCATCTTGCTCCGCCCATTCCCCCTGCATTTTCAAGTTTGTGGAAAAGTTTCTCTTTTCCACAAACTTCCTTCCCATAATCCGTGTAATGCTTCACAAGGACTCTGATCATATTTCAATTGTATTAAGGAAGGTGATGCTTAAAAGAAAACAGTAAAAGCTAAATATAGTTAAAAACATTGATATTGGGCGCCTGGGTGGCTCAGTTGGTTGAGCGACTGCCTTTGGCTCAGGTCATGATCCTGGAGTCCCGGGATCGAGTCCCGCATCGGGCTCCCTGCTGAGCAGGGAGTCTGCTTCTCCCTCTGACCCTCTTCTCTCTCGTGCTTTCTATCTCTCATTCTCTCTCTCTCTCAAATAAATAAATAAAATCTTTAAAAAAAAATAAAAACATTGATATTGTAAGTTATGCATAAAAGGAAATTTGGAAAAACAGGCTGTTTTATAATCACCTGAGATCTGAACTTCAAACCTTCCCCCAGCTTCATCACACTTGGGTTCTTGTGAACTTATTTGGCTCCAAATCCCAGTGAGATCCTATACATCAGGAAATTAGAAGACATATGTGATGAAAAAGTCGAATCCAAAACAGATACTCAGGTATGATCCATGAGGGTAGGAGGAATTGAGAGGCATTCATTACTCTAGAGATGGTGAAACAGAATCACATCATTTGTGATACTGCCTTAGGGTATCCAAATAACTGAAGGATATTATGGAATGCTAAAGGGCAGATGCTCAGTCACCACCCTAATCATTCCATATGGAATGCTTGCCCAGGGATGGAGTCAAATATTCTGGAACTCTCAAAGAAAGGCAAATGTCTTTAAATCTCTCTCCTTGGGCGCCTGGGTGGCTCAGATGGTTAGGCATCTGCCTTCGGCTCAGGTCATGATCCCAGGGTCCTGGGATCGAGCCCCACATCAGGCTCCTGGCTCAGCAGGGAGCCTGCTTCTCCCTCTCCCTCTGCCTCTCTCCCTGCTCATGCTTTCTCTTCTCTCTCTCTGTATCTCTGTGTCTCAACTGAATAAATAAAATCCTTTAAAAAAAATAAATCTCTCTCCTTCATTCCTTAACAGAACTTAGCTGTTTCCGCAAAATTAATGTACAATTTCCGTGTTATCTATGTCCAGGTAACTGCTTCAGGTTACGTTGTCAGGATATATCAGTTACAACCCCACCTTCCCAAGCTAATAAATAAGGCATACATATTTTCCCTACCATATTTCATATATGGATACTAGTTATTGGTGGAAAACTGGAATATTGAACACTGGGTAGCCTCCTAAGAAATGCTTGTGGAATCATTAACTATCAGAAAATGAGGGCTACTATCAGGAGCTCCTCATTGAACAGTAAATTCCAATTTAGTTATGTATGCAATCACTTTTCTACTCTCAACTGTTGCTTGAGTTTCTTGTATTAACTTCTAGGGGATGAATGTCTAACTTGGTGAGGTGTCCTAGCTTCACACCCCAAGTGAATGATATGTGACACAGTGCATATTTTAGGCCTGATCATCCCAAACATACTTTCCAAATATGTTTTAAAATGTTTTTGTGTAGCTATTTTTATACAAAGTACTTTCAACCAAATATAAAAATAATTTTATAAGGAAGTTATAGGTCTATAGTGAGGCCTAAAGATTTAGGCTGGGGATGCTGTGAATACAAGTGGCTTTTGGGAGTACATCACATATTAAAACAAGAGATAAGCCCAAAGAGAAAAATATTAGAAACTTTCTCTCCTGACTTCTTTGTTTTATATAGTATAGAACATGAGTGCTGAAAAAAATTAATGAGATATTGAGGAATTAAATATACTTAAATATATTTCAACTTCATTTGCTATGTTTCAACATGGTATGTACCCTACTTGCCTTTAGTTTGGCAGCAGGGGGTCATCTGAAGTGGTGAAATCTGGAAAAACTTCAACAGACCAGCTATACCCAGGAAAAAGAACTATTTATGTTCCTGAGCAGCTTTCTTGAGGGGAGAAGTGGAGGGGGGGGTTCAACATCCTATAATGTATGGGGTATACCACATAAGTAGCTCTTCTCCACCTTCTTGTTGTGTGGCCACAGACTTGTATATTTTGCAAAAACACAACAGATTTCATGCCCATAATATCTCCAGCCACTCCCCTGATCTAAAACTAACATGTGCAATCATAGTTTAGAGAGGCTAATCAGGGCTGGAAGGAAATATGAAAAACACAAGGCACAAGATTGGAAGAGAAACCAGAGTTACAATTTCTCAGAGAATATGAACAAAGGGAAACATGTTCTGCTTACACAAATATAAAGTTCTTGCACTTAAAAAAAGCTGGGTAGGACATGTAGTTCTGATAACATTGGCTGAACTACAAAGTACAGACATTTCACTGTACCCATAGGAGGAACCAGAAGTCAGTTTGTTGTATAGCATAACAAAGAGCTTGGTACTTAAATACTTTAAATGAATGTATGATTTTCAGTGAGGGAACATAAATGAGTAACTTTTACTATATCTCTCCTGAGACTATAAAAGAATGATGTTAAAAATATTTTAAGTCTTTACAGTATGAGCATATGACTGAAGACCTTATTTAATGGGATCTTTCCTATGAACCCGCTGGTGGATGTGGAGGTTGGAGCTCTGGCTGAAGCCCTTCCCACACTTGCTGCACTCATAGGGCTTCTCTCCAGTATGCACTCTCTGATGGATGAGGAGTTTTGAGCTCTGGGTAAATCCCTTCCCACACTTGCCACAGTGGTAGGGCTTCTCTCCAGTGTGGACTCTGAGATGGATGCGGAGATCAGAGCTCTGGCTGAAGCCCTTCCCACACTCGTAGCACTGGAAAGGCTTCTCGCCTGTGTGTGTGCAGCGGTGAATGTGAAGGTTCGAACTCTGACTGAAGCCCTTCCCACACTCCCCACACTTGTAGGGCCTCTCCCCAGTGTGGACTCGCTGGTGGATGTGCAGGTTGGAGCGCTGACTGAAACTCATACCACACTCCCCACACTCATAGGGCTTCTCGCCAGTGTGCACTCGCTGGTGGATATGCAGTTTGGAGCTCTGACTAAAGCCCTTTCCACACTTGTCACATTTATAAGGCTTCTCGCCTGTATGGACTGCGTGATGAATGAGCAGACTCGAACTCCGAGTGAAGCCCTTCCCACACTTGTCACACTTATAGGGTTTCTCATCCGTGTGGACTGCTCGATGGATGAGGAGACTGGAGCTCCTTGTGAAGCCTTTCCCACACTGCTCACATTTGTAGGGCTTTTCTTCTGTGTGGTGTCTTTGATGAAGTAGTAGTTCTGAGTGCTCACTGAAGTCCTTACCACAGTGACTACATCTGTGTAATTGCTCTGCAGTGTGGATTTTCTCACATGGATGACCATCTGAGCTGTTGTTACATCTCTTCCCAAGGTTGTAATGGTTACAGGGTTTCTCCTCTGTATGAGCTCTCCGATGGCTACGACTGACCACTTGTGATTTCCAACCACAAATGTCTTTGTAGGTACAGTCAAAGAGATCCAAAGACTCTTTCATTTGGCCATTTTGGCAATTTGCTTCACCACTGACCAATGGTGAGACCAGTTCTGTTACGTTAGACGTAAGTTTAATTTGAAGGTTCTCTGAACAATGGTCCATGGGAGGACTTTTTCCCTGCAAGACTTTTCTCTGAGTGCTTTCTTCAGTTACAGATAGACTTTTGCTTTTCTGAGGCTCCTGGGGCTCATTTTTACAGAACGTCACTGAGGAGTCCTGTGTGGCCATTTGGCTTGGGACTTTCAAAGACAAATATTCTTCATTTGCCATGTTTTTGTAATCATCACTTTGAAGAGTTACCACATTGCTCTTGTTTCTGGAAATAGAGAAGATGCTTCTCCCTACTTCTGATAAGGGGAAAAATCTAGTTCAGGATTCCTGTACATGTCTCCTGGAAGATTCACAATATAATCCTGACTCTGTTATTGTACTGGCCATATCTTTAAAATTAGCCAGCAGAAAAGCCCCTATGTAATAGATCGCTAAGTCCTTTCTCTTGAAGAGTCTCCATAGAATTTTCTTTCAAGTCTCCTAGGGAACAAAGAGAATTCAGTGATAAGAACACACAAAGAGTAGATTTCAAAATTTTATTTTATTTTTTTAAAGATTTTATTTATTCATCAGAGAGAGAGCACAAGCAGGGGGAGGGGCAGAGGCAGAAGGAGAAGCAGGCTCCCTACTGAGCAGGGAGCCCGATGTGGGACTCGATCCCAGTACCCTGGGATCATGACCTGAGCCAAAGGCAGACGCTTAACCAACTGAGCCACCCAAGCGTCCCAGATTTCAAGGTATTAGAACTGGATTGCCTAATGCCTGAAGATTTAGTAACTAGGAAAAAGTTCAGTCTTGTCCTTATAGTCATGTCCTTTGGGTTAATATCAGAAAGAGAAAGTTTAGCTGTATAAAACAGCTTGTACACAAAATCTTGTCTTGGCTTTTTTTTTTTAAAGATTTTATTTATTTATTTGACAGAGCGAAAGAGCACAAGCGGGGGGAGCAGCAGAGGGAGAGGAAGAAGCAGGCTCCCCTCTGAGCAGGGAGCCCGCTGCAGGACTCGATCCCAGGACCCTGGGATCATGACCTGAGCCAAAGGCAAATGCTTAACCATCTGAGCCACCCAGGCGCCCCTTGGCTTTTAAACATACCCAATAAAAGTGTTCTTTCCCTACCCTGCAGAGGCTATGAATCCCATGTCCTTGTCACAAATAACATTTTATTTGTTTACTTCATTTTACTTTAATTAAATTTGTATCTAATTGGTAACCCACTTTAATAGGAGCTGAGGATACAAAGAAGAAAATAGAAATTCTTTTGCTAAGCAAGCTAGAGCCTACTGGAAGAAAAAAACCATATCAACTGTGGTAAAGCTCTAAATGCAACAACAGATGCATGCACGAGTCGTGGGAGCACAGAGTAGGGACATTTGACCCAAATCTTGGGGAAGAATTCTGGGAACAAATGTAAGGGAGAGAAAAAAAAGTGAAAATGTAGAGAAATATGGCACGCTCAGGAAAACTATATGCAACTTCTTGTGGAGGATATAAAACAGGTGACAGTGGTAAAGAATGTGCCCTGGAGAAGAATGCAGGAGCCCACACAAAGGGTTTGGTGCATACTACTAAGGAGTTAGGGCTACAACCCTCAGGGATTTAAAGTTTAAGGAATTCAGTGGAGAGTGAAATGCCTGACTTTATGATTATAAACACCTTCAGAAATAAGCAAGACTTTAGGTAGAGCAACAACTGCTGCAGCAAATCAGAAGCAAAGTGATAAAAATGGTTAAGAAGAGAAAGGGAGAGATTCATTCTAAATCATGTGATGACTGACTAAATGTGGAAGGAGGCACCCAGCATGATCTTCACATTCCTTGCTTGAGTGACCAGGTATGAGGGTGTAAATGGTAAGACAGGCTGGGGTTGGGAAGAGGGGACCAATAAACACAAACTTTGACTTGGTTAATTTGTGGTGCTGGTGGAACATTCTTGAACTGTTCAGTAATATGGGTCTAGAACTCCGAGAGAGAACTGTGCTAGGAATGCAGATTTTAGACTTACTAGTATGTACATCAGTCATAAAATTAGAGTGAATATCTTAATATTACACTGAGGTGACAAAAGAAGTCCACAATAGTCTTGGAAAAATAGAAAGTTTGCAATCAGCAGGATAAAATGTTGAGGAACTCCTAGATAAAGAGCGGATGGATGAGAAATGATGGAGATACTAGAAAAAAAACCCCAAACACACAGCTCAAATCACATACAGAAGGCTTCCAAAAGAGTAAGAGATCTTCTCAACAAGTCCTAGAAATTCAAATTCCAAACTCAGAACCAACAATTATAAAGTAAGAGAGGTTGATCTTGGAAACAGGTTTATTAATTCACATTAGACCTTTCTTTCTCCCTCCCTTCCTTTCCTATTCATTCATTCATTCATTCATTCATTCAAGTAATCTCTCACCCAATGTGGGACTCAAACTCATGACCCCAAGATCAAGAGTCACATACTCTTCCAGATGAGCCAGCCAGGTGCCCCTCACGTTAGGCATTTCTAATGGCTGGACCAGTTGTTGCCATTAGCAGCACCACTCTCCCAAACACCTTCTTCCCTACAAAAACTGAAATACTGGGTGGCTAAGGGTAGTGGCCCCACATAAGCCTCAAGAACAAAATAAATGGCCAAAAGAAATGCCAAAGAAGGGGCGCTTGGGTGGCTCAGTTGTTAAGTGTCTGCCTTTGGCTCGGGTCATGACCCCAGGGTCCTGGGATCGAGCCCCACATCGGGCTCTCTGCTCAGAGGGAGGCCTGCTTCTCCCTCTACCACTCCCCCTGCTTGTGTTCCCTCTCTCGCTGTCTCTCTCTCTGTCAAATAAATAAAAATCTCAAAAAAAAAAAAAATGCCAAAGAAAGACTCCTAATGGTATTATCTGGGCTGGAGAGAATAGCAGAAGGTGAGGTAATACTGAACCTGCACAATGACAGGGTTGATAAAGTACAAAAAGAAGCAAGTGACTCCACGTCTGCCCAGGATAAAGGCTCAAGGTAACCCCTGAAGTGGGATTTCTGACAAGGGAGATACCTTAGAGCTGGAGATTGAGAAGCAGGGGATGTCCCAGGTAACTTACTGGACTGAAAAGGCAACATCAAAAAGGTGGTTGTAGAAGCACCCCCCATGTGGATTCTTACAGCCACCTCAAGCCCAATCAGCAGAAGCCTCCTCTAAAGGACAGCATGCATGCACCAAAGAGGGTCAAGCATCAGCTGAGGATGTATACTCCAGTATCATACTGTGAACATAAGACTTTTGAAAAAAAATATGAGACAATAAAAACATAAGCAGACCAAAATAAGGTAGAAAACGAACATAAATGAAGATTGGCATAAACTAAAGAATTAACAAACAGAAGAAATAGAATTTAAATGGTACCTAATTGAAATCCCAGAGAAATCTGAAAAGGTATCACATCTAGAAAAACAACATAATCTAATAATAAAATATGAACATACTGCTAAGAAAAATAATCAGAATTCTTTTAAATTAATACAAGGATCGAAAAAGATGACAATTTTAAGACCTAAGACCTACCATGCCCATTTGAAGCACTCAGGTACTATTTGGACAATTTCATGTAAGAGGAACTCCTAGGACATCTACACATGAGGAAACCCAAGGATGAAGAAGTTAAGTAACTTGTGTCATGTCATAGCTACTGTCAGGGAGGCTGATCTTAAGGTCTGCAATCTAGATGGTTCGAGTAGCAAATTAACACACGGTTAAGTTGGAAGACTGAGGGGTCGAGCAGCAAAATTAACACACGGTTAAGTTGGAAGGGGGATCCTCCTAGAATGTGGAATAAAAAGGACAGACAGATGGAAAGATAAAAGTAAAAGCCCATATTGTAGGAGTTCCATGAATATAGTGAAGACAAAATGAAGGGAGAGAAATGATCAAAGCAGTAATAGATAAAAATGTTTCTTAGAATTCACAATTCAAGGCTCACTGAATGCTTTGCGTGGGAAACCTCTGGATTTCAAGGAAAAAAAAATTCCAGAAAATGCTAAAAGCATTCAGACAGAAATGGCAGGTTGTGTGCAAATAAATGAGAGTTATATTGACACTGAACTAACAATCAGCAATACTGGATACCTAAAGATAATTGAGCAATATCTTCCAATTTTGTAGAGAAAGTGTGAAAAAGATGATACATGATACAAGAAATAGCAGTGAGCAAAGAAGTCAATAAAACAATGAAGCTGAATCAATTGCTGCTACATAAAACAATAATAAATAACCAAATTAACCCAAATGCTATAAAACAGTATGGGATGAAAATCACTCCAAATAAAATATATTTTAAAAAGCAAGAATTAGCTTTAGGAAAGAAAAAAAAACTATAATCATAGTACACTACTTGACCCTGCAGGGAACAAGAGTTACAAGGTCAAAGCAATGTAAGCATTAATCACTGATGTGACCCTGACATAAAAATCTTGGGAGGATGCGCATGTTGGGGGAATTAATGTAAAAGGTCTAAATCCTCATCTATGATGTAGAAAAGTCAATACAGAGTATAAAATATTGATCAACTGAAAAACAGTAGTATATTATAATAAGCTCAAACTGGACTGAGATACCATTTTCCACCTGTTACCCTGGCAAAAACCCAAAGCCGGAAGCCACACTGCTTGTGAGTGTAAATTTGTATCACCCCCCAAGAAGGACATTTTGACAATTATCTATCAAAATCATAAATGTATGCACTCAGCATTCCAGCTTGGGGGTTTTATTTTTCAGATTTCCAGGCAGAGTTGTGAAATGATATTGCACAAGATTTACTCACTGCAGATGACTTGTGACAGCAAATGACCATAACCTGCTAGAGAGGAGTTAGGGACATGATGAAAGGCTTATACTATGCACCTTTTTCTTTTTGTAGTATAACTTTAATAATTTAAAAACATTTAGTACATTTGGGAACTTTGTTTTCTTTGCTGCTTGCGCATAATTTATTTTCTGCCTTTTCTCAGAATGTTCAAAATTTTCATTGTACAGTTTTTCCAGCTTTATTTAGGTATAACTGACAAGTAACACCGTGTACCTTTTTATGCCTTTTTTTTTTTCTTAAACCAATGTGAATATATTTGTTTCTTTAAAAAAAATTTAAGTAGCGGGGCACCTGGGTGGCTTAGTTGGTTAAGCATTTGACTTCAGCTCAGGTCATGATCTCAGGATCCTGGGATCGAGCCCCCGTGTCAGGCTCTGTGCTCATCCGGGAGTCTGCTTCTCCCCCTGCCCCTCCCCCCCGCTTGTGCTCTCTCTCTCTCTCTCTCTCTCTCTCAAAATCTTAAAAAAAAAATGAGTAGCTGCATAAATGTATTATTTGGAAATACGAAGGCAAATACAATAAGGAACAGTGGAAAGGATTAAAACCAAGTGACTATAAGAAGCTACCCTGTGGCATAAAGAGCAGCAGAGCAGGGAGACTGGCTTTTGTAATAAGACTTTTGATATAACTTGCTTTACCTAGGTTAATGTATTATTTTGTTCACAGAGTTTAAAAGTAATGGCAAAAAGAAAAAGGAAAAAGAAAAACAGTGCAGTTTGGAACAGTTAAGTCATGTGCTGGGCCTAAGTTATTAAATGGTTGAAGGATACTGCCTCAACATCCTTGCTGTACAATGCTTGGGAATGACTGCAAAAATGGCAGGTCTATGAAAATCAGTGGGGGAGACATTGTATTAATGGTAGTTTTTTTTTTTTTAAAGATTTTATTTATCTATTTGAGAGAGAAGGACAGCACAAGCAGCGGAGGGGCAGAGGGAGAGGAAGAAGCAGGCTCCTGGCTGAGCAGGGAGCCCGACGTGGGGCTTGATCCCAGGACCCTGAGATCATGACCTGAGCCTAAGGCAGACACTTAACGACCGAGCCACCCAGGCACCCCAATCGTAGGTTTTATAAATAGTTATGAAACCTTGTGATACTCGTTTTTTAAAAATATTTAAAATAAAGAATGAGTATTTAATATCAGAAGAAAATGCTGATGTAATGAGAAAAGGGATCCTTTTAACAGGGAGTATTTATGTCATAACAGAGATCTCTAAGACATACTGCATAAGATTGCCAGTTGAAAAATACACACAGTATAATCTCATAAAATTTTAACACATTTGTAATATACACACCTATGTATGGAGTACATAAAAAAAGGATACACAAACTATTATTAGTGATATCATTTCACAATACTTCTGTGTTGATTCTTTTAAATTTTTATATCTTACTTGCATTATAAAATGTTGGACAACCATGTTCAATTTTTTGTCAATTAAAAATGAAAACCTAGGGGCACCTGGGTGGCTCAGGGATCAAGCCCCGCATCGGGCTCCCTGCTCCATGGGAAGCCTGCTTCTCCCTCTCCCACTCCCCCTGCTTGTGTTCCCTCTCTCGCTGTGTCTCTGTCAAATAAATAAAATCTTAAAAAAAACAAAAATGAAAACCTAGCTCCAAGCTCGAAACCAGAAGCACATATCCTACTTCATTTTTGCCCCACTGCAAACCACTTTCTACCCAGCAATCTCACTGATAGTGGGTAAATCGGATCATACCACCCTGTTGTCCACAGGCTTCCCACTAAACTTAGCATGAATTCACACTTTTTACCAGTGCCTTCAATGCCACAAATGAGCTAGGCCCTTCCCACCATGTCTCCCGCCTCTGTTTTTCCCAGGTGCTCCCTGTATTCTCACCACGCTCCTTCCAGATTTCAGATTTTCCTTTGTACTATTCTCTCTGCTTGGAATATTCTTAACCTAACCAGTCACCTGTTTCATGCCTATTAAGCCTTCAGATCTCAGTTGAAATGTCATGTCACAGGCTTTCCCTGAAACTTTCTTTTTTTTTTTTTTAAAGGTTTTATTTATTTGGGAGAGAGAATGAGAGAGAGAGAGAGCATGAGCCGGGGGGAAGGTCAGAGGGAGAAGCAGACTCCCTGCTGAGAAGGGAGCCTGATGTGGGACTCAATCCTGGGACTCCAGGATCATGACCTGAGCCGAAGGCAGTTGCTTAACCAACTGAGCCACCCAGGCGCCCCTCCCTGAAACTTTCAACAATACATACATTATCACTCTTGTCCCATCCCATGCCTTCATTCTCTCAGGGCACATTATTTTATCCTTCACAGGACTTAGCAGTTTATAATAATATATTGTGTTTACTTAATGCCTCTTTTACCAAGACTGTAAGACACATTTCTTCTTTGCTAATCTCCATGGTAGTCAAATTTTAAATCTTGACTATGTATTCCCAGCACAGGAAGTATTAAAATACATTGCTTTTCCTCCAGAAACTTGGCTGGAAACAAGGAAAATAAATCAGACTTGCAGATCCAATGGTTAATATAAAAGCATACCAAAAAAAAAAAAAATACCCAATCAGGTCTGATGAGACTGTGAGATACAAACAAAGCTTTGAGAAGGAATGGTCAAAGGTTTCACACTAGACTTCAAATAAAATCTTAAAGGACAAAATTAGTCAGGAACCAGAGCATGATAACCATCAAAGTTTCCAGAGAAAGCCAGGCAGGGAGTTTTGAGGCTCTAAACCAGCTACTAAAGGTAATTCCAGGTTTTTATGCAAAGAGTGACAAGATAAATGATATATTAGGGGAGATAAGTCTACTCGCAACATCTACCGTGAGCCTGAAGAATGATGTCAACGATCTGTCTTTATTGTTACCATTATTAGCATGAAGTGGACCTATTTTAGAGTGCTATCTGTGGGACTTAAGTGTTAATAAATTTAAAAGAACTTAAAGTCAAAAAAGAATTGGTAAGAGGATTACAGATGCTGGGGATGGCGAGGGACAAACTTAATGGCTCATTTCTAACCTATGGTGCTGGTAGAATGTTAATACTGACAAAAGTGGGAATATGAGAAGTTAAAAAGGAAAATAACTTAGAAATTCTCAATAAACTGAATGTGAAGTGACACTGGATATTCAAGGGTAGATAGCCCATAACCAAGAAAGTACATGGGAATAGAGTTTCATATGAGGATAGGAGATAAAGACATTAGGGTTATCACAGTAGAAAGGATAGTTGAGGCCATTTATGTGTGTGCCAGCTCTTCGAGGGAGGCAGACAAGTGTACAGATACAGTGTACATTCTCAACAGGGGTACTACTGACACCAAGGGGGAGATAACAAAAAAAAAGTGGAGAAACATTGATAGATGGTGATCTAAAGGCAAAGGGCCTTTTAAGATTTCCAAAGTTAGAGGAAAGACAGAGAAGCCACTGAACATGCAGAGAAAAGGAACAGGAGAAAGGCCAGAGGAAATAAGAAAACAATGACTTCAGGGATGCCTGGGTGGCTCAGTTGGTTGGGCATCTGCCTTTGGCTCGGGTCATGATCCCAGTGCCCTGGGATGGAGTCCCGCATCGGGCTCCTTGCTCAGTGGGGAGCCTGCTTCTCCCTCTGCCTGCAACTCCCCCTGCTTGTACCCTTGCTCGTTCTCTCTCGCCCACGCTCTCTCTCTCTAACAAATAAATAAATAAAATCTTTAAAAAAAAAAAAGAAAAAAGAAAACAATGACTTCATACATGTCAAAAAGTTTGAAGGTTAAGGTGAACACTATCAAAGCCATCAGAAGAATTGGTATTAGTAAATCTTGAAGAAAAATTAAAAAAGGAAAAGCTCTGAAAGGGACAAAAGTTTAATAGTGACCTCTAGGTGAACAATTCTGGTACAAAGAGCACAGGCATTAGGTTTACATAAAGAAAATGGAAACATGGGACTCTGACTACTTACAGGGACCAATTCACTCTGTGGTGCTTGTCTTACCTCCCAGGTGTAGCTAAAAACAATGGTTCGAGAGCCACAGTTATGAGAGAACCATGCGTACAGAGGCAGGAAAAAGCCCTGAAAGTCACTATTACAGGCTACTTCTTTTCGGTGGTTTTTGTACAATGTCCATTTTTACTACAAAATGGCAATTTCACATGGTTTAATCTAGTAGGTAGATATGTATCTTACATCTAATTAAAAATTCTTTCTCATTAATTTTTTTAAAGATTTTATTTATTTGTTTGACAGAGAAAGATAGCACAAGCAGAGGGAGAAGCAGGCTCCCCGCTGAGCAGGGAGACTGATGCGGGGCTCGATCCCTAATGACCTGAACCAAAGGCATATGCCCAACTGACTGAGCCATCCAGGTGCCCCATATCATTATATTTTTGTAATGGGTACACATTTTTCTCTGGTATATTCCACTATAATTTGTATAACCAACACCTGTGATACATTTGGTGAGTAATTTTTTTCACTATTTTAAATAATTCTATAATGACTTATCTTTTTCCACAATTTTCAGTTGAAGTTACTAATTATTTCCTTATAATAGATACCTAAAAATGAATTATTACATCAAAAATGTTTAATGCTCTTTGATTCAAGCAGTCAAAATGTTTTTGAGAAAAACTGTGTCAATTATACTCGTATCTTTCTCTATGGTATGAAATTTTGTCTCATCACAAGTATTGTCTGATATTCAGAAGGGGAGACGGATGAATCCCTGAATGGGAAGAAAAGAAGCAATGGAAACTAGATACTGTAGGGTGGGGATATTTAATGAAAATAAGGTCCAAGCAAAGATGGTACAAGGCCAATGTGGGGAAAATGTGGGAAAAGATAAGAGTACCAATAAGAAGGTCAGTGTGTATGGGAAAGACCACAAGCATCTGAAAAGGAAGAGGGGGAATAAGGGAAGAGACAAAGGTATATCAGTATGTGCAAAGTATCCTTTTGATGCCCTGGCTTTTTCCACAGACCGGAGAACTTCAGAGAGAACTCAGAATATTTCAAAAGGGACTCCTCTTCCATGTATTAGCCTGAGCTTGTAATTTGCCATGGTGCCTAGCTGATTTCTTTGGAGTTCATTCGCCCTTATATAATGATCTTCACCCTGCTCTGAGAGAGTACTTCTGGGTAACAGAGAGATCGGGTAACTGTGCAGAAAGCAAAATCAGTCCCAAGAGATGGTTTTATAAGGGATATGGTTTCTAAGACGACTCAGTAAAGCTACATTCTTCAGTTCTTAACAAGCCAAATTCTTTGGCTGCTTAAAATAATCAGAAACATCTTTTGTGCCAAAAGGAAACTTTTGATTCCTAAACCACAATCCCTGGGGCCTCATTACTATTTAAAATTGAAGAAACAAAGAGTCCAGTGGGCAGGTGTCCAGGCTCATGTTCTTACCTACGGAGACCAACTGGCCGTTGTTCTCCAGCATCACAGCTCGGTGTAGCTTCCTCTGAGCGGGGTCCCGGAAGCCCCGCTCCTCCTCAGTGAAGCCCCCAGAGACATCCTTGAATGTTACCAGTTCCTAAAACATTAAGCAAATTCCTCCTCAACTGACAACTGTTTGCACAAATGCCCTGGAAGGACTGTGGGGCTGGTAGCATTGGACAAAGTGAGAAGGGGACAGAAGAGTACAGTTCAGGGGGCTGAGTCATCTAAGTCAAGTTTTGTTGGAACAGCTTTCCTTTCTCATCTACTTGGCTACTTCTATCCAAATCCTTCCCCTCCTGCCCACAACTCATTCAAGCTCAAGCTGTCCAGTTACTGAATCTTTCTTTGTCCCTGTCATTTCATGGTCATTACTGAGTTGTCCTTTCCACCCGATTTCTACCATTATTCTGACAACCTCAACACTCAAGAGAACAATTTGCTGAATGCTCTAACCTCACATTTCTTAATTTCTTTATAGTGCTCATCATCTCTGTCTCATTTCTTCACACTCAAAAAACCATGACCAGGGCCATTTCACTATGTGGACCACTCTGCTTTTGAAATATTAATCTCTTAATATTGTACTCCTTAAAAACATCTTCCTGATCTTTTTGCTCTTCCTCTTCCATCACACCTGCTTTATCAAGATCACCACCCTCAACTCTTCCTCTTTTTTTCCTCCCAAAGTATACTTCTGATCAAGTCTTCCCTAGTCCTATCAATCATATGTTCTTTCTTGTTCTAAACTAAGTAGTTGAACATTCCTGGAAAAAAGAAAATAGCACACATAAACAAACCATGATACTCTCCTTAGGTATTCCCAAATATTTACATCCAGCCCTGTTTCTCCTCACCTGCAGGCTCCAAATCTCTACCTAACATCTGCACTTAGATGTCTAGGAGGCACTTGAAATTTAATAGGCCCCAAGGGAACTCTTGCTCCCAACAATCTCCATCAATATCTGCTCTTCCCTAGGGGTCCCCACTTATAGTAAATGGTCACACAACCTACCCAACTGCTGAAGCCAGTCTTAGAAGTCATTTTGATTCTCTCCTCTCTCCCTCACATTTTATCCGTCACCAAGTCCTACCTCTAAAATGTATCAGAATCTACCCACTTCTCTCCATCTTGCACAGTTATGGTTATAAGCCCCAGCCATCATGTAGTCCCAACTGTGCCAACCTCCCAATTTGTCTCTCTGCTTCCACACTTGCTCTCTAACACAATGAATTTTCTACAGAGTAGCCAGGGTGATCTTTTAAAACATATACCACATCAGGCATGAAACCCTCCAAAGGCTTTGCAATGGACATCAAGTAAAATCTAGATCCCTCATCTTGGCCTGTAAGGTTTTATAGACTGGGGTCCTGTCATTTCTCCAACCTCATCCTGAATCACTCTGTGTCACACTCAGCCCCAGTGACCTTGCAGGTCACCTATCCCACATCAAACCTATCCCAACTTAGGGCCTTTGCACTGGCTGTCCCCTCTGCTGAGAACGTTCTTTTCCCACATCTTCATACGTCTGGTTCCTTACCATTCAGGTCTCAGCCAAATCGCTACTCCTCAGAGAAGCATTTCCTTGACTGTCTAATCCACAGTGGCACCCAGAAACTACCACTTCTTGTTTAATTTCTTTGTACTACTTATGTCTTATCCCATTTTCTTATTTATTCATTTGCTTTCTTATTTAACTGTCTCTCCCCACTATGATACATATTCCTTAAGAACAGAGAGATATTTGATCCTTGCATCCCCAAGGCCTCAAGCAATGCCTGGCATCTAATAAGAATCCAGGCGTTTATTTAGTTAACTTCACAGTGACTCTGGTTCCTTCCAGGGTTCTGTTGATGGAGCAACACTTCTCAAACTACCTCTGGTGAAGGACAAGTTTATTTTAAAAAGTTTCTAATATGTGACACTTTTGTCAGGTATTTTTACAAAATACAATAAAGAAGAGTTACTAGAAATAAAAACCCAGATGTATAAAATGCCAATGCCATTTAAAAAATATTATATTTGACAGACATAACATTTTTAAACAGTCTTAGTTTCTCTCCTTATGTCTTTGGAAACTGGTAACAAGCAGCAGCCTGTGGACTGGCACCAGCCTTTGGGCCATACCCTGAAAAGTAGAATGGCAGAATACACACAAAATGACTAAGAACCAAGTGAAGCCAACGAAGCAGCTCAACTCTGGGCCAGGGAAGTACCTGATAACCTTCAGAACTCCAACACCTCAGGCCTGAAGCTGAAGGGGCACTACCCACACGCTCCTCAGGAAACTGAAGAAAACAGGGCTGTTTGTAGGAGTGACAGGACTACCCTCCTTATCACCAGTGGAGAAGGTAATGATGAGGGAAGGTGGCAGTTTCCTCCCAAGCTCTCCTCTCAAGGTCATGGGTCTCCACTGTGTCTGAGGTGAAAGAGATGAGACTGGGCTCAAGAAGCCTGCAAGTCCAGTGGCACCTGGGTGGCTGTTGGTTAAGCATCCAACTCTTGATTTCGGCTCAGGTCATGCTCTCAGGGTCCTGGGATTGAGCCCCGTGTTGGGCTCCACGCTCAGTGGGGAGTCTGCTTGAGGATTCTCTCTCTTCCTCTGCTCCTACCCGCCCCATGCGCTCTCTCTCTCCCCCTCTAAAATAAATAAATTTAAAAAAACAAACAAACAAACCTTCAAGTCCCTGCGCAAAGGTGGGACAGAGAAGGGGTAGAAGTGAAGGTTGCTGCCTCAGGGACCCATATATACACCCCCTAGGACAACAGTGCCTGGGGTACATCGAGCAGTAGAATTAGCCACTCCTCTGAATCAGACTTTCTCCTCAGCCTCAGAGAACAAGGTTTCTTTCTGTCCAAGGCTAACCTCTCCTGATGCATTCTAGCTCCAATCCTTTTCTTCCTTCTGAAATTCAAGTCCATCAATTATCTTTTTTCCCTTTCATTTCTGATCCATTTTTCCACTCAGTCATCTGGATGGTCTAAGACTTCTACCCAATCTCAGTAATATTCAAACCACTTCAGATCTTGTCAACTCATCTCCCAAATCTCCCACCATAGTATTACCTCTTCTTTATTTTCACTGCCACTGTCCTATGTAAGGCACTCATTTCATACCTAGATCACAATAACTCCTTACCAAGTCTTTATCCACAGACTGAAAGACAGAATCATTAATTTTTTAAGATCTCACAAAGTAGTGGGGAGAATTCCATGCCAAGAATGGAAAGGGCACATACATATATATATATATATATTTTTTTTTTCTTTTTGAAATGATACATTGATGGACTACTAACTGCAGTAGATTGAAGATTGCTGGATAAGAAATGGTAGGACAGTAGGCTAAATGAAAGAAATCAGTGTGACAAAGGAAAAGGGAAAGAAAATAGTGGTTCGGCTAAAGACAAAGCTGGGAATGAAGAAATCTGAATAATGAACAGTCGTGTCCCCTGCCCCCCATCACTGGAGCTAAGTTACACCCAAGGTGGACTCAGTATCCTGAAGGCCAACCAAAGGGGAAGGTCATGGGACTAGTAGTTTCCTGTTCCCACCTGACAAATTTCAAACTTTTTTAAAACTACATATATCATGTGGCTTTCCACTTCCTTTTTAGAGCCCATCCTCGCCGGATGCAACAATTTACTTAGAGGCAGGAAACTAATGCTGAAGTCAGGAGGTGGACAAGATCTGTCATCACAGCGGATTACCTGCAGTCAACCAGATGTCATGCTGTAGTCTAGAATAGCCCTTTACATGCTGCTTCTGCCTTGACTTGTATTTCTCACATCCATTTTGCAACTCCTTCTAGTTTCAGGACAATCAACAACTGTCTTTCTGAACATGAAGATAAGTTAAATGTTTCCTCCTCCAAGATCTCATAGTATTTTTCCCATCTCTCTACCAAAGCTATAAAATCTGTCTTCCAAATTAGCTACCAGATTCTAAAGGACAGGGGCCATGTTCCGCTAATCTTTAAATCCCCAGCAACTAGCTCAACTGACTAGGAATCTAAATGATATTTATAAATTCACATTCAACTTAAATGAATAATGAAAAGATACAAGTAATGAACTTCAGGATCATCAAGGGAAACTCTTATTTTTACACATGAGAAAACCAAGGATGATAGTGAAGTGACTTACTCAAGGTCACAAAGGTAGGGGTTAAATTGGGACTCCTGCCTTTCAGCAGACTCAAGGAGAATGTCTGGTATATAAGAGAACACTCAATAAATATCGGTGGAATGAAATCCTTTCTTTAAATTCAAGTTATTAACATATACCAGAATCTCAAAATTTCACTGTATTAGCAATCCCCAATGTTGTGATAAATAATCTTCATCAGGGACCAGGTAGAGGAAAAGGAAGGAAAATACAGAGAGCACAGGGTCTTATTCACATTAATTTCCCTTGAAGTCCTCAATTCCTTTGCAAGGCACAGAGATGGCATTCTCAGGACCTTGAGGCAGCTTACTGCCTTCTAAGCCCATTTTTATAAGAGCTCATGTTCTCTTCCTATGTATATAAGAACTGTATTTGCCAAGCAAGTTTGCTGGTAGTGGTGTTAAGAAACAATTATTTCTTCCTTAAAATCCAGCCTGATACTTCATTCACGTAACTTCTGGTGTAATTGACCTGTTTAGCTCTGGAGAGGGAATAGCATGGAGTTGGAAGACATGGGCTTTCCTTCTGACTCTGCTGCTCTGCAACAGAGGACACGGTGTTTGCCATCAGCTTTCTCAGAATTAGAGCTCTCCTTGGTAAAATGCCAGCACCAAAGCAGAGAGAGGGCTGGCTGATCCCTTCCATTTCAAACATTCTATGATTCTAAGTGTCAATCTTGAGGTAACTTTCTAGGAATGGTTTTATAGAGACAAATGAATAATCAGTTTCTTAAAAAGTGCTACTCGGTAATTTAACAATTCATTGTACCAATTAAACATGTAGATATGTTGGTAAAGGGAACGAAGCAATCAGAGCATAAAAGATGAATAACCCATCTTACCTACCTTAATGATCACATCGAGTATGTAGAGAAATATCTCACATTAAATCCAACAAATCGTTGGATGTACAAAGGCCAATGGGATTAAAAAAAAGTGAAATTCTTTTAGTAGGTTTGGGGTTGGGGGAAGTGTCTGTGACTCTTAATTCTTAAAAAACACCACAGATAACTCTGATGAATAATTTGGTTAAGAAGCATTTCTGGGACTGATTTGGTAACTACTGTGCTGGCATTTAACAGATTTTTTAATGTTTAATAAATGGTTATTGTTAATATGTATATTTTATTTTTTTCATATATGGAATCTGCTCATGAAGAAAAGCACCATAATTTATAATTGTTTGTTTTCCTGAGACCACTGAACACTGGCCAGGGCGTGTGATAACTGAATAACTTTCAATGTGAGTGAAATGTCTTGGCAGGAAAAGGGTGACTTTGAGAGAGGACCAGGCAAAGATGCTGTGTGGAGTCTTTCAGTAGAATAGCTGAGTGCTTTGGGGAGTGGGCCAAGTTCATGGAGGGAGGGTGGTTCCGTAAAAATGATGCGGAATTTAAAGTAAGCAGCCACCTGTGCAGACTCTGGACACGTCATTTGATAGCTACATGTCCTCAGTATATTAATGTTCTTACACCCATATTTATAAAATGTATGTCTCACACTGAAGTCTGACAATAAAAATAAAGTACAGAACAAACACAGGACCTGACACCAGATAGGTGTCAATTAATGCTGATGTTCTTCCTTTGTTCCAAGCAAGAAAGGTTATGTTCATTCTCAGATGGCATTTTCAGAGAAGAAACACCAACTCACCTGGAACTTGGTCATTTCCTCCTCTCAGGAAGGACAGAATCCTTGGAAAGATAGAGTTAGAGAAAGAGAAAAAGCCATGAATATCAAGTCCACCTTGCAGGATACAGAGTAGCCAGTCCAGCAAGACTGTAGGAAAAAAGTTACTCTGCTCCTGTTACTAACCCCTTTTTAGTCAACCCTTCACACGCTCTCCTGAGATGCCTTTCTAGTCTCCCCCAGGCTGCACCTCCCTCGCCTCTCTCCACAGGGTTTTGGATTAAACAGGCCAAGCCTCCCTGCCAAACCCACGAGGGTGAGTAAATTCCGCTGCCCCCAGCAACACTAAGATGTGTCCATTTCCTCAGGGTTTCTGATTTCTGCCCTAAAATTCGATAAAGACCGGTAGGAGCTCTCATCTCAGATGCTTTGCCTCTGAATGGATTTCGACTCCCTGAGGCGCTTTCCCCGACCAGCCTCATTTCTGGGGTGGGAGGACAGTGCTGTTGGGACAGAAACCTCGGTCCCTTAAAGAGGCCCCTCTAGGTCGCCTAACGTCCACCGAAAACCGTGGAATAAGGCCAGTCACCGGCACAGAAATGGCCGGTGCGGCCAACTACGAAGCCTCCAGGCCGGCCAAAGCCAGAGCTCAGCCGGGTGAAGGATGGGTCCCCCGGAGCCGCAGCCACTTCTGCGCTGGGGGCGCTTAGACTCAGGTGATCACAGGTCCGAAGGACAGAGCGGCGGTCGCGACGCTCGGACGCACGTGCGACCCCGGGCCGCACCTCCTCCAGGTCGCGCGCCCTCCCACAGCTGCCCAACCAGGCTTCCGGATCTCAGCGGTCCTGCACCTCCCCCGAGGCACTCCCACATCCCAACCACCAGACGCCTCCCTGCCCGCGGCGCTGGCTGTCCTGTCCCGCGCGTCTCACCTCCCACGTGGAATACGATACCTGGAAAAGCAGGACTCCCGACACTGACCCGCACCCGCGCCTACGGGCTCGGAACTACAAGTCCCAGAAAGCTGGGGGATGGCCACGCCCATTTCCGACGCACGCTTCCGGCGTTGGTCCGGGCTTCGCGGCCTGTGGCGCCGAGGTTTGTTGCTCGCCTCTGGCGTCCGCTTGTTCTCTGTTGAGGTTAGAGACTAATTTGTTCAAGTGCCCTTATTTTTTTGTTGCTGTTGTTAAACTAACAGGTAAGAATTATTTTAGGAATACCCATTAAAGGGTTTTTTATTTTGCTGAAGTGCTACTGGCGTGAAAAGAACGTAAATATCAGCTCTAATTTTGTCTTTGCCTTTAAAAAAATATTCCGAAACGAACATATGCTACTCAGCATCACCAATTCGGCTCCAAAGTTCATGCATTTGGCAAACATGAGGGCCTGCTATGTTCCAGGAACTTAAAAATCACTGGATATTAAATATTTATTTATTTTTAAGATTTTTATTTGGCAGAGACACAGCGAGAGAGGGAACACAAGCAGGGGGAGAGGGAGAGGGAGAAGCAGGCTTCCCGCTGATCAGGGAGCCCGATGTGGGACTCAATCCCAGGACCCTGGGATCATGACCTGAGCGGAAGGCAGACGCTTAACGACTGAGCCACCCATGCGCCCTAGATATTAAATTTTAGTGGGATAAAGAAGCAATACTTGTTTATACATAAATGGTATAGTGTGTTATAAAGTGATATGTGTTACGGAAAAAGTAGAGCTGATTTGGAGGATTAAGGGGTGTTGGTGTGCGTTGAGATATGCTTTGCAGTTTTATTTTTTTAAGATTTTATTAGAGCACAAGCAGGAGGAGCAGCAGGCAGAGGGAGAAGCAGGCTTCCCACTGAGCACAGAGCCTGATCTGGGATTCCATCCCAGGACCCCGGCATCATGACCTGAGCCGAAGGCAGACGCTTAACTGACTGAGCCACCCAGGCACCCCTGCTTTGCAGTTTTAAATAGGGGTTATTGGAGCAAAGATACTGAGATGAAGTAATCAGTCTCACGACATTCAGAACTCTCTTACATGTACACAGGCAACTATTTATGCACACACATACTTTTTAAACAACATGGGGTCATGCCATATATATGGGCCTACAGTTTGCTTTTAAAAATTCAATAGTACTTACTGTGTATCATAAATTTACCAGAGAAGGGGCGCCTGGGTGGCTTCGGTCGGTTAAGCCTCTGCCTTCAGCTCTGTTCATGATCCCAGGGTCCTGGGATCGAGCTCCGCAGCGAGCTCCCTGCTCAGTGGGGAGCCTGCTTCTCCCTCTCCCTCTGCCTACCTCTCTGCCTACTTGTTCTCTCTCTCTCTGTCAAATAAATAAATAAAATCTTTAAAAATAATAATAAATTTACCAGAGAAACAAACCCTGCCCCCTTGACACCCTTTTAACTGTTACAGCCTTCAAGAGGTGGGCGCCAAAATTCTCCCAGACTACACCTTCATTACTTTCACCCCTCCCTGAGGGGCACAAGACCACTCCCAACTCTCCCCAGGACCTTCCCTTCAGATTTATTTTGGGAGTTAACTGTTGCCTGGGCCTCTCCTCTGTATCTTCCCCCTTCGTTAGTGTATTAGCTTCCAATTGCTGCTGTAATAAATTACCACAAACCTAGTGACAAAAAAAAACAAATTTCTTTTCCTACAGTTCTGGAGGTCAGAAGTCTGAAATCAGTTTCACTGGGCTAAAGTCAAGGTATCAGCACAGCTGGTTCCTTCTGCAGGCTTAGAGAAGGATTTGTTTCCTTGTCTTTCTCAAAGTACATTTGATAGCCTCTATTTCTTGGCTGTGGCTTCTACTTCCATCTTCAAAGTGCTTGACTCCAATCTCTGCTTCTGTCATCACATTACCTTCTCTTGCACTGACTCATGTGTTCGTCTATGGACTGATGAGGACTTACATCAGGCCCACCTGGATAATCCAGGATAATTTCCCTACGTCATGATCTTTAATCACATTCACAAAGTCCCTTTTGCTGTATGAGGTAACATTCAGTTTCTTCGGATTAGGACAGAGACACATTTGGGTGACCTACCATGTTTGGAGAGGCTCCTCCTCTGAGTTGCCTTCCTACCTTTTGTCTGGGGAACATAAAGTATCAGGGCCTTATTGCTCTCCTAAATATTCCCTGATCCATTGATTCTGTCACCCTTGCCTTGACTCTCACTTTCTGATGTTCTCAGTTAACTCATCCAGTTTAGAGGCCATGGCTCATCACTAATGGTTAGACCTTTGCATATACTGTCAACTCTCTTGCCCATGTCTCACTTGGTTATATTCTGCCGATAAAACACCAAACCTGGTTGAATCCAGTTCTCTCTGTTCTGTGCTTGCACTTTTGTAGTAGATGTGGCCTGAGAGAAACACATGGCCATGATGATTGGTCTCACTTTCAATTTATGACCACTAAGGTCAAGTGGGCCCTTAATGCTGCCCAGCTATCCTACTACATTTGCTTAGTCCATACATTCTTTTAACAATTTCACACCTTCTCCTCACTCTTCAAGCCTCTGACAACTCTTTGTCCCATTTCACTCACAGCTGATGACTTTGCTTTCTATGAGAAAAGAGAACTATACTGTCCAAGACCGTCTGCCCACCTTTCTCCACTGGAATCTGTATGCTCTACTTTCCATTCTAAATGAACAGCCTCAGTTCCTATTTAAGACAACTCTCCATTTGTACCCTGAATTGTATCCCCTTTCTCACACATGAGGGTATTCCTCTTCCTCTTCTGTATTAACAGTTTTTCATTCCATACCGAATCATCAACATACTAATGAATATGCTGTAACATCTTCTATAAAATGGGACGCCTGGGTGACTCAGTCAGTTAAGTGGCTGCCTTCAGCCCGGGTCATGATCCCAGGGTCCTGAGATCGAGTCCCACATTGGGCTCCTTGCTCAGCAGGGAGCCTGCTTCTCCCTCTCTCTCCCTCTGCTTGTGCTCTCTCTGTCAAATAAATAAAATCTTAAAAAAAAAACTTCTATAAAATACCCCTTTGTCCTTCATCCCATTTCTCAAGCTACTACCCCATTTCTCTGATCCTTTTTATTGCAAAACTCCTTAAAAAATTGTCTTTAAGAGATGTTTCCAATTCCCATTCTCTTGAATCCACTGCAATTAGGTGTTTTTCCCCACCAATCCAATGGAAAAGTTACCATTAGATTTCAATATCCTGTGTTCAAAATCTATAAATGAAAAACGTTTAGAATGGGAGAAATTGACAAATTACTATCAAACTTGGGTATTTTGACACACCTCTTACAGAAAAAAAAATCAAGCCAGCAAAAATCTGCTTGGGATATGGAAAATCAGAAAAATACAGTTAAGCCTGATTTAGTAGGTAAATATAAAATAGTAGACCCCCAAAGCAGAAAATAACTTTTTTTAAAAACATGAAAAAGTCACAAAAATCCTATTAAAAATGATAAAATGTCGGGCGCCTGGGTGGCTTAGATGGTTAAGCGTCTGCCTTCACCTCAGGTCATGATCCCAGAGTCCTGGGATCGAGTCCTTCATTGGGCTCCCTGCTCCTTGGGAGCCTGCTTCTCCCTCTGCCTCTCTCTCTCTCTGTCTCTCATGAATAAATAAATAAAAATCTTTAAAAAAAATAAAAATGATAAAATGTCAACAAATTTTAGAGTTTATATTATATAGTCAACTTGCAGTTATCAAAATGGACTTTAGATGGACCCTCTCTATAGATGCTAGCCCATGAATCCGCTGTCCACAGGATTTCTGACATCACCTACCAAAGTGCTGAACTTTTTTTCTGTCCATCCCAGAGGTTCTCAAATATTACTTCAACAGCAAAAGCTGATCTCCAATCCTGTAAAGAACATGGCAGCCATCTGAGAAAGTCCTGCAGTTGGAGGTAATGCTATTTGGAGTATGTAAACCATCTATTGTGCTTTCATATAAAAACCAATTAGAACATTGAAATGTATCATTTATGATTCTGATTCCCACTTTCCAAGAACCTAAGACTATATGTTACTTGGATTATTTTGACTTTTATAATGTGCAACGAAGAACTTTATCTTTCTGACACTATCACCATTTTATAGATGTAGAAAACTAAGACAAAATGGTATTTTCCTGAAATCACTCAACTTGTTATTGGCAAATCCTGTTAAGCCAAGATTATTGCCTCTTGTCAGGGCAGTGCTTTTTTTCCTCTAAAAATCCACCCCCAGGGTAGGATTGGGGTGGGTGGAACCATCTAGAAGTCTAGCCTAAAGTTCTAGGGAGAGAGGTAGGGTCAGATGGTTAACAAAAGGATATGGGGACAGACCTGAGACTTATATCCTGACTAACAGGGCAACAGTTCTCAGATTCTGCTGATTGCTTGGAACAGGAAAAGGCCCACTTGGAAGAACATGTTCTTGATGTGAGAAAGAGGAAAGACAAGAATGGCAGCCTGCCCAGATACCAGCGAAAATCCTGGTTCTGTCTATGTCTTTTAACAAATTAAGCAAATATTAGCATATATATGCCAAATACCATACCTTTGTCTTACGTATTTTTTCCATACACTTTACTGAGATGTAGGTAGTGTGACCCCATTTTACAGGTTTTACATTTTTAAAAGTTTCAAGAAGCATATTTAGTGTCTCATAATATGTTTTCCAATCTCATAATAAGGGTAGAGTATGGATTCAGATCCAGATTTTGGGTTTTTAAAAAATATTCCAAAGCACGTGTTTTTCACAGTTGACCCCCTTTATAATTATCCTGTGTTTCCGTGTAATTTTCCCCTTCAAGACTTGGTTTTCTCATTTATGAAAGGGACCCAGTAACCACAGCCCTTTTCAAGGAAACCCCCAGGAAGGCAAAAGGCGTTAAACTGTTCAGGCACTTTCCAGGGTTCTATATGGTTGAAGATAATTATCACTGAAACGTGGTGCATTGTTCTTAGAAAATGTCAGGAGGTGTTTGTAGGGATGAGTTGAGAGGCCGCAGCAGGTGTTGTTATGGGGACAAAAATATTCACGCTGTGTTCTGCACAGTTTAGAATCCCTGGAGAATGATCCCTGGAGAATTTCCTCCCAGGGTGGTGCTGAGACCTTGGGATGTATGCTGAATGGCATTCTGCTGACAGTGATCAACCTGCCTACAAACATATACCCCATACTCATTCATACAAACTATACACATAAATACAATCTGTACCCCTTCACAAGCATGTTCCCACACAACCATATTCATACACAGCATGTGCTTACACTCTCACCCATTATTGTCCATGAGAGAGTACATTATTATTCTCAAATTTTTTTCAATTCATATATTTTTAAAACTTTTTATTTTGAAATAATTATAGATTCATAGGAAGTTGGAAAAAATGGAGGTACCTGTATCCTTCACCTAGTTTTTTCTAATGGCAGTGTCTTAGATTTTGTAATTTTCAGGATATAGATTCTGTAGATTTTTTTTTTTGAAGATTTTATTTATTTATTTGACAGAGACAGAGACAGCGAGAGCAGGAACACAAGCAGGGGGAGTGGGAGAGGGAGAGCAGGCTTCCCGCCGAGGAGGGAGCCCGATGTGGGACTCGATCCCAGAACCCTGGGATCACGACCTGAGCCGAAGGCAGACGCTTAACAACTGAGCCACCCAGGCGCCCTGTAGATGTTTTGTTAAGTATATACTTAAGTAATTTTCTTAGGAAAGATCATAAATGATATTGTGTTTTTATTTTCAGTTTTCACATGTTTATTATTTAGTATACAGAAAATTGATTAATTTTTATGTTGATCTTGGACCCAGTGATCTTGCTGAACTTAATGGTTATTGGAGGGCTTTCTTTTTTAAATGCTTTTTTGACATTGTTCACATAGAGAATAATGTCATCGATAATTAGAGATCATTTTTCTTCTTTATTTCCAATCTGTATCCCCTTTGTGTTTTTTCTGACCTGTTGCACTAGCTAGCATTTCCAGTACTTTGATGCATAAGATGAGGAGAGCAGACATCCTTGTTTGTTACTGTCTTAGGGAGAAGGCATTTGATCTTAACATTAAGTTTGGTGTTACTTTAGGTCTTTATCAATTTGGGGAATTCCTTTCTATTCATAGTTTGCTGAGTGTTGTTATCATGAATAGTTGGATTTTATGAAATGCCTTTTCTTTTTCTTTCCTTTTTTTAAAAAAAGATTTTCTTTATTTGAGAGAGAGCGCACATGTGCATGCATGAGTGGGGGAAGGGGCAGAGGGTGAGGAAGAAGCAGACTCCCCGCTGAGCAGGGAGCTTGAGGGATGCTGAGCTCAATCCCAGGACTCTGGATCATGACCTGAGCCAAAGGCAGATGTTTAACTGATTGAGCCACCCAGGTGCCCCTGAAATGCTTTTTCTTATATCAATTTAATGATCTTAGTATTTTTCTTCTTTAGTATTGATATGGTAGATTATACTAATGGGTTTTCAAATATTGAACCAATATTGGTTGCATACGTGGAATAAATTCCACTTGGCTGAGGTATATAATCCTTTTTATACATTGCTGGATTTGATTTGATTAATATTTTCTTGAGGATTTTTACATCTAAATTAATGAGATATTGCTCTGTAGTTTTTGTTTTGTTTTGTTTTGTTTTGATTCACCCTGGTGTGGTTTATCAGAGTAATGATGGCCTCATAAAATGAGCTGGGAAATGTTTCCTCTATTTTTTGGAATAGATAGCATAAAATTTTATGTTAGTTCTTCTTTAAATGTTTGATAGCATTCTCCAGTGAAACAAGGTAAGCCTGGAGATTTTATCTGAAATTACAAGTTCAGTTTCTTTAATAGTTCTATAACTATTCAGATTGTCTATTTTTGGGGGGGGTGGGTTGTGGTTTTCAGGGAATAGGTTCATTGCTTCCAAGTTGTCACTTTTATGAATGTAGAGTTGTTAGTAGTATTCCTTCTTGAGCCCTGTTTGGGGGACTCACAGTATGGTAAGGAGCCTTTTGCCTAAATAGTGGGACTGAGGCTCATAGGAATGTTTGTATCTGTTTTCCAAGGTAAATGATCTGCTGTGTGGATGATCTAACAGTGCTTTTTTTCCCCTCTATCTTATTTTAGTCTTACCCCACCCCTATCCAGTACCTTTTTGCCATCTCTCCTTAGCTGATTCCAGCCCTGACCCCAGAGAAGGGCAGTAATGATGCGGCCCTTGAGGCCCTGCTAAGCCCTCCTTTCCAGGATGCTCTCCATGTTGCGAGAGCCAGGTGCTCTGGGGGGAAGCTTGTGAGGTCTCCATCTGGGGTCTACATTTTCTGCCTGTTGTGGTCTTGGGACCTGGAGGAGCACCAGCCAGGGAGCACCTCAGTCTTTAGGCCTCAGCTGGAAAGCCCTTGGGAGACACACAGAAAGAAAGGTGGAGGGACTTCGATTTACAGATTTCCTCCTGGATGCCCTGTACTGGGCTCAGGGTCCAACATTCATCCTTGCCTGTTAAAGCACTGGGGAATAGGGGTTATTCCTCACTTGTCTTAAATTGAAGGCACAGAGGATGAGAGAGAAAGGGCCAGTGACTTGTGCAAGATCCTGCTGTTGGTAAATGGCAGAGTCAGGATTGAAACTCATTACCTTAGGTATTGCATTGGAAGCACTTTCACTATAGCACATTTGTCTGTCACCTTTATCTTTTCAGGGGATCACAGATGCAACAGGCCAGAACAGAGATGAAGAAAGGAACTTTTGTTGGACCCCTTGGGCTCTGCCTCCCAGTCCAGCCTGCTGGGGGAATCAATCCAACATAGAAATTTCAGGCCAATTAGGATGGTGGTAGATGCAGGTCCGGTCACAGTGGACTCCTAGGAAAGCTGGAGAAATCACTGTTGGAGCTGGAAAAGGGAGGTCAGGGCTCCCATGTGGATTTGAGCCCTTTCCCCAGCCAGGCTGGCTCCTTACTGGAGTAGGGGATCACAGAGCTCCCTCTGTCCAGATCCCTGTGAGTTCTAAGACTGTCTACACGTCTGTTTCCCAAACTGTCCCCAGGGTGTGCTCAAATGATGTATAATCATAGAAATGAAGAGGGTGATGAGGGGGGTCTCATCCAGCCCTCTTTTCAGACTGGGAATCGAGGCCCAGAGAAAAGAGGCGAATTGGTCGAGTGCCTGCAGGCAAGCAGGGAGGGGAGAGAAGGAAAGTTAATCCTGCCCAGTAATAAAGGGCTCTTGGTGCTGCCTGCTAAGGGTGGAGGGGGGAGGGGGAGATGGCCCCAGGGCTGTGGAAACTCATCATTATAGTGTACATGCTGCTAGATGCACCTCAGCATGATTCCTGCACTCATTCAGAAAGCATTCAGCAACTATATTCTGTGTACCTCAACCCATAAAATGCTGTTTCTCCACATGGCTCCACCAGTGCTGGGGGGGAGGGTTTTAGCGGTTTTCAGCTTTATGAATCCTCTCTTCTCCCCCATCAGCCTCTCCATCCTGATTGTTGTTGCTGTACTTCCCACCTTTCTTCAGACTGTATCTGTTGAATTTCTCTAAGATACCGGGCCCAGCCAACTAAGGGATACTAATGAAAAGATAACTTAAGGAACATACTCCAATCCAAGGTTAAATGTATCACAGAGTATCCCTAAAGATCTAGAAATCTTTAAAACCAAAAAAACCAAAAAAAGGTTCCATTTAGATGTTGTATTAGGATGATAGAAATGTAAAAGAGAAAAGATCTGTGTGGAGCAGGCAGAGTTGGGTTGCTGGATTTAGCAAATGAAAATGTCCAGCTCAGTTAGATGAAAATGAAAATGCCAAGCTCAATTAGAATTTCAGATACACAATGAATGACCTTTTTTTTTTTTTTTTTTTTTTTTAGGAGATGTGTGTCCCTTGTAATGTTTGTCTGAAATTCAAATGTTGCTGGGCATCCTGTATTTTATCTGGAAACCCTAGAAGAGTGACATGTTTCCAAGAATGCCTTGAAAGACTCTAAGGGGGTAATTACAATCTGGTAAGCTAGCCCGGCCTTCAGCTTAGCCACCTACCTCAGAGAAAGAGGATACTGAGAATAGCTGCACAGAGCTTCTCAGCAGCTCAATTATCAGCTCCTCCTGGCTCACCTTCTCTGTTCTCTGCCTTTCCCTCATCTTCCATGAAAACCCACACCTTCTCTGCTTCAGGCACCAAGAGCAGCTAAAGGCAGGGGCCGTGGAGTGAGATTGCTTGGGTGTAAATACAGGCTCCGCTACCAGAAAACAAGACACCATGGGCAGGTTTATCAATGTCACTAAGTGCTGATTTCCTCCTCTGTAAAATGAGGCTGCTGAAAGCTGCCCCTCTCAGGCTGTCGTGAGAACTGCAGGAAATAAGGTGTGGAAGGCCTGCATCACAGTGCCCTGCAGTAAAAGTTAATTTACCTGTTTTGACATCTCGGGGCGTTGGTTGCTAGAGGCATGCCCTTGGAGACAGAGGAGCTGTGGGAGGAAGTTTTGACCTGCTCCAGGAATGTCTGCCTTTGCGCCCTGTTGTGTCCTTGTATCTCTGACTTTTTCATTTCTTTTATCTCATTTCTCACAACAGTCCTGGGAAGTAGGGGAGCAGAGATTATTAACTTTTTTGTATATGAACACACCGAGGCCACATGATTTGGCCTCTCCAAACCTTCCTCATCTGTTAAAAAAAAAATGAGAAGTAGGGTGAGATCCTTATGGCAGCAGAGTTTTTTTTTAGTTAATTTTTTAAAAGATTTTATTTATTTATTTGATAGAGAGCACACGAGCAGGGGGAATAGCAGAGGGAGAGGGAGAAACAGGCTCTCTGCTGAGCAGAGAGCTCGATGCAGGGCTTGATCCCAGGACCCTGGGATCATGACCTGAGCTGAAGGCAGATTGCTTAACTGACTGAGCCACCCAGACACCCCTTTAAAAAATTTTTTTTTTAAGATTTTATTTATTTATTTGACAGAGAGAGAGTGAGCACACAGGCAGGGGGGAACAGTGCAGGGAGAGGGAGAAACAGGAGCAGCAGAGTTTTTGAAGTTCCCCAAGTCACTCATAAAAATGGACTGAGTCCCTAGGATAGCAGGAGAAACATCCCACTAGACAGTATCTTCAACAAAGCCAAAGTCAGGGCACCCCCACAACCAGAAGAGGTGAGGTCAAAGCACCGTGGGGCTTCAGCAGCTGTTCCAAAATAGAATCCTGGAACCCAGAACACAGAAACTACCACCACATAATACAGTCCCCAGAGAAGAGAACTCCACTCTGAGTGGACTCCTCAGTAGGAAGCTGAGAACACCATTGAAACTGAGCTAAGGTTCCATAGGCTCCTTCACAAGCTCAAGTTTGTAGGTAAATCCAAAAGATGGCAGGAAACTGAAAAAGCCAGGGCTTTTTGGAGAAGTGGCTGGTTTGTGGCAAAGCATAGTGTAGGCCTTGGACAACTTGTCTGCCAGAGAACAAGAAACTTTCAAAGACTACTAACATCATGTCATAAGGATCCAGGCCTGATTGAAGGGTTCTCCTTTGAGTCAAACAAATTAGGTATAAAAGAAATCTATGGGACACTTAGAGATATTCAGATTTGGACTGGATATTAGATATAAAAGAATTTGTGGAAAAAATGAAGACTAACCAAATGAGAATAAGCAAAGGCTATTTATTCAAAGCATGCTGTGGCAAGGTTACCATCCCTTGCATTTTGGCAGAGACTCAAAGACAGTGGAGTGGTAAAGCTTCAGAGCAGAAAAAAGGGAAGGCTTTGGGTATGCCCTGATTGCAGGCCATTGGGAGGGGAAACTGGAGGTAGCTAAGTAGAAGAGGGCGTCCTATATGCTTGGTTAGGGGAGTATATTTGGCATTCTCTGATTGATCCTAAATTGGAAGTGGGGACAAAACTAAGGGATACTGTCAGTTATTAACGTCTGACTCTTAGGGGCTGGTTGATAGTTTGGCTGCTTGGGCTGATGGCTAGAGATGATGTTTTGATTTCTTACAAGTCAGTCTACAAGCAGGCTGGCTTCCTGGGCTAGTTATTATAAATTGTTGCTAGTTGCTATAGATTTTTTTTTTAAGATTTTATTTATTTATTTGACAGAGACAAAGCGAGAGAAGGAACAAAAGCAGGGGGGGTGGGAGAGGGAGAAGCAGGCTTCCCTTGGAGCAGAGAGCCTGATGTGGGGCTCGATCCCAGGACCCTGGACCATGACCTGAGCCGAAGGTAGACGCTTAACGACTGAGCCACCCAGGTGCCCTGTGACTATCTTTTTTTTTGCTTAGTATTGTTTTCAAAGTTTATCAGTTATGTAGCATATATCAATACTTTCCTTTTATTGCCAAATATCCCACTGTTTGGATATACCATACTTTTTTATCCATTTGCCAGTTGATGGACATTTGTGCCTTTCCCACTTTTGACTCTTGCAAGTAACACTGCTATGGACTCTTATGTACAAGTTTTTGTGTAGATGTACCTGGGAATGGTATCACCGAGTGATATGATAACTCCATGTTTAAAGTTTTGAGGAACTGCCAAACTGTTTTCCAAAATGGCCACATCATTTTATCATTCCACCAACAATGAATGAGGATTGTAATTCCCCACATTCTGATGGCTTCTTATCTCATTCAAAGTAAGAGCCAATGTCCTTGCAGTGGACTAAATGGACCAATATTGTATTAGTCAGGGTCTTCCAGAGAAACAGAATGATAGTATATGTGTAATTAATTAATTAATTGGCTCATTTGTTTATAGAGGATGAGAAGTCCCATGATCTGCCGTCTGCAAGCAGGTATAATTCAGTCTGTGTCAGAAGGCCTGAGAACCAGGGGAGCCAATGGCTGAAGGCCTGAGAAGGGAGGGGTGGTGTGCTGGAGGACGTCCCAGAATCTGAAGGCCTAAGAACCAGAAGCTCCGATGTCTGAGGACTAGAGAAGATGGATGTCTCAGCTCAAGAAGAAAGAGAGAATTCATCCTTCCTCCACATTTTTGTTCAACTGGCCTCTCAGTGGATTGGATGATGTCTGTCCCTATTGGTAAAGGTAGATCTTCTTTACTCAGTCTACTGATGCAAATGGTAATGTTTTCTGGAAACATTCTTGCAGACACATCCAGAATTAATGTTTTACCAGCTGTCTGAGTGTCCCTTAGCCCAATCAAGTTGACATGTAAAATTAATCATCACAAACATGATCTACCCTTTACCTGTCTTTAGTGTTCTAACCCCTTGACTTTTTACTGTTCCTCAAATAAACCAAGTACACTCTGTAGGGGCTTTGCATCTGCTGTTTTATCTGCCTGAAACTAACTTCCCACAGATATACCTCTTTTTGTTACCTCACTTCCTAAAGACTTCTGCACATATGATCTCTTATCAAAGGGGCCAGTCCTTACAGCTCTAGGTTAAATAAGAATCCTCTTCTCACTTCTTTACCCTGATTTTGTTGAATCTCTCACTTCCAAATGTCCATTTGAATGTAAGATCTTTGCGGGGACAGACATTATTTGTTTGGTTCACTGTGTTAAAGAGAAATTATACCGACACCTTTTGAAGCTTGCAAAGAAGACTTTATTCAAGACTTTATTGCCTCGCAAGATGGAAGAGAGTTTGTAAGTCCCAGGACAACGGGGGCAAATGAGGATTTATAGCCAACGGACAGGGTGAGGGAATAAATGGAAGAGGACCATGAAGAAAGTGGTTAGGAGTCAAGATGGGGGAGGGGAGAATAGGAGTTTTGGGGGGGAGAAGGAGCTTGATGGGATTCCAAGGGTGGGGGAATTCTTTTTTTTTTCTTTTTAAAGACTTTATTTACTTGAGACAGAGTGAGTACGAGCACAGGGACAGAGGGAGAGGGAGAAGCAGGCTCCCCACTGAGCAGGGAGCCTGACGCAGGGCTCGATCCCAGGACCCTGGCACCATGACCCCATCCGAAGGTAGACGCTTAACTGACTGAGCCACCCAGGCGCCCCTGGGTGGGGGAATTCTTGATGAACTGGCTTAGTAGGATTCTGCGATAAAATTGGACTTACTACGCCAAAGACAAGGTCTTATAGAAGAGGATTCAGAGGATCCTGACCAAAGTTTGGTTAAGGAGGGAGTCCTTGTCAAGTGCTCTGTCCTTAGCATCTAGAATAGTGAGTGGCATTTAGCAGGGCACTGGTTAATCACTGTTAATTTGGTAAGTCAATGCCCCGTTCTGAGAAATGGTCTTCCAAATAAAAAGTCCTAACTGAACAAAAGAGATACACTTTCCTTACTAAGCTATCCAATTCCTGGAGTTTATAAGTAGTACTTTCTTTTTCTCTTAGAAAATAACACATTTAAAAAAATGGATTCAATCTTGTTCCATCTTCTATGTCAGCAAATAGGAAATTTTTAGTGTTTTGGGTGTTCTACTTTTCTAACATGCTTTTTCTTTGCTTAAAATCAAAATGGGATTGCTTGGAAACAAATAAGCAAACGAATCAATCATAAAGAGCTGTCCCAAAGTAACATAAAACATGTCTCATAGATTTGCATGTTTCTAGCATTGGGTGCCAGTCTTGGCTGCATATTACAATCACGTGGGAGGTTTAAAAAAATCCCGATGCCAGGACTACCCAGAGCATTACTCCAGAATCTCTGAAGCTGGGACCAAGGCCCCACTGCTTTTCAAAGTACCCCAAGTGATCCTCAGAAAGGCATAGGATGGAGACACTGAGACCCTGGACGGAATCCCAGACTACATTTCCCAGAGGCTCCGCGGCCGCTTCCGTTTCCGGCCCTGTCCGCCTCCGCGTGCGTAGAGCGAGGTTCCTGGAAGCTCGCAGGTCTCTGCGACCAGTGTCGCCCTGGGTGGTCGCAGTTTTACCGCGCGCTCAGCCTCGCGGCCCAGCCCGCCCAGATTGGTCCTGGAACGCTGCCGCCGGGCTGGGGCCCTGAGACCTGGTGCACCCCTCTTTTCTTCAGGGAGCCGACCTTGAAAGGAGCCGGCTGAGGAGGGGACGGGCAAATGTGGCCGGGGCCCCACCCCGAGGAGCGGTGCCCTGTCGAGTGACCGCCCGGATCTGGCGCCTGACCGGAAGTTTAAAGGCTTGCGCTGAGGCCGAGATTGAGTCACCTACGAGACTTTCCACCCGTTTTGGCGAAGGTGCCTGACTGACTCACACCCAGAACTTGGCCTGGAGCTTGCTGCCGGGCGAGATTCCAGGCAGCCGACCCTGACATTAACCACTTTCACGTGTCCACCCACCTTCGTGGGGAGTGGGGAGGGTGGAGGACTGGTCTTGTCCAGCTTGCAGAGAGCAAGTTCTAGCTAGTTTAGGACATGGAGGGACTTCCTCATATTTCCTTTCTTTTTTCCCAGATTGGCTTATTCAGAATTCTTTGCCCTTGCCTGGGAGAACAGTTCATGAGACAGATGGCCCCAAGACTACCAAGACCCCAAATCGAGGCAAGTTTGACTTCAACTTTTCCCGAGAAATGGCCACTGTTTCAAAGTGAAGTTGGGTTTATGCTTCTTGCCTGGAAGATGCTCTGCCCTGTGTATGGACCAAATTAGGTTGCCTGAGCCTATCCTGGATTGGTGCAGCTTTACAGAGAAAGGAGCCCTCTCCCCACTGTTGTCCCTTCATTTCCTCTTTACCCTTTACAGAGTTGTTCACTAAATAGATTTTTGCTACCCATTCTTTCTAGAGTGCTAGAAGCTGAAGAATACTTTGTAGGAAAAGTATAGCTGTTGCCTGAAAGGGGTTGCCAACTCACAGAAGATGAAAAACAGACTCATCATACAACGACAGAGGCTGAAGTGTCAGTGAATGATACACATGATATAGTGATGGTAGTGCTTTTTTTTTTTTTTGATGGTAGTGCTTTTGATATTCAGGGGTCAGAGGAGTCTAAAGGGTGGATGGGGGGTGGTGGTGGTGGTGGTAATCCTTTTAGTTCTTCCTGAAGATTAAATGAAGCTTGCATAATTGCAGAAGTTGGGGTGACTAGGGGAAGGCTAGGACATGAGTGAAACCATCACATCTAAACCAGGAACAAACTGGTCTCAGAGACATTTGAAAACATTTGGGGTCTAGAATGCCAGGCTGGAGTTTGCCTTTATTCTGGAGGAAACTGGGTTTTGAAGGATTTTGAAAAGTTGACAGGAAGTAATTAGCATTTTGACAGGAAGTAATATATAGTTGAGTATTACACAAATTAAGAGCACAGAGAATTTTAATTTTTTTTAAAGATTTTATTTATTTGACAGAGACACAGCGAGAGAGGGAACACAAGCAGGGGGAGTGGGAGAGGGAGAAGCAGGCTTCCCGCGGAGCAGGGAGCCCGATGTGGGGCTCGATCCCAGGACCCCGGGATCATGACCTGAGCTGAAGGCAGACGCTTATGACTGAGCCACCCAGGCGCCCCAAGAGTACAGAAAATTTTAAAAATTAAAGGTTACCTATATTCCTATCACACTAACAAGTCAAATTATTTCATTTGAAATACTTTTGCATATGTATTTTTTAGGTTTACCCATTTTTTTTCCTTTTAATTTGTCATAGCCATTTCTTCCAATTTGCTCCATAGTTTCATTACCATTTTTTATAGTTCCTTTTTATACTGTAGTCAACCAGCCTGGTAACTTTGAACAGGTTCTTTCAACTCTCTGAGCTTTACTACCTTTAATGATAAAATAGATTTACTTTATGAATAGTCATGGTAGAAATTCAGAGAGATGATGTATAGCCTGGGGCTTAGCACTGTGCCTGTTACATATTAAGTTGCTATTGCTAGGAAAGGCTATTGACAAATATATATTATTTCCCAGTAAATTCTAGGATGAAGCCAGTATCACTTTGCATGTCTTTTTGAGTTTCAGTTCTTTCGTTAATTGACAAATCCTTGAACACTTCCGAAATGTGCCAGGCAGTGTTTTAGGCTGGTGAGGCAGCAGTGACCCAACTGGTCCCTAACCTCCCGGAGCTCACATTGTAGATGATACCAACAATAAATCTAATCTTGCTAGGAAGTGAGAAATCGTGTGAAGAAAGTGAAGTGGGTCATGGGATAGAGGGTGGTAGAGGATGGGAAAAGAAAAAAGAGAAGAACTTTCTGATGAGGTGACATTTAAGTAAAGACCTACAAAGTGAGAGATGAGCAAATGCCATGCCCAGAGGAGGGAGCATGATAGGTGTGTTGGCATGAGGAGGGCAGTGTGGTTCAGATGAGGGGCCATGACCTCCCTTAATCCCTGCCTGGATTTTCCAGCTTCTTATCTTTTAATTTTTTGTTCCTGTGTAGCAAGTCTGATTTCTGAGCCTGTTATATATTTTCCCCCTTGATCCTTTCATTAACTGTCTTCCACTTCCCTCTGCATAAACAATCTGAAATATCAGAAGCTGGCCTTGAATGTGTTACTTTCCTTTTCTAGTGAGGACTTCCTGGTTCTCTACTTCAGGGTCAAGGGTGTAAACAGTTCCTGGATGAGCAGAATTGGGTTTGATTTTGCAGGGATCACTGACATTTGGGGATGTAGCCGTGGCCCTTACTCAGTTTGAATGGAAACACTTGGATGCCACTCAGCAAGCCCTGTACAGGGATGTGATGCTGGAAAACTATGGGAATCTGGTGTCTGTGGGTAAGGGTGTCTTTTTTTTTTTTTAAGATTTTATTTCTTTGAGAGAGAGAGAACATGAGAGTGCATGCGAGCAGGGGAGAGGGGCAGAGGGAGAGGGAGAAGCAGACTTCCTACTGAGCAGGGAGCCTGACAGGGGGCTTGATCCCAGGACCCCAGGATCATGACCTGAGCTGAAGGCGGACTCTGAACCAACTGAGCCACCCAGGCACCCCGTAAGGATGTCTTTTTAACTCAAAATTGATTTCTTGGGCAACTGTGGGTTTTCACAGGTATACGGGGTATTTAAAAATCTTAAATGGGAGGTTTTGTTTGTTTTTAGCATGGGCTTAGAGGCTGGAGTTAATGCTCATTCTGTCCCTCAGAAAGAGTCATACAGAGTTTAAGATGACAGCTTTTTGTGCAGTCTAGCCCAGTTCTCTAAATTTTTCCATGTACATGTCTATAACTACATGATTTGGACATCCTGATACCACCCTCTAGGCCTCCCTGAGATTGAGGTCTGGGATAACTGCTTTTGCTCATCACTACAGTCACATTCCTTTTCTTTCTGTACTAATAGGACTTCTCTCTTCCAAACCCAAACTAATCACCCAGTTGGAGCAAGGGGCAGAGCCATGGATGGAAGTAAAACAGATTCCATCAGATACTTGTTCTGGTGAGTGAGGTGGGAACCATTTCAAGCAGCGGCTGAACACATTGAATGGTGAGGAGGGGTTCTTGGTCAGAAGGCTCATCTTGGAGGGCCCATGTCTGGGCAGCAGGGCTGGGGCACTTGACACCAGTTTCCTCTTTTTAATGTCATTGTCGTGTCAAATGACTTGCCATTTTTCTCTTCATTCCTATGGAGAGCTGCTCCCTTGTCGAGGGCCTCAGGCGCATGACCTCTTGCTCTGAAATCCTCAGTCTCTTTATGTGTTTTTTTCCCTTCCCATTTTCAGGCACTTTTCAGGCTATACTTTGTTTTTGTTTTCTGTCCCATTCTCAATTCCTTTCAAATTCTGTCATGGTTAGCTTAATAAATGACTGTATATCCCTTTCTAGTTTTAATATCCATTATCTCTAATCATATAGTGACAGTGGCAGATTCCAAGTGTAAGCATAGTTTCCTATCAGATAATTACTATTTTTGGCAAACAAACTGATGGGGAGGCATTTTCTTCCCTGTGGTCTTTTTAAATTTCTCTTCTCTGTTATCCTTTACTCTTGACTCTCATTTTTTTTTTACATATACTTTGCATAAATTTCTGTATGTCACTTTCTTCGTGTCATAATTCATTTTAAAATCTTTAAACATGGATGTTTCTCTCACCTAAAATATTTATCCTGCCAGTATTCCTTTTTTAAAAAACTCTGTCATTTTGCCTGTATCATCCTCAGAGAAACTTTTATAACTGTATTTCATGGAAAATACTAAGGATACATAATTTGTTTAACCTAGGTTTTTGGCTTTGTTTTGTTTTTTAATGCTTTTCAGTAATTCTTTTTGTTCTTACTACATTTAACTAAATTTTCCCCTAAATTTTTGTGTAGATTATTTTTTTTTCAAAAAGATTTTATTTATTCATTTGAGAGAGAGAGAGTGCGTGCATGAGCGTGGGGAAGGGGGGGGGAGGGAAGGGCAGAGGAAGAAGCAGACTCCCCGCTGAGCAGGAAGCCTGACTCCTGGGGCTGACCCCAGGACCCTGAAATCATGACCTGAGCCCAAGGCAGATGCTTAACTGACTGAGTAATCCAGGCACCCCTGTGTAGATTCTTTATAGGGTAATAACAGTAACTCAGTCTTTCTTATTCTTTGTTCTTTCTGTTTTAATTTTGGTATTTTTTGATATAAGATGTTTAGAATTTAGTTGTAGTAAAAGCTAGCAGTGTTTCCTTTGATATTTCTTCCATCCATTGGAAGGTAATACATCTTTATGCGAAGATTCCACAATAATTCCATGTTTTACACTTCCCCCTCCTTTTTTGCGTATTCCACTCTATTGGTTTTTTTTTGGATCTTTCCTATTTTCATCCTGTGGTATAGTTTAATTCACATGATAGCTGGTTCCCTGAAAGTTTGGCCCTTGTTTTGTTTTTACTTATTTTTTAATATTTTATTTATTAAAAATTTTATTTATTTATTTGACAGAGAGAGAGAACACAAGCAGGGGGAGATGTAGGCAGAGGGAGAGGGAGATGCAGGCTTCCCACTGAGCAGGGAGCCCACTGGGGGGCTCGATCCCAGGACCCTGAGATCAAAACCTGAGCCGAAGGCAGGTGCTTAACCAACTGAGCCAGTCAGGCACCCCGGTTTTTACTTATTTTTAATGGCAGGGAGCAGGGGAGAGAAATTAGGGGGTAGTTATTTGATGATAATCTCTCTTTTATGGTAGCTTGTCCAAGTAGATTTTTGCTCTCTCTCAAAACAGTTTTGATAATTTACAATTTACTAAAAATATCCAGTAATTCAAGTTCTCAAGTTATTGGTATAGTTTTGAACAAAGTAGCCTTTATGGTTCTTTTTAAATTTTATTTATTTATTTATTTGAGGGCGGGAAGGGGGGGGCGTGGAGCACTGGCTGGTGGGAAGGGGCAGAGGAAGAGGGGAGAAACACTCCCCGATGAGCAGGGAGCCCAACATGAGACTTGATCCCAGAACCCTGGGATCACGGCCTGAGCCAAAGGCAGACGCTTAACTGACTGAGCCACCCAGGTGCCCTGCCTTTATGATTCTTTTTGATTTTTATTTGTTTATTTTTTAAAAGTTTATTTATTTATCTTTTTAAGTAATCTCTACACTCAATGCGGGGCTCATACTCATGACCCCGAGATCAGGAGTCGTGTGTTCTTCCAGCTGAGCCAGACGGGTACCCCTATGATTCTTTTGTAATATCCTCTACATTTATGGTTACCTTCTATTAATTTCTTACATTATTTATTTGTCTTTTTAAGATTTAATAACTCTTCTGCTTTTTTAAAGAGCTGTTAGATGTATTTATGCATTATTATTTTTTGTTTTTTAATATTTAATTCCTTTTCCCTTTTGTTTTCTTAGGTTTATTTACTTTTTCTAACCTTCTTGTTTACTTAAATTCATTGATTTTCATTCTTGTTTATGTAATATAAATATTTAGAGCTTTAAACTTTTGTTTGTGCAGTGTTTTGGTTGTATTCAATAGATTCTGATATGGTTTCCTTGATTATTAGATATTTTGCAATTGGTGTTTTGATTTCTCTGATCAAGTATTAAGAGACTCATAAGCTACCCTTCCTTTGTTTCTTTCTTAAAGCCTTTTAAAAATTTAATATATATATAGAAAAGTTGATAAGTATATATACACAGTCTGAATTAGTATTTTTAAAGCCACTACTATGTAACCAGCACTCAGGTCAAAGAAAAGAAGATTGACATTACTACTAAATCACATGTTGATCCCTCCCAATAATTAGCCATTCTCCCTCCACACCCCTAAACTAACACTGAAGTTTATTTGGCCGCTTTAATTCATTGTCCTTGCTGTGGATCAGTGATTCTTAAAACTTTAATATGCATCAGAAAGCATGCTTAAGTACAATTACTAGATCTCACCCTCAGAGTTTTTTATTCAGTAGGTTTGGAGTGTGAACTGAAAATTTCTACCAAGTTCCCAGGTGATGCTGATGCTGATGCTGTTGGGCTGGGGACCATGCTTGGAAAACCACTGCTGGAGTATTTTATTCATTGTATGGCTATTCCATAGCTTATCTCATATATGTGGATGGATATTTGGGATATTTCCAGCTTTTGACTGTTAGAGTTGCTATGAACATTCTTATAGGTTATCTTTTGGTTCATGTGTGGATACATTTCTTTTGGACATATACCTAAGGAGTGGAATTTTTATTTTATGGGATATGCATATATTCCATAATACCAAATACGTAATGCCAAATAATTTTTGAAAGGTTTGTGCCATTTATATTTCTGCCATCTGTGTGAGAGTACTCATTTTTCTGTATCTATGAACACTTGATAATGCCAGTCTTTTGAAGTTAGGCATTCTTTGGATGTATTGTGTATCTCAATGTGGTTTTAATATCCTTATCTCTGATATATAATGAGGTTGAGGACATTTTCAAATGTTTATTGGCCATTATATATCATCTTTTTTTTTTTTAAGATTTCATTTATTTATTTGACAGAGAGAGACACAGCGAGAGAGGGAACACAAGCAGGGGGAATGGGAGAGGGAGAAGCAGGCCTTCCACTGAGCAGGGAGCCCGACGTGGGGCTCGATCTCAGGACCCTGGGATCATGACCTGAGCCGAAGGCAGACACTTAACGACTGAGCCACTCAGGCACCCCCATTATATATCATCTTTTATGAATTATCAATTCAGAGAGCCCTTTGTTGATTATATTTGCAGTATCACCGTTCTTTCTGTGGTTTGCTTTTGACTATTAATGGTCTTTTGATGAATAGAAGTTCTTAATTTTAATGATCTCTAGTTTATCAATCTTTCCCTTTCTTGTCAGTGCTTTTTGTGTCCTTTTAAATAAATCTTTCCTTTCCCCACATTCATGAAAACATTCTTCTGTGTTAACTCCTAGAAGTTTTATTGTTTGTCTCTTACTTTTAGATTTATTGTCCTCTTAGAATTGATTTTTGTGCATGGGAAGAGGTAGGGTTCATGTTTAACCACCCCCCACCCCGCACCTCACAAGTGCCAGTGTAGTCTTCTCTTCCTCAATGCTCTGCAAGCTATCTTTGTTATAGAACAAGTGTCAATGTGCTTGCGTTTCTCTTCATATGACTAATTTGCCTCCACCTTCCTTTACAATCAGTATCTTAAAATTTTCTCTAGTTTAACCATTACACATTAAATGTATATCCCATCAAAGGCCATTTGAAGGATCTGGGCTGTTTCTCACCAGGCTTCATTTTCAACTTGAGTTTTCCTAAAAAAAAAAAAAATTCTTAGCTCTGGTATCTGATGTATGGAATCTCTCCCCTGGCTAATAAATATAAATAATAAAATATATAAATGTAAATGTGTATGTGTGTATATAAGAAAAATTCATTCAGTAAAAGAATTGATCAGTGATTGTTTTATCATAAATTTGGCTCCATTAGTTTTTCAGAATCTACTTGTCATAATCATCTTACCTATTTTCTCTTGGGTCATAGGTGTGTACTTTGTAAAAAAGATCACAATTTGATTGGTATGTTCTTTTTAAGATATGTTAAAAAACATAGATTACAATTTTTTGGCCTGAGAACTGTTTTGGTTCCTTAAATATTTTGTCTATTTTTTTCTCTGAGACACTGAGTATTTGTTCTCTGTTAAATTCTCGAAGAAATGTTATTCTTAAGTTTTTGGAGACATTAAGGTGTTCTCAAATGTACCAGCCTATAGGAATCTGCCCTAGTAATCATAGTGTGCTTTGGGATATTTGGTTTTCTCTCCAAATTTGTGTTTATTCTCATATTCTCATCTATTTTTTGGGGGGATGTGTTTTCTGTGTTACCTTCCTAACTTGCCAACTTCTTAGATGCTCCTTGCATTCTTTAAATACAGTGTTTATTATATAACTTCCTTCCATTTCTCTAGACTTTTATCTTTATTCTTGCCATCTTTTCTTAGCAAGAATCACAAGTGGGATGAATTAATTTTACATAACCCTTAGTTGTGTAGAATAGAACATTATTTTTATCCTGTGCAGCTCTCACTTTGAGTATTTTAACGTAGAGAATGTTTGAATTAAAAAAAAATTTTCAGTCCAGGAGTACTGGTTTGAAACAAAGATGTCCCCCCTAAAGCAACATACTTCTGAAGGATCTGATCTGGGAGAGCAAACAAAAAGTGACGTGATGGAAAGAGGCCTGGACTGGGAGGGCAGAAGTTCCACAGAGAAGACACATTATAAATGTGAGGAATGTGGGAAAGTCTTCAAATATAATTCCTCCTTTATTAGCCACCAGAGAAATCATACTGGTGAGAAACCCCATAAATGTAATGAATGTGGCATAGCCTTTATGAGCAGTTCATCTCTTTTAAATCATCTTAAAATTCACACAGGCAAGCAGCCTTATAGATGTATTGAATGTGGGAAATTCCTTAAGAAGCACTCAACATTTGTTAATCATCAGAAAATTCATTCTAGAGAGAAACCTCATAAATGTAATGAATGTGGAAAAGCTTTTGGAAAGAACTCTATCCTTTTACGTCATCAGAGAATTCATACTGGTCAGAAACCCTACAAATGTAATGACTGTGGGAAAGCCTTTGCTCAGAATGTAGCCCTTACTCGTCATGAGAGAATACATAGCGGAGAGAAGCCTTTTAAATGTAATGTATGTGGGAAAACTTTTAGGGATAACTCAACTGTGTTGGAACATTTGAAAATCCATACTGGTGAAAAACCATATTGGTGTAATGAATGTGGAAAAACCTTTAGGAAGAGCTCAACTCTTGTTAGTCATCAAAGAATGCATACAGGAGAGAAACCCTATCACTGCAGTAAATGTGGAAAATCTTTTAGGTATAGCTCATCCTTTGCTGGACATCAGAAAACTCATAGTGGAAATAAACCCTATCAATGTAATGACTGTGGGAAAGTCTTTACAAAGAGCTCAACCCTTATTGGACATCAGAGAATTCATACTGGAGGAAAGCCCTATTACTGTAAGAAATGTGGGAAATCCTTCAGGCATAGCTCTGGCCTTGTTGAACATCAGAGAATCCATACTGGAGAAAAACCTTATGAATCTAATGTATGTGGGAAGGCTTTTCCCCAGAGTTCAGCCCTTAAACAACATAAGAAAATGCATAACGAAGAAAGAGCCATCAAATGTAGTTAGTGTGGTTGATCATGCAGAAGTAGTTTATTCCTTTTGACCATCAAAGAGGAGACACTCAACAAATCACACATTTAAGAAAAGTAGTCTGTGTGCCTCTATCCTGGAGAACTTCTCACTTGTAAGGATGTTCACTGTAGTATGGTTTGTACTAGTGAAATATTTGAAGAACCTAAATATCTATCAATATGGAAATAGTTACTATAGAACACTATATAGGAAGTAAAAAGAATGAGGTAGAACTCTATATAGAGCCATAGAAATATCCCCATGATACCTTGTTCAAGTTAAAAAAGCAAGTAGCAGAAAATCTACATATTGTGGTCTAATTTATATTTTAAAAAATGAAGCTATTTTTATTTGTACCTATATGTCCTGTGTATTCAAAAAGGGCTGGTAAAATAAAGTCCAAAAGTTGTTATCTTTGAGAAGAATGTTTTTATTGGTATGATGAAGTGAAATTTTGACTTTGGCTTTGTTTTTTGAAATATTTAATCATGTATATATTCATGTATCTTCTATAATTTAACACAGTTGTCTTTCTAAATAAGAAAATTCAGAAGCCATAACACACACACACACACACACACACACACACACACACACACCAAAAGCTTTTGTATGATCACAGGCTTCATGGTGTTAAAATACAAAGAACCAGACTTGGAGAGAATAATGGTACCATCATCATATTATAACAAATAATACTTAGACTATCTAAAGAGTTCATAAAGATGCATAAGAATAATATAAAAATCCCAGGGGCGCCTGGGTAGCTCAGTCGGTTAAATGTCCTACTCTTGATTTCAGCTCAGGCTGTGAGATCAAGCCTTGCCTCAGGTTCCTTGCTCAGCGGGGAGTTTGCTTTAGATTCTCTCCCCTGCTCTCCCTCTTCCCCTCCCCCCTGTGCACTCTCTCTAAAGTAAATAAATCTTTAAAAAAATATATAAAAATCCCAGTGGAGAAATGGTTTGGAATATGAATATACAGTTGTCAGAAAAAACAAGCACAAGTAGTCAAAAAGAGATAACCAGCTTTAGAGAAATGTGAATTAAAATGATCAAATTTTTTTTTGTCCTATTAGGCAAAAACTTATAAAAATATTTTGTGCTTTTGAAGGTGCAAGAAAATAGGCACAGCTACATATCGTTGAAGGAATTGTGAATTAATGAAGTGTTTGGTGATGAGAAGCATAATTTGACTATATCGACCAACTTTTAGAAAGCTACTCTTTGACTTAACATTTCTACTTCTTAAAATCCAATAAAGAGTAAAGATGGTCTTTAGAGCACTACAGTAATGAAAAGTTGGAGTCACCATAATATCTATCACCACGGCAATGGTTAAATTAAGATACATGCATTTATTGGACTACCATGCAGTCATTTAATATATAACAATTACAAAGCAGTCATTCAGTTAATCAATTAAAATTTAAAGAGTTAATTATGAGAGGGGGGAGGGTCCGAGGGAGAAGGAAACTCACTGCTGAGCAGGGAGCCTGATGCGGGACTCAATCCCGGGACTCCAGGATCACGACCTGAGCCGAAGGCAGTCGCTTAACCAACTGAGCCACCCAGGCACCCCCAAAAATATATATTTTTAAAGATTTTATTTATTTATTTGAGAGACACAGCGAGAGAGGGAACACAAGCAGGGGGCGTGGGAGAGGGAGAAGCAGGCTTCCCGCAGAGCAGAGAGCCCGATACAGGGCTCGATCCCAGGAACCTGGAGATCATGACCTGAGCCAAAGGCAGATGCTTAACGACTGAACCACCCAGGCTCCCTGAGTTAATTTTTTAAAATATTTATTTATTAGAGAGAGAGAATGAGCATGAGCAGGGGCAGGGGCAGAGGGAGAGGGAGAAGCAGGTTCCCTTGCTGAGTGGAGCTCGATCCCAGGATCCTGAAATCATGACCTGAGCTGAAGTCAGACCTTGGACTAGCCACCTAGGTGCCTGTAATGAGTTAATTTTTTAATTAACAGGGAAAGATGTCTAAGACATTAAGTGGGAAAAGAGCCAAATTGTGTAATGATGTAGGATCCATTTAATATAGTTTGTGCATTACTTCAATCTTTTATTATACAAATATATCACTGGTAGTTTAAAATATAAGATAAAGCAAGATTATTGATGAATTTTATGGAACAGAAAGGAACTAAACATTCAACTTAAACTAGAAAAGGGCAAGTATTAATTAGAAGCACAGTTGGGAATATGTGTGTTATTAGTGAAAACTGGTAAAGCTTTGGATAGCAGTTTGACAACGTGAATGTAAATCTAAATGTGTGCTCCCGTTGACCCAGAAAAGCCACTCCCAAATAATTCGACTAGCTTACAGAGATTGTATTGCTCATCATAGCATTGTTTATAATAAAGCCCTGGAAAGAGGTGGGAAAACACCTAGAATAGGAAAATGTTTAAATAAATTATAGAACTTTCATAGACTGGTATCCCAGTTACTATTGGTACATAATAAGCCACCCAGATTTAGTTACCATTTTGTTATGCTCACAGATTTTGTATCAACAATTCAGAAAGAGCATAGCAGGAACAATTTTCTAACTGTATGATGTTTGGGTCTCAGCTGGGAAAACTCAGGGCTGGAATGGACTTAACAGTTGCATGGTTGAATCATTTGAGGCTGTCACAGTACAGTAGCCACAGTGGCTAATGAGCAGTTAAAAAGAGGCTGGTCTGAATTGGGATGTGCTGTAAGTGTAAAACATACATTGGATTTTGAAGACAGTATGAAGAAACTAAAATATCTCAATAATTTTTTAATGTTATTACAGGTCAAAATGATATTTTGGATATATAGGTTAAATTAAATATATTAGAATTATTTAAAATGATTTTAATGTGTCTGCTAGAAAATTTAGTTACATATGAGACCCACGTTTGGGGTTCACATTATATTTCCTTTGGCCAATACTGATCTGAAAGCCTGCTTACAGGTTTGGTGGTTGATGCTATTGGCCAAGACCTCAGGTAGGGCCTTCTGTACAAAGGGCACTCTGGTAGGACAGCTGAAGCTGAAGTAGGCATGGACCAGGGCAGTCCTGGGGCTCTCTGTGCAGAGGGTACCCTGGCAGGACAGCTGAAGCTGAAGTGAGTACAAGCTGGGGTGTCGGGGTGCTTAGCATAGGGGACACCTTGGTGGGGTGGCTGGAGTCAAGGCAGGTATGGGACAGGGGTTTCTGGGGTCTACTTGGAGGGGGTGCCCTGGCTGGGTGGCTGGAGCTGAGGTGGATCACCCGTTGGGGTTTCCCAGGGTGCTCTGTGAAGGAAGCGCCTTGGCAAGGTGATTTATTTTTGTAAATGGAAGTTTGTACCTTTTGACTCCCCATCACCCATTTAATCCCCCTTGTCATAGATTATTGTGGATTTATTTTTGGGCTCTCTTTTCTGTTCCATTGATCTCTGTGTCTCTTTTATGTCAATACATACTGTTTTGATTACGATAGCTTTTTTTTTTAAAGATTTTATTTATTTATTTGCTAGAGAGAGAGAGCATAGGCAAAAGAGAGTGAGCAAGAGTACAGGCAGAGGGAGAAGCAGGCTCCCTGCTGAGGAGGGAGCCCGGTGCAGGACTCGATCCCAGGACCCTGGGATCATGACCTGAGCTGAAGGCAGTTGCTTAACTGACTGAACCACCCAGGCGTCCCTGTTTATGATAGCTTTGTAATATAGTTTGAAATCAGGGAGCATATTGTCTCCAGCTTTGTTCTTTTAAGATTGCCTTGGCTATTTGGGGTCTTTTGTGGTTCCATACAAATTTTAGGATTGTCTATTTCCTTTATTTTTTAAAAAAGATTTTATTTATTAGAGAGAGAGTGAGAGACAGCATGAACAGAGGGAATAGGGAGAAGCAGATTTTCCGCTGAGCAGGGAGCCTGATGCGGGGCTCTATCACAGGACCCTGGGATCACGACCTGAGCTGAACGCAGACACTTAACCTACTGAGCCACCAGGGCCCCCCAGGATTGTCTATTTCTGGGGAAAATGTCATTGGAGTTTCAACAGGGATTTCATTGAATATATAGATTGCTTTGAGTAGTGTGCACTTTTTTTTTTTAAGATTTTATTTATTCATGAGAGAGAGGCAGAGGCAGAGGGAGAAGCAGGCTCAATGTAGGACTCGATCCCAGGGCCCTGGGATCACGACCTGAGCTGAAGGCAGATACTTAACTGACTGAGCCACTCAGGTGGCCTTAGTGTGGACATTTTAACAATATTAATTCTTCCATCCATGAGCACAGAATATCTTTCCATTTATTTGTCTTATTCGCTTTCTTTCATCAATGTCTTATAGTTTTTAGTGTACAGGTCTTCCCCCTCCTTTGTTAAATTTATTTCTAGATATTTTATTCTTCTTGATGCAATTTTAAGTGGGATTGTTTTCTCAATTTCTCTTTCTGATAGTTTGTTATTGGTATACAGAAATGGAACAGATTTTGTATATTTATTTTCTACCCTCAACTTGACTGAATTCATTTATTGGTTTTAACAGTTTTTTGGTGATGTCTTTGGTTTTTTTTTTTTTTTTGGAAAATTTTATTTATTTATTTGGCAGAGAGAGACACAGCAAGAGAGGGAACACGAGCAGGGGGAGTGGGAGAGGGAGAAGCAGGCTTCCCGTGTAGCAGGGAGCCTGATGTGGGGCTCGATCCCAGGACCCTGGGATCATGACCTGAGCTGAAGGCAGACGCTTAGCAACTGAGCCACCCAGGCGCCCATCTTTGGGTTTTCTTTTCTTTTTTCAGAGAGAAAGCGTGCATGTAGGGGGCGGGAGGGAGAGAATCTTAAGCAAGCTCCATGCCCAACACGGAGCCCAATGCAGGGCTGGATCTCACAACCCTGAAATCATGACCTGAGCCAAAATCAAGAGTCGTGTGTTTAACCGACTGAGCCACCCAGGCACCCCTGGGTTTTCTATATATAAGATCATGTCATCTGCAAATAGTGACAGTTTTGCTTCTTCCTTTCTAATTTGAAATAAAATGCCTTTTATTTCTTTGTCTTGCCTAATTGCTCTGGCTGGGATTTTCATTACTATGTTGAATAAAGGTGGGGATAGTGGGCATCCTTGTCTTCTTTCTGATCTTAGAGGAAAAGCTTTCAGCTTTTTACTCTGAGTATGATGTTAGCTGTGGACTTGTCATATATGGTCTTTATTATGTTGAGGTGTGTTTCCTCTTATCAACTTTGTTGAGTATTTTTACTATGAACAGATGTTGGATTTTGTCAAATGTTTTTCTGTATCGAGATGATCATAGGATTTTTATCTTTCATTTGGTTAATGTGGTGTATCACATTGATTAATTTGTGGATGTTGAAGCACCCTTGCATCCCCGGAATAAATCCCCTCAGTCATGGTGTATGATCTTTTAATATATTGTTGAATTCAGTTTGTGAATATATTGTTTTTTTTTAAAGATGTTATTTATTTGAGAGAGAGAGAGAGAAAGAGAGAGATATTGAGAGAATGAGTGGGAGGAGGGGCAGAGGGAGAAGCAGACTTCCTGTAGAGCAGGGAGCCCAATGCAGGACTTGATCCCAGGACCCTGGGATCATGACCTGAGCTGAAGGTAGACACTTAAACGACTGAGCCACCCAGGTGTCCCTGATTTGTGAATATACTGTTGAGGATTTTTGTATCTATGTTCAGCAGTGATATTGGCCTATAGTTTTCTTGTGGTATTCTTATCTGGTTTTGGTATCAGGGTAGTGCTTCATAAAATGAGTTTGGAAATGTTCCTTCCTTTTTAAATTTTTGAAAAGTTTAAGAAGGACTGGTTGTTATCCTTTATTTTTTATTTATTATTTATTTTATTTTAGAGAGAGTGAGAAAGAGCATGAGAGGGGAGACGGTCAGAGGGTGAACCAAACTCCACATTGAGCAGGGAACCTGATGTGGGACTCGATCCTGGGACTCCAGGATCATGACCTGAGCAGTCGCTTAACCAATTGAGCCACCCAGGCGCCCTGGTTGTTATCCTTTAAATGCTTGGTAAAATTCACCAGTGAACCATCTATTCCTGCATTTTTGTTTGTTGAGATGTTTTTGATTACTGATTCAATCTCTAGTAATCAGTTTGTTCAGATTTTGTATTTCTTCATGATTCAATTCAGTGGTTGTGTTTCTAGAAATTTATCCGTTCTTCTAAGCTGTCTAATTTGTTGGCCTATAATTGTGCATAGTAGTCTCTGTGGTCCTTTGCATTTCTGTGGTATCAGTTGTAATGTCTTCTCTTTCATTTCTGATTTTGAATCCTCTTATCTTTTTTTTCTTGGTGAGTCTTGCTAAAGATTTGTCAGTTTGTTTATCTTTTTAAAGAACAAACTTTTAGTTTCATTGATCTTTTCTATTGTCTTTTTAGTCTCTATGTTATTTATTTCTCTGATCTTTGTTATGTCCTTTATTCTATTAACTTTGGGCTTTTTTTAAAAAAAGATTTTATTTATTTGAGAGGGAGAGAGAGAGAGAGAGAGATATCAAGAGCACAAGAGCAGGGGTAGGGAGAAGCAGACTGCCCCCTGAGCAGGGAGCCTGACATGGGGCTCAATCCCAGGACCCTGGGATCATGACATGAGCTGAAGGCAGACGCTTAACAGACGCTAACATGACTGAGCCACCCAGGTGCTCCTAACTTTGGGCTTTGTTTGTTCTTTTTCTAGTTCCTTCACGTGTAAAGTTAGATTGTTTATTTAAGATCTGTTTTTTCCTTGATGTAGGCTCTTAATGCTATGAGCTTCCCTCGTAGAACTGCTTTGGCTGCATCCCATAAGTTTTGGTGTGCTGTATTTTCATTTATATTTGCCTTATGTATTTTTTTATTTACCTTTTGATCTCTTCTTTGACCAATTGGTTGTTCAATACCATGTTTTATCTCCACATATTTGTGAATTTTCCAATTTTCTTTTTGTAATTGATTTCTACTTTCATACCACTGTGGTTGGAAAAGATGCCTGATATGATTTCAGTCTTCTTAAATTTATTAAGTTTGTTTGGTGGCCTAATATATGCTCTATTCTAGAGAATGTTCCATGTGTGAGAGGAATGTGTTCTATTGCTTTTGGATGGAATGTTCTGTATATATCTGTTATAGTCCTATGTATTAGTTATATATCTGTTAAGTCTATCTGGTCTAACGTGTTTTTTTTTTTAAGATTTTATTTATTCATTTGAGACACAGATACAGAGAGAGATTATGAGCAGGGGGAGAGGCAGAGGGAGAAGGAGAAGCAGGCTCCCTGCTGAGCCAGGACCCTGGGATCATGACCTGAGCCAAAGGCAGACGCTTAACAACTGAGCCACCCAGGTGCCCCAATAACCTACATTTGAATGTATTCTAAGATTTTATTTATTTATTTGAGAGAGAGAGAATGAGAGAGAACACAAGAGGGAAGAGGGTCAGAGAGAGAAGCAGGTTCCCCCCTGAGCAGGGAGCCCGATGTGGGACTCGATCCCGGGACTCCAGGATCATGACCCGAGCAGAAGGCAGTCGCTTAACCAACTGAGCCACCCAGGCGCCCTAAGTTTGAATGTATTCTAAAGCTCTGTATTTTACTCACTCCTCCCACATTTTGTTTTTGATGTCACATTTTATACCTTTTTATTTTGTGTATCCCTTAACTAATTATTGTAGTTATAGTCTTACTACTTTTGTCTGTTAGCCTTCATACTTGCTTTATAATCAATTAATCCACCCCATTTACAACATTAGATTTTTCTAAATTTTACTATGTATTTATTTACCCTATTGATGAGATTTATACTTTCATGTTTTCCTGTTAGTAATTAGTGCCTTTTTTTTTTTTTTCCAGTTTAAAGAAGTCCCTTTAACATTTCTTGTAAGGCTGGTCTAGTGATAATGAACTCCTTTTAGCTTTTGCTTGTCTGGAAAACTCTTTTTTTGTTTGTTTGTTTGTTTGTTTGTTTGAAAAACTCTTTATCCCACTTTCAACTTTTTTTTTTCTTTTGCTGGGTAGGATAGTCTCGGTTGGCAGTTTTTTTTCTCTCAGTACTTTGAATATACCAAGCTACCTCCTTCTGGTATACAAAGTTTCTGTTGATACCTTTATGGGGGGGTTTCCTTGCATGTAACAAGTTGTTTTTGTCTTGGTTTTACGATTCTCTCCTTGTCTTTTACTTTTGACACTTTAATTATAATGTGTCTTGGTGTGAGTCTTTTTGTGTTCATTTTATTTGGAACTCTGGGATTCCTGGTTCTGGATATATGTTTCCTTCCCTAGGTTAGGGAAGTTTCTAGACATTATTTCTTCCAGTAAATTGTCTGCCTCTTTTTGTTCTCCTTCTAGAACCCCTATAATGTGAACATTGGTCCACATGATGTTGTCCCATAAGTCCCTTAAGGTACCTTCATTGTTTTTCATTCTTTTTTCCTTTTGCTACTTTGATTGGGTGAGTTCTACTGCCTTGTTTTCAAGTTCACAGTCTTTCTTCTGCTTTGTCTAGTCTGCTGTTTAACCCCTCTACAATATTTTTCAATTCACTTCTTGTATTCTTCATCTCTGTGACTTCTATTTTGTTCCTTCTTATATTTTCTGTACCTTTTTTTGAAGTTCTCACTGTGTTCATGCATTCTTCTCCCAAGTTCAGTGAGCATCTTTATGACCATTATTTTGAACTCTTTATTAGGTAAATCACTTATCTCCGTTTCATTGACTTCTTTTCTGAGGTTTTATCTTGTTCTTTCATTTGGAACACATTCCTCTGTTTCTTCATTTTCATCTCTCTGTGTTGGTTTCTGTGCACTGGATAAAACAGCCACCTTTCCCAGTCCTGATGAAGTGGGCTTGTGAACTAGATGAACCTTATCATTCAACCCTGCCCTAAAGCCTTCATGCTTGTCCAAGCAGCCTATTTTATTTTAGTGACTCCTAGTAGCTGATGGTGCGCTAAGACCTGTCAGTGTCCCAAAGAGTAGGATATCAATCAGCAGTTAGGTTCAGCTCAAGCAGTAGCTTCTAACTTATGCAAATATATATAGTCCTGTGGGGCCACAAGTATAAGTCCCGCTGGCCACCAAAGCTAGATGCTCTAGAAGTGTCCCCTGGGTGGCAGTCACTTATATTTAAGTGCCAGGCAAGTATACAAGTTTCCTTCTGGGAGATACCAGTGACCTGGAGTGAGGCAGAGAGAAAGTGTGAATATGGCATTCACTGGCACCCATCCCTTAGTGTATCTCAGTAGGCACCTAGTTGTGTGCCAAACCAAAAGCCTGCCCCTCAGGCTGATGTTCCAGGACAAGCAAATAGGTCTCTTTCCCAGAAAGACTGGGAAAATGTTTCAGTCCCCTCTCTGCACAGTGCCTTAGGGTTGGTAGCCAGCCAAGAATTGTCTCTTTGTTTGTTACAGCCCCATGGGATACAGGAACACAAGCCCTGTTGGCCACTAGAGAAAGACAATCTAAGGGTGTCCTCTGGGTGGCACCCATAAAAACCAGCATACCAGAGACATGTGCAAGCATGTTTCTGGGAAATACTGGTGCTATGGAGCACAGCAGAGGGTGAATGAAGATAATGACCGCCCTCTGAGGTCTCCGGAGAGAATTATAGTGTGCCCTTACTTGGATGTTTAATTAGAATCCTGCCCTTCAGGCCACAGCTGTGGAGATAAGCTAATAGGCCTCTTTCATAGAAAGACTGCGCGCCTTGGTCTGTTGTCTCTTGTTGTGCTTTGAGGGTGGTAGCCAGTTAAGAACTTATTTCTCCATTGGTTACAGTCCTGTGCACCCCCTGAGCACCCCTGAGCATAAGCCCCATTGGCTAGCTACCAGAGCCAGGTGACCAAAGTTGTTCCCCTGGGCCACAGCTGCAAGAACTGGTGTGCCAGAGGAGGGTATAAGCTCTTTTCTGGGAGATACCAGTGAGCTGAAGTGAGGCAGAGGGAGAATGGAAAGATGGTGCCAGCCATCTTCCATCTCTCGAGATACAGGGCCCCTAGGTGTATGTTAAATTAAGATGCCTTTGCCTCAGGCCATCACTTTAAGAAAATCTGCTTTCACACAAAGTCTGAGCGCCTCTCAATTGGCTGCTTCTGTGCTGGTCCCTGGGGTGAGTCCAACCATGAGAGCTAAGAGCTGTTTTTCAGTTCACTCTAACCTTGTGGGTCTCATGAATGAATCCTCTTGGTTTTCAAAGCTAGTTGTTTTGGAGACTCATGTCTCAAGTCTTAAAACGTTGGCGTACCCAATGTGGGGCTCAAATTCTTTGCTCCTCAGAAAGAAGCTCCAGGTTGTGGTTTCCCTCCTGATTGTGGATTGGCTGCACCGGGGGTAGGATTTATGGCAATTGTCTCAGCCTCTCCTACCAGCTTCAGTATGAGTTTTTTCTTATTTGTGTTATCTGTAGGAGTCACTCAGCAAGTTTTTAGGGTTTTTTTTTTTTTTTAGAGGAAATTGTTCCATAGGTAGCTGTAGATTAGGTGTATCTGTGTGAACCCAGGATCTTCCTACATTGTCCTCTTAAACTAGCTCTGTTTTGTTACTTTAATAGAAGCAGCCAACAATCTTTAAAAGAAATTTAATAATATATGTATAAAAATAGGAAGAATAATTTTAAAGATCTTCTATATTTTCTGACCTATTTACTCTTTATTTACTCATTTATGCAGAACCAGGTTTCTAAGATACCTATATATAGATATGTATGTATGTATCTATCTAATCATGCAGAAACTTTTCACACTTTAAAGAGCTCTTCAGACCTATTCATGGAAGTCATGTACCATCAGTTCTGTTTTTTTGTATCTGAAGCAGTCACAGCCTACCCAAATTCAAGTGGAGGTGAAACAGATCTCCATCTTTTCATGAGAATAGTGTTAATGAACTTGTGGGGTGTTTTTAAACTGCCTCATTGTTACTGAAGTATCTATCTAATAAATTTCTTAGAGAGCAGGACTGCTGGAGACCAACATTTACTTCTTCACGTAACTTGTATTTGGGTTAACTAATCTATACCTTGCCTTCTGTTTTGTCAAAAGAAATGTTTACTTTTAAATTTTAAGCTTTCTGATGAATCATGAATCATAATTTCCTGTTTTGGTTTTATCAGTAAGTAAATCTCGAGTTGTTCTCCCAGATTTTTCCTTTTCTTTTCACGGTATCTTATCCTTTTAGAAAATATATTATGTTCTATTATTGCTGTTAATAAATAACCTAAATATTTAGTGATATAAAACCATAACTTTTGATTTCTCTAATGACTCTGTGTGTTAGGAATTTGGAAGGCTGTTCTTACTTGGGGCTCTCATACAGTTTTGGACAGATGTCATATGGGGCTCCAGTCATCTGAAGGTTGCACTTGGCTGGACATCTACAATAACTCACTCACATGGCTGGTAGTTGATGCTGGCTGTCTGTTGCTCAGCTGAAGCTGGCAACTAGAGCACTTATATACAGCTTGTCCATCATAGTGGCCTCAAGATAGACTTTTTACATTGCAGCTGATTTTCTCCAGAATAAGTGTCTCAAGATTATCATGCAGAAACTTTTCATACCTTTAAAGAGCTCTTAAGACCTATTCTTGGAAATCATATAGCATCAGTTCTGTTTTTTTGTGTGTGAAGCAGCCACAAGCCTACCCAAACTCAAGTGGAGGTGACAGACCCCCATCTCGTCATGAGGTAAGTGTTAAAGAACTTGTGTGCAGTATTTTTAAACTGCCTCATTGTTACTGAAGTATACCATACAGATAAGAAAATGCATAGACTCTTAACTGTTGAGTTCAATGAATTTTGACAATTGAACAGACCCATGCATCCACCACCTGAAATATGGTATAGAGCATGTTTTCACTCTATAAAGTTGCCTTGTGCCCTTTTTAAGTCAGTCCTTACCCAGTTCCCTCTGTTCATAGTTAGCCACTATCTGAGTTCTATTAGTTCTATTCTATTAGATTAGTTTTTCCTGGTCTGTGTTCTTTCACTCAACATAAAGTTCTGAGATTCTTCATATTATTGCATATATCCGTTGTATGTTATTTTTTATTACTGAGTCATATGAACATACCACCATGTATTACCTTACCTATGTTGGATATTTTGGGTTTTGTCCAATTTATGACTATTCTGAATCGGGATGATATCAACATGCTTGTATATATCTTCACATGGTATCAGGGTATCTTTGGGAGCAATATTATATCACTATTCAAACCCATAGTATTTCTAAAGCATTTCTGTACCCTAAGACCTTTGATGTAATTTACCTCTAGATGATAGAGATTTGCTACCAAGCTCTTTGGGATGAATTCTTCCCTTCTTGAATCCAATACAAGATTGATTTGAATATGTAAAGAAAAGACCTTGGGATTCATGAAGGGTTGATTTAAAAAACAAAACTAACGATGTCAACTACAGATTTAAAATCTGTTATCTGTTAATACATAGAACATTTTCCCAAGTATGCACTAGATTAATGGAGATACTTTGGGAACTTAGGTCAAAATAAACTGACAAATTATGAAACATATGTGATAATGATAATAAACAAGACATTTATTTTTCATACTCATTTGGGGGAAAGGAGAAAAGTCAGTTTTCCCTACCCAGTGATGGGTCTTTCTGAAAGAGTCTCCATTCATTCCATAGAATTGGATAGGTTGCTTGATCTGAGGGTTTTTTAACTTTTAATTCATAAAGAGAACTTCCTTTGAAGAGGGTGGTCAAAGGGTGAGTCTTTGTGAGCAGCTTCGCTGGTGCACAGCCAGACTCCCTCTCTGAGTGAAGCTTTTCCCACACTGGCCACACAGATAGGGTGTCTCTCCTGTGTGGATTTTGCCATGCAGGATACAGTTGCCCCTGGTGTGGAAACTCTTCCTGCACTGTGTGCAGGCATAGGGTTTCAGGCCTGTGTGGACTCTGATGTGAACAATTAAGCTTCCTTTCTGACTGAAGGCTTTTCCACACTGATCACATCTATAGGGCTTTTCACCACTGTGAACTCTTCTATGAACAGCAAGGTTACTTTGATTCCTGAAGCTTCTCTGACAAATAGCACACTCATAGGGTTTCTGTCCAGTATGGAGTCTTTCATGAACAGCCAGACTACCTCGTTGACTAAAGCTTTTCCCACACTCCTTGCACTGATAGGGCTTCTCTCCTGTGTGTATTCGCTGATGTGTAACAAGATTGCCTTTGGCCCTGAAGCTTTTTCCACAATGGGTACACTCAAAGGGCTTTTGACCAGTGTGGATTCTCTCATGCAAGGTTAGACTGCCCTTTTGCCTGAAGGATTTTCCACATTCCTGACACTCATAGACCCTCTGTCTCACTCCAGGTGAATCTTCCTGTAGTGTCTTAGAATCTGGGGATTTTTGTTCCAGCTTCTCTCTTCTGAAAGAATTCTGGAAATCCCAGCTTGAGGATCCTGTGGCCTCAGAGTGATCATATTTGTGGTGGGCTTCTGTCATCACATCTGGTAAAATGAGAGGGAAGTCATGTAAGATGCACCAATATGCTGAGTGAGAAGAATAGGGAAAAAAGAAACAATGCTTTGAATGCTTATTATGTGCCAGACATTATACTATGAAATTTGCATAGGTAATCTAATCCTGAAAACAATCCTATGAGATTGCTACAGATAAGGAAATGAGAGCATAGGGAGGTTGTCACAGATCTTGTAGTTAGCTAAGTGTAGAGTTGGGATGCAAATGCAGGCATGCTCCACAGTAGTATACTGCCTCTAAATTTAGTTTAATTTAGCCTCCCAAAGAATCTGGTAAGGTAGACATGATTATCTCCATTTTATAGATAAGAAAACAGGCTCAGAAAAATGAAGAAAACTGTATGTAGGATCAAATAGAGGCCCCATACCCAAGTTTTATCTGACTCTAAAACAGGTATGGATCCAGGTTGTGTAGGGCCTAAAACTTTAAAATTTTGGAGGCACTCCATTAAGAAAAAGTATAAAAGTAGGTACAGGGCCCTGAAGAGACCAATACATGAGAAATCCATCTCTGCACCAATCTCTTTTCCTGATAGTAGAGTAAGCTCCATGACATCAGAAAATATACATCAGAATCTTTGGTACATTACATCTATTATCTCTAGTCCCAGTAACCCTGCAAGGTAGAGTTTATTGTCCCATTTTACAGATGAAGAGCCTGGAGCTCAAGGAAGTTAAATAATTTGTCTGATACCACAGATCAAGCTAGGACAATTATAGAATCTGATCCAAGGAAATTTCCCCTTTAATATCCATGCTATTTCAGTCTACTAAGCTATGGTGAAACTGAAATCAATTTTGGTTTGGAAGTTACTCTCAAACACTTTCTATGCTGATGCTGACAGTGTTTTCCATATTGCCCTGCAGCCTACTGCACTTTAATTATGGGTCCATTCATCACTATTAACAGTTTTCTTGGAGTCATCCTAGGGAGATTTTCTCTTGCCTTACCCTTATTCAGTGATTGTGCCGAGATGTAAAGCTGCTCATTCATTTTCTCAGAGAATACCTCAAAACTATCTCCATATCAAGATCATTCTCTTGCTCTGTTTCTACTGCTATTTCTAATTCTAGCTTGCAGGTTTCCCCTGTAACCCCCAGGAATGGTGAACTCCTCCAAAGGAATGTCTCCTCTGCTTCCTCAGCCTGCTGACCAGTGCTTGAGTACAGGGACACTAGGGCATCTCAGTGATCAACCAACTCACTCACTGAAAAATGCTACATTCTGTGCATATCTTCCATGACAGTCCAGCAGGGTAGCTGTTGGAAATCCAAACATGTCCACGCCTGCTGTATGAACACCACTTCTTCATATGATTCTTCCATGGGCTATTCTTGAACACCTAAGGAGGAAAAAACAACAAAAAACAGAACAAAAAGAAACAGGAAAAGGCAGAATTGATAAGTGAGAAGGATAAACTCAACAGAAGCTCCAATTTGGGGTATGAGTAAATGGAAGAAATCTGGATTGTGTGATGTATATCTTAATCACCTATAATGTAACTGTAAAGTTTTAGTAATGGTACCATGACCGCACATAAGTGAGTCAAGGTGGAAACATTAAGTGGGAAAGCAGAGAACACATATATCTCTTCCTGCCAATCCCAAGATAATGGTCACTCCTGTTTATACCTTAACCTTGGCATGTGACTGGGATCTCCCACTTCCTTCCCCTACCTAACTACTTGCTCTTTTATCCTTCAAGCCTCCAAAGGAATTCAGAATTTAAAAACCCAACATTTCAGCCTTCATGATTTGTTCTATGATGAAAATGGCTTCAGCTCTCCCCTCCAGCTCCCCTAGGTTATAAGGACAAGAGTTCTCATATGTTTACCTTTGAACAATATTTAGGAGGCTCCAGATCCAGACCCACCCCTCTCCTATTCTTCAAGATATGAGAATACCAATTCTAAGTGTAAATACTTATCAATTCTTGGAAAAGACCTTCTTCAGAAACCAAGTCCAAGGCACTCCAGCTAGGATAAGTAACCTGCCCAAATTCTCACAGCCAATAAGGAGTCCAGGGTGGGCAAAGGATCAAATTCAAGACTTTTGAGATCCAGAGTCTATGCCCTTAAACTAGACAATTCTCTAGTTTCTTATCACTAAAGAGCTGGTGAGAATTTTTATTAAATGGGACAGAATGTAACAGTGCTTGACCAGACTTTACTACTCTTCAAGATCCTAGGAATCCTCTTGCTCCATATTATGTTTTTCCACATTTTTTTGAGTATTTTCTTCTTACTTTAGGACCCTAATTATTAAATTCGTACACTTTATGCAGTGGTTCAGTGCATAATCTTGATTTCCCTCAAGTATGTCTCATCAAAATGCTGGCCTCCTGATTTAATGAAATAGTGTGATGCTACAGTTGTTTTGTCAACCTTAAGCACCTGGTCTTGACAATTGTACCTTCTGCTACATTTGTTTTGACTGAAGAGGCATTTTAAACTTGTATTTGGAGGTGTCACCTCCAATTTGTAGTAGAAGCTACAAAGGAATCCTCTATGAGACTGCCAGGAGGCTACAGGACATTCATTTGTTAGTTCAAGGTGTTACTCCTCCACAACTGCACATCCATCAAGAGTCCCTGAAAGTGCATGAAACCTGCTGCCAAGTTTGGACTCAGTCCCTGGGGAATCCAGCAAATAGTTTGGTCAGAACAAGTGGGCAGAATTTATAGCTCTGCCTCTCCACATGCTATGAGATCTTCCAAGTAACAACTCAGCTGTGTCTCAGGAACTGCCTTGGTTAATAAAGGGAGATTGTTTTATTTTTCTCCCTAGGTCATAAATCTGAGGAAATAATTTCCTGAAGATTTTGAAGTGGCTTTAGTAATAGAAAATTGCTTTTCCTATCAGAGAGACTATCCTTTGGAAAAACTCAGCATTAGGTCAGGAGAGACTTGGATTCTTGCTTTGAACCTCCCCTATCCCCATACAACCTTGGACAAGTAACCAACAGCCCTGGCTCTATTTCCTTACTAACTAAACAGGTTAACAACACTGTCGTTTCAGGCAGCTCTTGGGAGAATAAAAGAACCAAATGTGAAGAATTTCTGATACGACCTAGAGACTGAAGGCCTAAAGTTGAGAGTCCTCAGGAGAGCCCTAGCAGAAGGGGTAAACTTTGCTGTCTCTGGAACCCCTTGGGCGACAGTCTCAGGTTTAGGAAATGAGGGTAGGGGTGATTATTTTCTCCACACATCTGAATCCATTTTGACCTTTCTCCCATTCTCCACCCTGACAAGTCTGTGCTTTCTCCCATTCCCCCTCCCTAGAAAGATCCATTTTCACCCCCGACCGTGTTGTGAAATCCTCACTGCAGGCCCCTGGGCACACCTGCCTGTGGCCTCCCCCTCCCGCGTCTCCAGGGTGCGGGGCCTTCCCCCATGCTCTGTCCTGCGGAGCGGCGGTCGGAGGGGCCCCTGCTCCCCCCGGGCACACTCTCCCCTCCCGCCTCAGGCTCCCCCGGGCCCGCCCTGCGTGCTGGACCTCAGCAACCCGCTCTCCGGTCCAGCTGGACCCTTCGCTGCGGGCCGCTCGCCTCTCCCCTCGCGGGTGGCCTCCCTCGGGGCTCAGGGCCGCGGGGGCCACGGAGCGCCCGGAGGCGGCGGCCCGCTAACGCGGCCCCGCCTAGCCGGGCTCACTGACCCGGCCGGCGACCTCACTCACCGCAGCGGCGCGCGCCCGCAGACAGACAAAGGCCGGCGCCGAGCCCACAGCAGCGACGGCGCGAGCGGATCGAACTACAACTCCCAAGAGGCTGCGCGCGAGCCCGCCCGCCGGGTCCCGGGCCTTGGCCGTCCCGGCTTCTCGGAGCACTGTGGGAAACGTAGTTCTGCGGCGCGCCCTGCTGCTCGGGTTCTGAGGGTCGCGACCGGGCGGGGCCCTCTGTCGAATCCCCTTCGGCCTCTAGGCGGAGGCGCCCTTGCCCGCCGACGTAGTCCGGGGAGTGAGGGAGCCACGCAGCGGCTCAGATAAGTTAGGCCTGGAATAGCAGTAGCCTAGTAAAGCAGTCCGCCGGGCCAGGAAGTCGGGAATCCAGCGTTCTTGAGGGTTTCGTGGAAGGAAACAAAGTCTTGGGGGAGAAAAGTCTTGGGTGCTTAGGGGTTATGTGTTTGGCCGCTGCTTGAGCAAAGACTCAGTGTTCTGTAGTTAAGGCTCTGAAGCTAGGAGCAAATCTTTCAAGCAGAGACTGTGGGAAAGAATTTGACACAACCAGAGAATTTCGAGGGGCTGGGAGGAGGATACTTTTGTCTGGTGTAGAGCTCTTCCTTTCAGATCTCTTTACTAAGATACTTGTTTTGAATTTGCACGTCGGCTCCACCTCTGACTAGCTGGCTAGTTGCGGGGCTCTGGTTAGGCTTCCTACCCTGGTGGTGAGCCCAGGGTATGGTCAGGTGACAGGACAGGTGAGTTTCTTGGGAGAGCCAGGGTTCAGGCCAGGCGACCCCCATTCTGTTCCTTCAGAGTAAAGGCAGATATGTGAGTGAACCCAGAAAAAGTTCTTCATGTACTCTGTGAATTATGGAGAAAAAACAGTATTTTCTAGGGTAACAAGTTAAATTTTCTTTTCTTAACTGGAGATGTGATTGAAACATGGAGCAATTGTAAGCTCTGAAAATTACTCAGCACATGGGGCAAGAGCTCTTTTTTTATGGGGCATCACTGAGGAGCCACTCAAACACAGGTTGTCAAGCCCTTAGTCCCGTTGTGCGATATTGTGAGGGGTAAGTTTGCTTTTGAGCATCTGTGAGATAAATATTCTTTAAAAATGCCCTCGGCCTCCTTCAAAGGCACTTTTATAGGATGCTTGCCTCTCCCCGCAAGGGAATTTGGACAGGGAAGAATGGCTTTAAAGTTCCTAATGACTGAGGCTGCTGTTGCCTGGGGCTCCCTCCTCCTTAGAATCACCTTTGCTCTCCTTTATCCTGGGGCTCTTTTGCTCACTGTACTTCTCTTCAGGCTCCCTGCTCCAGAGCTCTCACTTGGAGATTGGTTTGGCCTCTTGCACCGAGGGCTTCATAAAGCAAACTTCCTCCTGCTCTGTCCTTGTCCTCTACCCCACAGCCACTTGTTAAGCAAAACAGAACAAAAAAATTAATTTCACAGAGTATACGAAGTATAAGTAATAAGTTGGTTCTTAAGTGTTAGTCATTACTATCACTAATAACACATTACTTAAGTTCAACTGAATCTGTATGTGCCGAGCCCGTTTTCAGTGTCAGGTACTGTGCTGGGTGTTGGGGACGTAAATGGGAACAAGACACACTCCCTTCTCCTAGGAAGGGAGCTGAGAGTCTAGCTGAAAAACAAACACACCACCTTTCTTAAAACCTGGGCCGGCAGCTGCCTCACAGAGAGGTCCGTGAGTGTGCAGTGGAAACTGATCTGATGCCCCCCTCTCCCCCCAAAGCCCCCTCAGGACCACTGCAGAGCTCCCTGTGGTGCCTCCTTCTGTCATTCGTTCCAGAGTTAGGGAGAGAAAGGGGTAGGCACCAGGGGACGGGGCACAATCACTGTTCCCTCTCTCCTTGCTGAACAGCCAGAAAAGTCCAGGAAGCACACAGCAAAGGCCGATCCTCGTGACTGCTGTATGAGTGTGTCTGCTTTCTTCTCTCCCAAGGCTGCGTCAGTAGGGCTGTGTGTATCACCTCCCAAACCCCAGGAGTCATTTCTCCTGCTGGTAAACAGCACAAGATGCCTAGAAGTCATTCCGGGCATATTGATTCTGTTGAGGTCAGGATCAGCTGTGGACATTAGGACAAGCAGATGACAAAGCTTTGGTGCGAAAAGGTGGCTGTAAAAGGGGACTTGTAGTCACTTTTCTCACAAAAATCTGCATAAATTCTCTTAAGGAGTCTCAGGAAAGTGGGCATATTGAATCGACGTGGTGGAGAAAGCAGGACCGGAGTAGATGAGACCTAATGCTCCCTAGACAGACATTTAGCAGCCTTCACCAGATTCTAAATGGGGCCAAGTCTTCAACCACCACCAGCAATTTAAGGCCCACACTCAACAGGAGGTGGGGGGTGGGCAGGGTGATGGAGTCAGTAGTGTAGATTTGAAAAATTGCCAAAGAACTATTCCTCCGCTTTGCATGTATTTCAAAACATTAGGCAAGGACAGATAATTCAATAAATGGTGTTAGGACAAAAGGCTAACCATTTGGGAAAGAAATAAATTTAAATGTTTACCTTACTGTAGCCAAGATAGCCTCTAGATAGATTAAATGTAAAATGTAAAACCCAGATCCACAAAAGGCCCAGAAGAATGTATGGCTTAATACTTTTATAATCTTGGCATAGGAAAGGCTTTCCTAACCATGATAACAAAGGTAGAAGCAATAAAGAATAAGATTGCTGGATTTGACTGCATTAAAATCCAACACTTCTGTGTGTCAACACCATTTATGAAGTTAACATATGACAAGCTGGGAAAATATAAATAACTGTCATATTTAAAGATAACATATAAAAACATTTCAATAGAAATTTGGCAAAGGACAGCAACTCACAAAAGAAAAAAATAGAATTAACGAAAATACTCAGATTTGCTATTAATCTTTTTAAAATGCCAGGTGAAACAGGAAATTTTTTTCCCTAACTACTGAACGGCAAAAATTGTGGAAGGGACTAGGGTAATGGGACATTTTCATCCATGTGTAAATTGAGACAGTCATTCTGATTAGACTTTTGGTAATGTGTATCAAAAAGTCCTAAAAATGTACAGATTACATCTAGAATATTTTCCCCAGGGGGAAAAAAAATCAGATAATTGTATCCTAAATGTGGAATGAAAGCCACAGCATCTAAGTTTGTAAAGTGAATTATTGGCTTGGTAAGGATCCCTTCTGGTTTCTTTGAAGGGAGTTGTTGCCCCAGAAGTTTCCATGAGATGGCATGATGCTCAAGGAAAGCTCTAGTCCTTCACTTGCTGCCATAGTTCTGGGCAGTCTTTGGGTCTAGAGTGGTGGAATCTGCCCTCCTGGGAGAGTATCAGAAGAATTTTCATTATGTTTCAAGTCTGTTTATTTTAGTCCCTGTCAGAAATGCAAGCCCCTTTAGTCATTTTCAACAACTGTGTTTTATGTCTTCCATACCACTATTCTGTACATTCACTGAACTAACCAGCCTTCCCATCCCTCTAAAACCATCCCACCATGTCCATCATGGAGGCCAGTGCTTGGCAGAAAGCTTGCTGTCTCTCAGGCCTTTTTGCCCAGTGGCCAGACTTGAGGAGCTGAATCTACCAGAAAGAAAAGGATCTCTGTGTTAGTGCAATTCTTTGGAAAGGTTGAATTCTCAGTTATAGCCATCCAAGTGTCTCTTGACTTGCTAGCTAATTCTCAGGGCTGGAAGTCATCCTGGCCTCTGCTTGGACAAGCCATTCCTATTCTCTGCAGCTGCTTCTGTCCCTTTGAGCAAATATGTCTTGTGTTTGATCTCACTATTCTTACCTGATACTAATAATTTGGCATTAATGATGCCTAGTGTGTGCATCTTAGCTCTTGTAACTTTTTAACTCTTGCAGCTATTCAAATCTAAATCATAATCTCTGTGGAAACTATTTGTGCAGGGTTCAGACAGATTTTTATTCTTGCCATTTATTTCTATCATGTAATTGGTTACACCTTTCTTCATTCAGTTTTTTGGTGAGTTGGTTACAAAGCAGAAGATGGGAGGGGAAGTTTGGGGTGGGGACTGATGCCCCACACTTAGTATGTATTTGCCTCTATTTCCAGCGCTAGGGGCCAGGACTTCCTTTCCTGCTGAGGCTCTAATGCCCAGAGCTGATTATTCTGTTTGGTGCACTTAGTGGGGCTGCCTTTCGGGATCCCTTTAGGATATATTTATGGTGCTGTTTGGCCCAGAAAGAGGAGGTGACCTTTGTTGTGTGGGTGAGTGTAGTCCTGTCATAATGACCCTTCTGAGGAGATGTTAAGGGGGAGCATGATGTCAGCCCATTTTGTAGGAAGGCCTCCCAGGCAGCCAGATGATGAAGGCATGAATGGGGCTGCAGGTGAGAGCTAGAAGTTGTTCCTGCTCAGCTTATCTGTTGCATGTTACTTCCTGCTATACCCAAGTCCCAGCTACAGCTCTGGGAGCCAGGGTTCTTCACTGGGGGCCCCTGGATATGCACCACATGGGTCTCTGAACTTGCAAAATGGCATAAGTGAACTTTTGGAACAGATAGGACTTACTTTTCATCAAAGAGTTGGTTGAACTCCAAAAAGATTAAAATGATTATTTTAGAGAATCCTTGAGTAAACAGAGATAGATCATTTTACACTTTTTTCTTTTAACTTTTTCTTTTTTAAGTAGGCTACACACCCAGTATGGAGCCCAATGCCGGGCCTGAACTCACGACCCTGAGATCAAGACCTGAGCTGAGATCAAGGGTCAGACTTAACTGACTGAGCCACCCAGGTACCCTGAACTTCTAATTTGAAATAATTTTAGACTTACAGAAAAGTTACAAGAACAGTACAGGGGTTTTCACATTCATCTTTCACCCAGCTTTCCCTAATAGTAACAACTGAGAGAATTATAACAACAATGAAAACCAGGAAATTAACATTGGTACAATACCCAAGAGTAATACTTAATAGTAAATGACTGACCTTACTGAAATTTCACCAGTTTTACCCCTAGTGTTCATTTTCTGTTCCTGGGTCTGTCCAGGGTTCCATGTTGCATTTAGTTGTTGTGTCTCATTAATTTCCTCCTATTTGTGGTACTTGCCATTTTAAAGGAGAAAATAAAATCTGTTGGTAGTGATGACTACCATCATCACTACTACCACTATTAAAATGCAAGATAAATGTAAGGACATACAAATGATCTGTTTCCCTCTCTTCTTTTTTTCCTTCCTACTCATTTTTCTTTCCAAGCAAAACTTAAACATTAGCTTTATTTTTATTTGCTAACTGAAGTAACTTATTTATTTTAAAGTAAGTAAAAAATGCAACTGATGGTTTTAATTAATTAATTAATTAAGAGTACAAGTCGGGGGAAGTTCAGAGGGAGAGGGAGAGAGAATTTCATGTTTGATAGGAGTGTCTTTATCAGCATGGAGGCTTTAGATTACATTGGGTAGTCTAAAAATGTGATTTACAGTGTGGGCTGCCACACTAGATAGTGTTAGGATAGAGCCTGGACACTCCAGGTAGTAATAGTATGACATAGGGTGGGAGCTTTGGGTCACATGGAGATTGCGATCGGCTACCTGGGCAGTTAATCATGTCTATGTGATGGAGCCCAAATAAACACTCTTATATCTCCTGAGTTCTTCCTAAGTTTTAGTGGACAATGTTCCCATATGTGGAAGGCTCCTTACCTCAAGAATCTGAGTTCTTTGCCTGAGGACTTTCTTTGACCATAGTAATTTGCCTGGCTCTTTGAGTGTGGCAGGCCTCAAGTGATGGGGATTTAGTGCTTTTAGGAATCACCTTTAACCAATAAGGAATAGGAGTTCATGGAAAAATATCCTAGCTTGCTCCCTTCTCAGTCGGGCAATTCTAAGTATGTTTTATATTTTCCCAGAGGGCCCCAGCAGGCTTATACCCCATTTGCCCACAGTGATACCCCACTCTTTCATGCACCCTTGATTGATTTTCCTTCCTTTCCTGGCTCATATTCCCTCTATCTAACTGTGTTTCTCAAATTACTTGCCCCTAAGGCTTCGTCTTGGGTCTACTTTCTGGGGAATCCAACGGGAGACACCATATGAACTAAGTAACACAACAGAACCATCAGTCTTATTGGGAGGTAAAAAGCTCTTGGTGGGCCTCAAAACTACTTGAAATTTGGGGTGCCTGGGGGGCTCAGTCGGTTAAGCCTCTGACTCTTCATTTTGGCTCAGGTCTTGATCTCAGGGTTGTGAGATCAAACCCTGTGTCCAGCTCTGTGCTGGGCTTGAAGTCTGCTTAAGATACTCTCTCTCCCTCTCCCTCAGCCTCAACCCCCTGAACGTGTGTGCTCTCTCTCTCTCTCTAAAAAACAAAAACCAAAACAAAACAAAAAAACCCAACCAAAACCCAAACAAATAAAAAAATTACTTGAAGGAATTGGAGATTAAAGAAAATCACCAAACCCCAACAGGTAAGGGTATATTATTAACAAATCTGGTGGACCAAGAGAAATGGATGCAACAACACCACCACCACCACACACACATATTGGGAGAGAAGATAGTATTTTATTTTATTTTAAAATATTAAAAAAATTTTCAATTTAAAACATTAAAAAATTTTTCAATTTAAAAAACTTAAATTTTAAATTCCCCAGTCAACAGTGTTATATTAGTTTCAGGTGTACAGGGTAGTGATTCGACACTTCCATACAACGCCTGGAGCTCATCATGACAAGTGCACTCCTTAATCCCCATCACCTATTTCACTCACCTCCTGACCCACCTCCAAGAGAGTATTATTTTAAACCAGCATTTAAGATCCCAGACTAAATAATGAAAGTATAGGAAGGAATGGGAAAGTGGATTGAGAGAAGCCAAAAATCGTTAAAGTCTTCTGCTTACCTAAACGACAAATAGAGTTTTGTGTGTTTATTGCTATTTTAAGATATTTTATTTATTTTTTTAAAGATTTTATTCATTTATTTGAGAGAGAGAGAGAGAGAGAGAGAAACAGCATGAGAGGGGAGAGGGCCAGAGGGAGAAGCAGGTTCCCCGCCGAGCTGGGAGCCCGATGTGGGACTCGATCCCAGGACTCTGGAATCATGACCTGAGCTGAAGGCAGTCACTTAGCCAACTGAGCCACCCAGGCGCCCCTATTTTAAGATATTTTAAATGAGGCCAATACAGTTTGTTGTTACAGGATAACAACCGTGGGATCAAAACTGGGCTGTTGTCCTGCTTCACCTTAGTAAAGGATGGAAGCAAATGGGAATATGTTCATTCATCTAAAGACAAGAAATAGACAAGTCTAAAAAATTGGGCTTGGATTGGGAATGTTCACAGTATGCAGTCTCTGATGGCAAAGAGGCTCCCGCCTCACCTCCCACATTCCATCAAACTCTGTCCTCCCCGTTTTACTCCTATTTATTGGATCTGCCCCCTCCACTCTTGCTTCTCCACCACTCCACAATGTGTGACCCGGATTTTTTTCCCCCTGGATTTCCAGGATAGGTTCCTAAATGTTGATCTGCCTAAAAATTACAATTCATTGTGTATGTTAGGTCCCCAATAAATCCTAAGCCATGGTGACTACACAAAAGCTATCAAGAATGGGCTTCGGAACAGCCCTGAGTCTGATGCTCTCAGAAACAGATGTGTCTCAGTAGACATTTATGTATGTTACATATAATTTGATCCTCACAACAATCCTGTGCAGCAGGCAGTGGCATTCCCTCTACCTTAGAGAGGTGTCCATTACGTATCCAGGGTCTCACAACCAGTAAGTGGCCACTTTGGGATTCTGCCCAGTTCTTATTCCAAGCACTTTGCTTCTTCCAACTTACTGGGTTGTCTTGACAGGATGTGCATTGCGCAGCAGTCAGGGCACCTGAAACCAAATAACCCAGAAAGGCTTTAATCAGATATGAACACAGCACTGACATTAATATTAATATTAAAAAAGCATTGTTTAGTCAACAGAAATTGGCTATAGATATGTAGCATTTAACAAAAATTCTGATTATATTAAAGACAATGTTTTAAAAAGTTTATGAACTTTGTTACTTTTTGACATAAAGATATAACATTTAGAGTTAAGGAGTATTTGACAAAATATGCTATTTAGAAACTTGATTTTACCATTATCAATTAATATTAAGTAAAGTGGCACAATGTAGGTATATATTACAAAACAATAAAATAGAATTAATCGATAGAATCTGAGTCTTAGAAACTTTCCAGTGTCTGAAATTTTTACAAAGTGTTATAATTCATTACAACATAAAGACATCTAATACATTACAAAATTTAAGAAAAATCTTACAGGCTATAAAGACTTCCCCAAATATAGCAAAACTAGTAACAATAAACGTTTCAATAGGAATTACAAAATTGTGCCATTTAAAATGTGCTCAATTCTCTCTCAAACAATAATCAGCTACAGTGGGAAATTAAAGAATATAGTGATATGCTGTTTTTTAAATAACAATACTACATATAAAAATGTGTAATTTTTATCAAAACAATATTCAAGAGAAAATTCAGTGTTTTTATCATCACTAAAGAAAAAAGCAAAAGAAAGCATTCAATATGCATTTCTTTGAAAGGGATTCAAAGAAGTAGAAGACAGAAATAATATTAATAAAAGGATAAAACAAATTAGAAAATAAAAACTGAAAATTATGAACCTTAAAAAGACAGCTCACTAAAAAATCTGATCAAGAGAAATGATCAGTATGTACAAACAATACTATAATTTAGAAAGAATAGGAGCACCTGGGTGGCTCAGTCAGTTAAGCATCTGATTCTTGATCTCAGCTCAGGTCCTGATCTCAGGGTTGTGAGTCTGAGCCCTGCATTGGAGCCTACTTAAAAAAAAAAAAAAAAAAAGAGTAGTAGATACAATTCATTATTAAATTATTAAAAAGATATCATTTATTTTGTAAAGTTTACAAAGATATAATTTATGATAAAAGTATACTTTATTTTATAGAATTATAAGCAAATATTAATTATAACTTAAGTATTTTTGGAAAATTTGGTACTTTGGTGTTTTTGATTTCTCTCATGACCACAAGAGGGCAGAGTAGTTTTTAATTTCTTTTTCCCTCTCTTCCCTGGGAAGCCCTGGAGGAGTTCTGGGCTGTTTATTTTGTTGACAGAGCCCAGGGAGCAAGACTGCTCCAGGCTTAAATGCTAGTGTTTGGAAGGGATCAAGAAGATTCTGGTTTGCTCACCCTCCGTTGGAGGGAACATCAAAATGAGAATCCTAGGGTCCTGTGGGGAAAGTAAAAAACATGGAATTTATAGCATGAATTGGTAAGTTGGTATAGTTTCCAGGAGAAAAAGTAGTAGATTTCTGAACAGGGAATAGATGCTAGGTCAGACTGTTGTTAAAGTCCAGTTGAGGAGTGGGACTTTGCTTCTCTTCCGCATGTTGAAAGGGCTTCAGAAATCCAGAGGGGCATAATTAACTGGCTCTGATCATGTCTATGCCTCAAGAGGACAAACAATCCTTCTAGAGTAGCAGTGCTAAATTAGAAAAGAGGTTCATCAAAGTTCCTTTCCAGCTTCAGGGTTTTTATCATTAAATAACTTCCAAGGACCATCTTTGGCCTAATGGTGGGAAGTGTACAAATATAAAAATCACACACCCAGCATAGATCAGTGATTCTGCAACTTTGGGCAGACCATTTTAAGTACCTCAAATAATGACAACAACCTTGCCTGTGTCATGGAGCTGTGAAGGTTAATTCTGGTAGTTACATTTCACTTTGTGAAAAACATAAAGCTCGTTGTGAACCTAAGGGTTTCATGTTACCCAGTGGTCCTAGAACGAGAACAAGATCTTGACCAAGTGCGTCTGTGAACCCCCTTCATTATTGAGTTGTGTCATACATGTAGCTTGTAGTCAATGAATATTAGTTAGTGAATAAATATTTGTTCAATAATCCCAAAGATGCTTCGCATCTTTATTCTAACCCCCAGTGTAGCCACAGCATACAGATTGGAAAAGAAGTAGTGAAACTGTCATTAGTCACTGACATTGTTGTATATGTAGAAAATCCTATGGAATCTTAAAATGAAGCTACTAGAATAATACTTCAATTTGGTAAGGTTACAGGACACAAAGCCAATATATAGTTAATTGTATTCATACATAATGGCAACGAATAACTAGAAAATGAATTAAAAGTATTTTTTACAATAGCATCAAAACATCAAATACCTAGGAAGAAATCTAACAAAACACATACAAAATCTCTATACTAAAAGATACAAAATATTGCTAAGAAAAATTAAGGCAGACCTAAACAGTCAGGGGAGCCATGCTAAAGAGCTTGCCCATAGGCCTGAAGCTAGGGAGGTGGGGTGGCCAGCCCCTGCCATCCAGCCCCAGGTTCGTACCTCTGACCACCAGACTCCCTGCCCCTTCTCTGTCCCCTTTTAGCTCTCTTGGCCACTCCTCAGGCTCCACTTTCAGGTCTTTGCTGTCCTCTTCTCAGCCAGCAATCCTTTCCTCAGCAGACAGCATCCTGTTCTGTTTCAGAGGAGGTGACACCCGGCAGGCCCCAGCCCCCTGTACCACTGCTGCCAGAGCGGGCATCACGTGCGCCACCTGCCGCCACCTTGGAAGCGGATGGAGTGCTCTTTTTGCCCAAGGGCAAGGACACTAACCTGCGTGTCTTCTTGGGGAACTTATGCCTTCATGTATCCTCTCTTATTTCCAAATATTCTTTTTTAAAAGTAAAGATGTTTTTAGGATTATAAGAACAATACAACTTGTAATATAAGAGTGTGGAAAAATACAGAGGAGCAATTTGTTACTAATTCTATCAAACAGAAAATCACCTTGAATATTTCTGGGTTTTTTTTGGATGCATTTTATTTTTTATTTTTTTTTAACAATTTTGTATTGTTATGTTAATCACCATACATTACATCATTAGTTTTTGATGTAGTGTTCCATGATTCATTGTGCATAACACCCAGTGCTCCACGCAGAATGTACCCTCTAATACCCATCACCAGGCTAACCCATCCCCCCACCCTTTTGGATGCATTTTAAAGGCACAGTGTGGTCATACTAGTAAATAAAAATTGTCCCCTCAGTTAAATGGCTATTAATTATGACCATTCCCACATTGTTGGACATTTAGGAGGTTTCAAATGTGGTATTTAATGTTGGGTAGCTTTCTGAAGGTTTGTTTTTTCTGATTATGACAGTTTTACACTACTCTCTCTCTGTGTGGCTTCGCTGCTGCCCCTCCACCTCAGGAGGCACTCCTGCCCAATTAGAGATTTTGGGTCCTCTTTGTAAGCTGGGCCCAGTAACTTCCTGGGCTCAGAAGCCTTTCATGTAGGGGTCCCCTTCCCTCCCTAGCTTCTTCAGATGTGCCAGCCGATGGCAGAGGGGACAGCTACGGGGGACTGCAATGGCAGCAAACTGCATGTTCTCGCATGGAGACACGTATCACCTCCGTGAGCCTTCCCATGGCCCAGGCTTGGCACCCACAGTCAGCGGGCTGGTCTGGGTTCTGTAGTCTGCAGGCCCGGCTGGGGATACCAGCGCAGTTCGCTGGACTCAAGTCAGAGCCTGGATGCAGCGAAACCTAAGAATTCAGAACGGTGCTACTTAGAAGGCCGCCTAGGAAGTGTTTTGTGAAGATAGACGAGTTATGGGGGAAGCGCAAATGCCTGGACGTCTCTGAGCGCTCACGGGGCGCCCCGACAGCCATTTGCGTGGCGCGTTGGTGCAGGAAGTTTCCAGCAGGGGGTAGTGCAGGCACGCTTAGGAACTTTTCCCAACTGCGCTGAGCTTCACGTTGCAAAATCGTGGAAAAGTTTGGAGCAGCTTGATCTCTGTTTTATGGTCTGAAGTTTATTGACTTTCACTCCACACGAATCATTCTAGCCCGAAGGAATCCTTTAAAAGCAGTAGCATAGATTACAATCATGTGGATTCCATGGAATTTGCTCTCTCTCCTTTGCTTTGGACACCTGTCAGGCTGGTGTGACAACCCCACAACGGGCGGGGACAGGCCTTCAGGGAAGGGCAGGGGAGGTGGATTCTGCCTGGTGCAGCCTCTCAGCGGGGACTTACTCAGGGTGCTGGTTAAGCCGACTTGCAGAGGGCTGGAAATGCCTTTGTTGTGGTCCAAAGCTCTCAGTCAGACTCGGGTGTAAAAGAAATGTCACTGACATTTTTTCCTGTGATTCCAGCCTAGTTTCTTTCTCTTTTATGCCTGATACAGATGAATCAACCACTTCCTGCTTAACTCTGCCGGCTTAGTGATTGCTCAACCATTTTTAGATTTAAAACACGCTGGACTGATTGTACCCAGGGAGCACAGGGCTTGACACAACCACCCACCTGGTGCCACAGGGTGGCCAGCCTCTTCTAAGGCCTTGGGACCTCCTGGGCCTCTTCTCTCTGGGGTTTCTGCTGATCCCTGCCTATTTCCAGTTTATGTTTTATGTCCTCTTGGGCCACCCACAGAAGGGCTAGGCAGGGCTCTGGGAAAGATGTCTATGGTCCCTTGGCTCCCTGGGACAGAGAGATCAGCTGAGATAGTAGCAGAATATCCCCTGGGCCTCAGTGGAGGCTGTCTGAGTGGGTTCTTTGATGCAATTTCCCACATTCCAGTTTCAAGACTCTGAGTAGATCCACCTGGGTTATCTAACTTCCAAGTCCCACTTGGTCCCCTGTGAACTTAGGGATGGCCTCTCATGCCTTTCAGGTGGGTCAGGAAGGGCTATTTTGGGTCCTCTGGTGCCTAGATGTACCCATACCCACTACTCCCCTGAGGCTGGAGGACACAGTCCTCTCTAAGAGGATCGCTGCTGCTGTCCACTGGTTTCAGTTCTTGATCAGACTCTCAGACTTCAAGTACAATCTGCTGCTGTGTGTCTATCACCCACCTGCCCTGTAGTTAGCCCACAGAGGGAAGGGGAGAGAGTGTGTCTTTCTTATGAGCCTCATGCTTCCTTTCCCATCAGTTTCTTCCACTACCCAGCTTGGAGGGTGCATACACACTCACGTGTACACACACATACACAGACAGATACAGACACACAGACACATACAGACACACATACATATACACACTGAGAACTCTGACACACACACACAGACAGTAGGTTATATATAAAGAAGATATGTCCTTTGCTTCTCATGTTACACATATGGGTGCACTTAGATGAAGATGGTAGTGGTGGGAGATAACAAACCTCTGTATCTTTCTGCTTCATTGCCTTTCAGATCTTTGGTTTCATACCTGGATGGTACCTTTAAAGTAAGAAGCTAAGTTTGTATCGTCTTTATTTTTTGATTCCACAGTTGACTCTCTTTCCCCAAAGCATTGGGTGAATCTGTGTCCATCTATCTGGGGAAGGAAAGGTCCTTGGGCCACAAGAGCACTTCTGTCCAAGCATTATCATCATCTGTACCTTCACTCCATCCTCTGTGCCTCAGGGGGGATTGTCAGGTCAAGGCCCCAAGGCTCAACCTTGAGTGGAGGGGGTTTCTCTTACGGAGAATGGGCCTTTATTGTCAATTATCCTGGGAAGTGGTGGATTCTAGGGCAGGACATGGGACTTGGGGTCTCTGAGCAGATCCAGGTATCCCAGTATCTGAATTCTGAACACAGTGAGAAATTTTCCAGAAGAGTGGCAAGTGGAGGTCAAAGCATGGCCTTACTAGTTCTGGTCGGTGGTCACCTCTGGCCATACAGAGGGTCTTGAGTGAGGTAGACAGTGTCTGTTAGGGGCCAGATATGGGATTACTTCTAAGTTATTCTCTGTTATACTTCCTGTGGCTTATTCCAAGTTCTTCAAATTCCCCAAAACTTACGAGCTGGGCTCAGATTATGGTGGGGTCTTGGGAGTGGGGAGGATTTTGTGCCTGTGGTGAGCAGTGCAGGACACAGTGCCCACTCCCTGTGGACAGAGTCATGGAGGCCAAGGGCAGCTGTGCCCTGTGGACGTGACTCATGGTAGCTGCTGGTGGTGAAGGGTGGTGAGAGATGGGAGCAATGAGAGATGAAGGGAGGAGGAGAGGTCGGGTCCGGCTCTTGAGTCTCTTGCGATAATTGTAGAAGGCACTGGCTGGTGAACCCAGGGGGGCTCCCGCCTTCCTAATTCAGGTCAGAGTGCAATTGGACATGGTCTGTGTTCTGTGTGCCATGCATGTTATGCTGAGTGTCCTTCTGGGCCTTAAGGAGGCAGTCTCTACAACATGCCAGGCCCAGAGAAATCCCGTGTTTCCAGACAGTAGCTTCAACATGGAAGATTAGTCATGGTGTGTGGATGAGGGAATGGTCACTGCTTTTGAAGCTGGGCAAGGGCCTTGTCAGTTCATGGTAGACATGGGGTTTGGTAAACTGTAATACTCAGCACTTCCCATGCAGCATTCCCTTCCTGGGGTCCTGGAGAATACTGGAGGGGCTCCCTGGCCCCCTTGCCCTGCCCCCCTGCCTTGCACCCACAAAGAACCCATTGTCCCCACACAGGCATCCTCGGTGCTGAGCTGCCCCCTTGCAGCTGTCACAACACGGGGATCTGCTGGCTCCTCCTCGGACAGTTTTGTTACCAGATCTGGGTCTGATGTTTGCACTTTATGCTCGCTCCCCACCCCAGGCCTAACATGGGGCTCTCTGCATTCCCAGGCCCCCCCCCGCCCCCCCGGTTCCATCTGACATGCTCCTTGGGTTTCCTGAGCCTTCGCTGTGCCCACACCTGTTTTGCTCTGGGAACTTTTGACCTGGCTTCTCTCCTTGCCCGAGAGTGCTGGAAATGTCAGGAGTCTTGGAGGCAGGGTGAAACAGATCACCCCCTGTTTCTTTCTTCCCTGCTCCCCTAGAGTAAATAACAAAGGTTTTGGTTTTAAATTAGAGATGATGGACCTTATAGTCTTTGCAAATATGCCTTGGTCTCAGTCTCTGACCCTTTTCCTTTTTCATTTGAACACCTGGGGATTTGTTGCTAGGTCTGAAAGCCTGGAGTCATGTTATCTCCTATCTTGCAGTGTTGCCTGGTTTTTCGATTACACTTGATGTAAGTAGAACCAGACCTTTTCCATTCACTTCCTGTTCTCACTCTAGCCTTTTGGTCACAAGATTGTACATTCTAATTATACTGCTGTGCAAAGGGTGTTCATACCACTGTCACATGACCTTTGTGAGATAGCATCATTAGTAGTGTTATTCTTATTGAAAGTACCAAGAGACCGAGGCAGGAGGAGGCCAGGTGCTCACTCAAGGTCACCGAGGCAGTGGAAAAGCTCAGCCTTACTCAGGTTCTCCTGGCCCTCAGCTCACAGTCCTTTCAAAATTAAGAGCACCTCAGTGCTGTGTGCACCGCTGCCCCTTAGAAAGATGCTCCAATCATCAGGTGCTGATGGTCTGTTCTCTTCTCAGTCTCTCCAGAGTCCGAGGCAAGTTTGTGGGACTCCCATTTAGCTGAGAACGGCTTTCTGTTTGCAGAATGCCTTCAGTGTAGGGCAGAGCTCCTGTCTAATCCTGCAGAGATTGGATAAGAACAGCAATGAGATCTCTTGCTTCCCTTCTCCCTTCTGCCTCCCTTCTCACAGGTTCTAGAAAGTTGTGGAAGAGAGATCTTTTTGTCACTTCCATGATATCTTCTGGAACGCCTGTGAGTTAGTTGCTTCCCCTTCTGTATTTCCTGAACTCAGGGCCACTGCTTAAATTGAGCAAAAGATTGTTGGAAAACTCCAAGGGAGGTGCTACCCAAATTCATAGTTGGTGTGGATCTGTTTATTATTATAACAGTTTTCCAGTAGATGGCAGGAAAGTATTGTGAAGAGCGACTGCCTTGTTCTCATTTGTGTGGCATCTCTGTGAGTTAGCAGTGGGCCCACACTTGGCACAGCTGGCTGTTAGAGCCGTCATGACTAAGCAGGGGCCACAGCAGAAAGATGACCACAGTGAGCATGACTTTGAAGCTCTGCGCCCAGCCTGGCTGCAGCTGAGGGGACAATGCAGGCAGTTGGCATGCTGGACAGTGAGACCTTGCCCTTGACACTGCCATGGCGGCCCATGAGGGGCCTTCCAAGACACAGGGTTTGGCCCAGAGGTCCTCAAACTATGGCTGGCAGGCCAAATCCAGCCACTGCCTGTTTATGTTTGGCCAGCGAGGTAAGAATGGTTTTTACATTTTTAAATGGTTGGAAAAAATCAAAAGAAAAAATAGTTTGTGACATGTGACATGTGGCTACAAAGCTTAAAATATTTACTATCTGGCCTTTTACAAAAAAATGTTGTCAACTCCTGGATTAGTCCTTTGGGACTTCCATTGGCTCCAAACTATCATGATATTTTTGGGTATGCATACATAAGCAGAAGGTGAGCTAGGGCCAAGATGGAGTAGCCCAGGGGGCTGATGATGTGCCATGGGTCCTTGAGAACCCTGGGAAGTGGTAGTTGCGGCTCTCCTATTCCAGGTCATATCCAGAGCGTGCAGTGCCTTGGGGGAGAGCCAACTCCCCTCAGCCCCAGGCCTGGCTTCAGCCACTGCAACCCTAATTGCTAGGATGTATTTTTGCTTTAGTATCTCCTCTCTGTCCATGCACCAACTATGACTCCTGGACCCAACAGAATGCTTCCAGCTTTTCAAACTCCTTTGGTAACAATTTCCAACAATGTGTAAGGGAAATCCTTTATGAGCTTTAGGATAATAGGATAATGTACTTAGACAAAAGGCTGCTCTACTTGAAAACCTGAACATGAAGCCCCTTGTCCAGAAGTCCGGGGTTCTCTCCAACAGACCAGTTCAACAGGAGGAATGTCCACAACCTAATAGTTGACTCCTCACCACATTTTGTTCAAAAAGCTTTTGCTTATGATATCTGATCAAATATCCATCATCTGTCAGGAAGTCTGGCTGTCTCTACCTTCAAAGGATGTTCAAGTTTCCGTTTTACAAAATGAAGAGTTATGGGATGGATGGTGGTGATGGCTATACAGCAATATGAATATATTTAATACCATTGAACCATACACTTAAAAATGGTTAAGTTGATAAATTTTATGTTATGCCAGTTTGCCACACAAAAAAAGAGAAAAATGAAAAAAAAAGATGTCTAGAATCTAATTACTTACCTCTCCTCTGGTATCCTGCTTGTAACTAAAGATTATTGTGGGAGCTTCTTAACAGAAACTGCTTCAGTCTTACTCTGTTATAGTCTACTGTCAACAGAACCATTGGAATGATCCTTTAAAATATCAGAGAGCTCACGGTCCTCTTCTGTTTAAAATCCTGCAGTGCCTCTCAACTCACTGAGAGCAGGGGCTAAAATCCTTCCAGTTGTCCACAAGTCCCTTCACAGTCTGGCCCCCATATCTCTCTGACCTATCTTCTGAAATGACCTATCATTTCAGTCTGTCGCCCGTGGCTTCCTTGATGTCCCTTTGGGGCACCAGGCATGCATCCACTGAGAACATTCACACTGCCAAGTACCTCTGTCTGCAATATTCCCCTCCCTGATATTCCCCTTCTGGTCTTTGCTCAGACCTTGGTTTCTTCATGAGGTCTAGCTTGACTGTCTTTAATACTGCAGCCTGTCTTCTCACTCTCTCTGTGCTGTTCTTATACTACAGTACTTAGTTATCCACTCTGACAAACGATATGGTTTGCTTACTTATTACCTACTGCTTATTCTTCTAGGATGTAAACTCCATGAAGTCAGGCATGTTTTGTTCATTGATGTACCCCAAGAGCTGAGAATAATATCTGGCACATAACAGGTGTTCAACATGTAATTTTTGAATAAATAAATAAATCTTGGAGAGGCAAGCCTTCCCAAGTACTGAAGACTGTTAGAACTATAGGTACCCTCTCCACTAACAAATTATCTCAAAAAAGTTGAGTGTTGTTTTAACAGGGCTTCTGGCCAGGATCCATAGGTAGCTTCTTTAAGTGAGGTAGATACTCCTACTATCACATTTAAGCAGAGGAGGAAACCAAGGCAGTCCTAGGACTCGACTCAAGGGTTGTTGTGTCCAGAGTCCATGCTTCTAATGCTACATTATACCATCTTTTCTGTAGTACGCCAGAACTTGAACTTGTCTTCTCTCCAGACAAGGTCACTTTCTGCTTCTGCCTGATTTGGCTTTTTCCTTAGTTGCCCCATTCCTGTACCTCTACTTTTCTGGGAGGGAGCAAAAATAATTGTCTTTTTACAAGTGGGAAAACTGAGGCCCAGCTACTTTCATTAACTTGACCCTATCCCAGTGTTCATAGGTAGCAGAACTGACCCTGGAACCTAGGAGTTCAGACTCCCATACAGTGCTGCCTTTTGCTTTGCTCCTCATTCTTATTGATATGGAGTGAATGCTAATTAGATCAACAATAGTAGCAATTGGGGTGGGAGTGTTAGGTGTGTGTGGAATGGTCACCAGAAGGTGACTGGGATAGAGAAAGAATTCAGAATCATGGGGAGTTGGAAGGAGCAGTGTTTTAGCCTTGAGGGAATTCAGGGTTAGGGTAGGGGCATATGGAAACTCCTGATATTTGAATGTCTATGTGGAGGTGTTAAGAGGTGGCATGAGGTCCTAGAGAGAGCATGGGATCTGGAGAGATGCCATTCCAGGTGGGGGACAAGGTCTGTGAATTTGAGTTTTCCTATCAGTGCGATGAATGTCCACTAAGATCCACTTTGCAGAGTTGTGTTAGAAAAGCACATATGAAAGGCACCCATCATGGCTCCTCATGCCCATGAATGCCATCCACCATGAATATGATCGTGAGCAAGACTGGAAAGCCACTTTGGCAATTTGATGGGTATGGTTTCAAGGACTAGGTTAGAGGAAATGTACCACAATTCCATTCTTAGCTGTTTTATTTTGTTAAAACCAATTTAGTTTAGCATGACAACGATGATACAATGTTTTGGACAATTCCATTTAATTTGGCACATGAATAGAAGTAATATTGTCTTCTATTTGACAGAAGATGTAGCTAGGATGATTGGAAGTGAAACATTTATCATGGATCCGGATGGTTATTTTTATTATAATGTACTTACACTGTGTGCATATTCTATGGCTTACATACAATCAATAAATATTCTATCACTTATTCCTCTTCAGAAACATGTGGAAAGATGAACAAAGAACAGTGCCAACATTACAGCATGACAGGGTCAGGGAATTTCAGAAATGGAAAGGACGTTAGAAATGGGTTTATAGTGAAATTCAACATCTAGAGGAAGGATTTCGAAGTCTCCCCGGAGCCCCTCTGGCGGTCTGCAGCAGTCTCCCATCTTGCTAAAGTGTCACATTTGGCACACACTCCTGGAGAACCAGCAGACTTTTCAGTCTTTTTCAATTAAATTCCATGATGCTGTCCCTCTTGCCAACCTGGTGTTAATTTGCCTCCCGTTGCTGCACCTTCAGTGGTTTCCCATTTCCTTTAGGATAGACTCCAAAGAAATTCACAGTCTGGCACCAATAGACTGAAGGCTGTTACTTCCCTTCATATGTCCTCCATCCCAGTCTTGCCTCAGTGTGAGCTCAGGTTTCTGAGACGGGGGGGGGGGGGGCACAGTATTCTGGGGCTCCAGAGCCCAGGGGCCAGATAGACCAGTGGAGGCGCTACCTTATCTCCGGTGCTCTGGGGTTCTACTCTTACCTCTTTCACACTTCAGTGCAGGGAAGGTTGTGACCACAGGCAGGGAGAGTCAGTGTTACTAAATGACCGTGAGCCTCTGTGAATGCAGCCAAGATTAGAGAAGCTTTCCTGTAGCAGGCATTCAGTAACCAGCAAGTCCCGTGCCTGGATCATCCTTTGTAAGTGGGAGGCACCTTGTGTGGGCTGGTCTATCTGATCTTCACTTGAGAACCCCTCTTGTAGCTAAAACATGGCTCACAAGTCCTACCATGTCACCTGCCTGCCAGTCTAAGCCTGCCTGCCTCCACTGTCCCTCATATGACAACACCTTCTCCCTTCCTTGAAGTTCAGATTGGGACAATGCGCTTCTAGTATGATTCTTTTTGCCACCTTTCTTAGTGTTCTTATTTTTGTCACAAGGAGGCTGTTGATTGACATCAGAGGAAAGAAACACAAAACAATTCATTTCAGAGTCAAATAGGACTAGACCAGCACTGTCCAGCAGGAATTTAATGTGAGCTACATATATAATTAAAAATTTTCTAGTGGCAGGTAAAATTAATTTAAAAATATTTTATTTAACCTAATATATCCAAAATATTATTTCAGCTCATGGTATTAAAAAATGATCAGAACTCTCTTTTTTCTCTGTTCCAAATCTGGGGTGTCTTTTACACTCAGAACACATCTCAATGAAGACTTATTCCATTTCAAGTGCCTGGCAGCTACTTGTAGCTAGTGGTCACCATACCGACACAGCAGGTCTGCAGAGTTGGCAGGCTAAAGGATGTGAGCTCTAGAGTCGCATGGAGCTGAGTTTGCATCCTGGCTTTGCCACTGATAGGCTGTCTAGATTTAGGAAAATCCTCTGATGTGAGCCCCAGTTTTCTCACCTACAAAATGGTGATTTTCGTTATAACCCCAGAGAGCTGTTGAGAAGATAAAATGAGATAATACATGTTCTGGTACACAGCAAACATCGAGTGAGTGTTAACTGCTGTTATTATTCTAGCTAGATTTTACATTTGAGCATTTATGCTCAAGACCAGTGATGCTATATTTTCTTGCATCAACTTCAGTCATGAATGTCTGTGGGTGATGAAGACAAGTTAGCTTGTTTTGAGGACTGTAGTTGGTGGACATTCTTTTTTTTTTTCCTCTAAATTTTTTATTGTTATGTTAATCACCATACATTACATCATTAGTTTTTGATGTAGTGTTCCATGATTCATTGTTTGTGCATAATACCCAGTGCTCTACGCAGAAGGTGCCCTCTTTAATACCCATCACCAGGCTAACCCATCCCCCCACCCCTCCCCTCTAGAACCCTCAGTTTGTTTTTCAGAGCCCATCATCTCTCATGGTTGTTGGTGGACATTCTTAAAGTATATACCCATGAAGTTGGTTTTAAAAATTTGTTTCTTTTGAACATCTTATTATGAAAATATTCAAACAGAAAAGTGGAAAGAATTATACAGTGGACATCTATATACACACCATCTATAGTCTACAATGAATATTTTGCTCTATTTCCTTTATTAAATATGTATCCATTTTTCTGTCCTATCCATTCATAAATCCATCTTATTTATTTTTTTGAATTTGGTAATTATTGGGGCCAATGTTTATATTGCAAAAGTTTAAAAAGCCCATTAAGGGGAGCCTGGGTGGCTCAGTCGGTTAAGCGACTGCCATCAGCTCAGGTCATGATCTCAGTGTCCTGAGATCGAGCTGTGTGTTGGGCTCCCTGCTCAATGGGTAGCCTGCTTCTCCCTCTCCCTCTCCGCCTCTCCCGCTTGTGCTCTCTCTCTGTCTTGAATAAATAAAATCTTAAAAAAAAAATGCCCATTAAGATGTTTTAATCATGTATGTTTTTGCACATCTTTCAGAAAGTTGCCAGAATAGTGACAACAAATATGTAGGAATTTAGATGATTTGAGTAATATAATTAATATAATTGATTATATAATAGTTAATATTTAATAAGCAACTATATAATATATAATATTTAATATTTAATAAGCAACTATATAATATTTAATAAGCAAGATACATGTTCTTTCCCAACACCCATGGAAATTTTATGACTATTACTATAAAAATAAGAGAACATACGTGCTGTACCTTCTGAAAGCAATAAGTACAAAAAAAGTCCCTCTAAACTGATCCACTCTGCAAATGAAAACAAAATCAAAGAAACTAAATCAGTATTTTAAACAACTCTTGACTATAGAGAATATCAATTAGAAATACAGACTATTTATGAATACCACCAACAGCATGACATATTGTGTACAGATGCAACTCAGAGGAGTGTTTCTGCTTTTAAATGTGTTTTAGGGGGGCACCAGGGTGGCTTAGTCATTGAGCATCTGCCTTTGGCTCAAGTCATGATTCCAGGATCCTGGGATCGAACCCCGTGTTGGGCTCCCTCCTCAGCAGGAAGCCTGCTTCTCCCTGTCCCACCCCCCATGCTTGTGTTCCCTCTCTTGCTGTGTCTCTGTCAAATAAATAAATAAAATCTTTTAAAAAAATGTGTTTTAGGAAGGAGTCATTAAATAGCCAAAATCACAAATTAATGAAGATTGACAAGTGAAAAAATTGGAAGTATCATAATAGATCAACCCCCATAATAGATCAACCTTTTGAGAAAGGTTGAGTCAAGAGAAATAAAGGACAATTTTAGGACTGAAGAGTGAGAAGCTCAGTGTGGTTCATGAAAAGTAAGACATTTTAAAAAGAAATCCTATTAAAATGTATTTAAATTATCTAAATGGAAAGAACAAATTATGGGAAATTAAATTTCTACATTTGATTCAAGAAGGGCACAAAAGATCCCAGTAACTATGGAAGAAATTGAAGAGGCAGTCCAAAAAGTACTATGAAAATAGTCACTATCCTACCAGGAACTGATACTTTCTTTTATTTAAATACTGTTCCAGAACACAGGAAAAGATGAAATAGTCCTCATCTTTTTCTAAACTGTGGACATGACCATGACCCCACATTGTAAAAAAGAGCAGCTTGAGAAGGAAAATGTATAGGTTAATCTGGCTCATAAACAGAGATGCAAAATATCAGTTAAAATGTTAACAAATCAATGTTCTTAGAAAGTAGTGCATCCTGACCAAGAATGGTTTGTCCAAGCCAGGCAAGGATAGTTCAACAAAAGGAAATGTGTTGGGGCGCCTGGGTGGCTCAGGCGGTCAAGCGTCTGCCTTCGGCTCGGGTCATGATCTCGGGGTCCTGGGATCGAGCCCCACATCAGGCTCCCTGCTGAGCGGGGAGCCTGCTTCTCCCTCTCCCTCTGCCTCTGCCTGCTGCCCCTCCTGCTTGTACTCTCTCTCTCTCTCTCTGTCAAATAAAAAAAAAAATCTTAAAAAAAAGAAAGGAAATGTGTTAACATTATTCACCATGTTACTAAGGTGGAAACAAAGTAATTTTGTGATCCCCTGAATGCATGCCCAAAAACACATTTGAGAAGCTGTAAAACTTCTGAGTGAAGTGCTTGAAAAGGTAAACAGATGCCACTACACAGATGTGACAATGGACCTTAATTGTTCCCAAGAGAGAACATGCTTATAGGGTTAAATTAATGTTTGTAAGTCCTGATTCTCTGAGTGACTCTGCCCAAGGCCATTAAGAATTTTCTCCTTCTTTCTTCAGTTCTTTGTTTATATCTTAAGGATATTTGTATTGTTTTAGTGAATTTTAAACAAAAAGGAACAGGGCCCACAGTTATTATCACTCCAAGCTAGAAAGAGCTACAGGTTTTGGAGATTCCAGGAGGTACATGCTTCTGTGCTCATGGCATAGAGCCTCCAGGTGAAGTCAGGAGAGCTCTCATTCCTAATGGAAGAATGTGAGCAGGGCCCCAAACCGTATAGCACACATGGTCATACTTTGACCTTTCTCATTATGTGGGGGTAACTGGAGGATTCATACAAATGGTGTTTTAATCATAGCATAAGTTATTAATTTAAACCAGACAAATGCCCTGGGGGATTCTTCATTCTGTGTAGGGGTTTTTATAAACTTCCATGATTTTTCACCTAATTCTCCCTTGTTTACTTTTGTTGAGACATTGCAGTATTTTAGAATTTAGACTTTTTCACCTTTGGAAATAAACCAGACTTGGAAAAAAAATCTTTTGTCAGAATTTTGGATGAATTTTGAAAGCTGTATAATTTAGCTGTGTAATCAAGACTGCTAATTTGAGGAAGTACAATAGATGGAGCACAGCCTGGGCCTGGGTCAGCATCAGTCCTTCTGACCCGGTCTCAGACTCGGGCGCAGTGAGGCTGTGGCTTTCTGGGCCACATCTCCATTTTGAGCCCAGTGGAACCATCAACATGGATTTTCATGCTACCAGCGGCACAGAAACACTTGGCTGAAAGGGACCACATGAGAAGGCCTTGGATATTTAATTAGATCAGCAAATGGTTTCTGACAGAATAGCTCACTGACTACCCTTCAGGCAGAACTGGCCTGCTCGCACATGGCAAATTTGTCTCAAAGGATCAAAGGATGTGTGCAGTGGGCACAGTTAATTAACTATCCAGTGTTTGCAACCTGAAGAATTCACTCAGGGACACAGCAGACCCAGTGGTTCACTACTCAGCATTTATTACTGCCCACATTATCTCTTGAATTTTCCCCTTTTCTGCCTTCTGCCATTTGGGGTGAAGCAGAGCACTCATCCCAGTTCTTGCTGTGGATAGGTGCACCAGCTCTTACCCTGGCCGCACATCCCTGGGGACAGGTGTGCAGAAACTTATTTTGAAACAGTGGGACTCCTCTTGGCAAGAATGAAGAAGCATATCGTCTGATTTTTACAGGCAACCAGATTGCAGTCACGAGAAGATGGAGCTAGCACTGTGGGAGAAAGACAGAAGCTTAGAGCTTCGTGACACTGGAGAGTCCCTGGGTCAAACAGTTCTAAAGCTGTATTAGCCTGGATCTCAAGTTGCATCTTTTAATTATTTTTAAGCCAGGCTGAATTGGATTTTCTCTTATATGCACGTTTAAAGCTCTTGAGTAATAAGGAGTAAGAATTATTCTCTAATTTTCTGAGTGTAAGACTTCTTTTTCCTTTCCTGGATGCCCCCACACTTACAGCCTTGAAGTTATAAATCTCTCAAACTAACAATTTCTTCCTTTGCATTTCTTCTTTTTAATAGTGTTTTTTTAAGTCCTGGATGATGTAGTAGAAATAATAATAGCTAATACTTACTGTGCATTTCCTATTTGTGGGGCACTCTCAGAAGCATTTTATGTGTACAGCATTTCCTACTGTAAGCTGGTGTGAATTTAGAAGGAATACATTTATCTTTTACCTATAACATTTTTCCTGAAGGGAATAAATATTTCAATGATTCCTAGTGTGGGTAGATTTAAATTCTACATATGTATTTAATAACACCTACTCTAACCTTCTATTCAGTTGGTTCCATAGTACTCTGAGGCCAAGATTGTCATTTCCCATTTTTTTATTATTATTATTATTATTATTATTATTATTTTTAAGAGAGGGAGAAGGGGAGGGAAAGGCCAGAGGGAGAAGGAGAGAGAAAATCTTAAGCAAGCTCCATACCCAGCACAGAGCCCAACGCCGGTCTCAGTCTCACAACCCTGAGATCATGACTTGAGCCGAAGTCAAGAGTTGGATGCTGGATCGACTGAGCCCCCAGGTGCCCCTCATTTCCCCATTTTAAAGAAGAAGATTAAGGTATAGAGAGGTGCCCAAGGTCACACTGTGAGTGACAGGGCTGGACCCAGGTACAGTCAGTTTGATCCCAGGGACTATGCACTTCACTGCCTCTCTGTGTAGATTTTTTTTTTTAACTTTAATACTCCACATTTATCTTGATCACAATGGTGGTAACCTCCTTGTCAACAATCTTGTGAGTTGAGGAGTTGATTCTCATTCTCATATCCATCAGGAAGATATGCTCTCCTCAGCTGGTCTGACTTAGTTATGGAGCCTCCATTCTTCACATGGCGAGACAGGAAAGCAGGGACTGCTGGGTGATCAGCCTTCTCAAGTGGGATGTTGGCTTCCAGGCACATTTTCACAAAGTCCTGGATAACACTGACTTTCTCTGCGCAGTACTGTTGCACCTAAGGGTTGCAGTTAGGGGCCTCTGCTTCTTTCTCACATTCTGCTCTTCAAATTCTGCCTTCCTCTTGGTATGAGTCTTTGACTTAAGGTGGTCACTAATGGCAGACTTGCGAACATGATTCAGAACAACATTGCAAGAAGCGCAGAAGAGTTTTCCTCCATCTTGGTGCAGCTCACCTCCAAACTCAGTGACTCGATCCAGGGGAGTCACATACAAAGCAGTCTTAGAACGGTTTCGGGCAGGTGGTGCTGTCACTACAAATCTTTCCATTCTGACTCTGAATAGGTTCTGATCACTTTCCAGTTTTTTTCGTCTTGATACTTAGTAGTGAAGGGTCTCCAGCGCAAAACCAAAGACGCTTGAAATCCTGGCACTTGCGTTTGTTCAAACCCGGAGATGCCTTCAAATCAGTTTTTCAACAAGTGGTGATAGGGAAATAGTTTCTGGGCTTGCACCCTATTTTCCCTGCGGTGCCGGGAAGTCATGCCTTTACGTAGGATCGGGGCCGCAGTTAGGGGAAGTGGACGAGACCGCGCCGGAAGGGAAAGGAGGAGGAAGAAAAAAAGGAGCAAGGGGGTGAGGGAGGAGGAAGACCCGTCGCCGCCGCCGCCGCCGCCGCCGCTGTTGCCCGATCGAGCCCCGCGGCGGCCGCCGTGTCCCCCCTCTCTGTGTAGATTTTATAGGACATGACTGGGCTATTGGTCTTTCTCCAGGAGATGTCACAGGCAGTCTGAGCAGAGAAGTGAGTTTTATAGTAAAGATCTGAATTAACATTTCATTTTCTCTTTGTAATTGAAAACATGATTAATTGTTACAAGTCCCCCAGGGCACTTTTCTGAAATAAACAGCAAAATATAATATGTATGCTTCTGAACCAAGGACTGATAGTTTATAGTTTCATTTTTATGTACTTGAACTGTTAAAAATGTGTGTTAAAATAGATACGTTAAAGCCTCCCTAGGACACTGGTTTATTCTATTTTGTCCTTATAATTCCGTAGGAGTTATTATGTGCATTGACCTATGTTATTTGGACCTGAAACCACAGTGAAGATTGATGTTCTTTTTGATTGTGCTTCCCAACATCATAATGTGACCTTCTTTGTGCCTTTGCATATCTTTTCTCCCCCTAGAATTCTACATTGTGTGTGTTGGGTAAACATTAAAAAAAAAAAAACTACTGAAGATTCTTAATTACGTCTTTAGTAACAGACTGAAAACAAAAAGTGTGACTTGGTTTCTTTAAGAGATGGTTTCTTCCTCATTCTTTATTTGCCAGCAGCAAACAAGCAAATAAACAAAAAAATGAAGACCTAAAAGGCCAAAGAGAAGGCAGAACCTGAAATATCTCCTGGATGCAACGGTAATGTGAGTGCTTTGGGGACACTAAGAAAGGGAGGAGGAGAAAGCAGGGGTGGCCCTTGGGAAACTCCAGTACATTCTTGGTGGCTGGCATGAGATTTTCATCTTCTCATCTGGCTGTAGTTGGGGCATGGAGTGATGTCCAAGAGTCTGGGCCACCAGTCTGGCTGAGGTAGGGGACAGGCGTGTGCCTTCCTAAGTGTCTGTGGGGCCTCCTGCCATGCTCTCTACCCACCAAGTTCTCCCCGTCGCTGTGTGCTCCTTTGGCCCCACCATGCTCTGCGCTGCTAATTCTGCAGCGGCCCCTGAACCTTGAAGACAGTCCTTTTCAGTGTTACATATCTCTTCACTCTCTCCTCCTTGAATCAGATCGGGCCACAGTCTGTTCTTAACACTTAACAAATACTCTTTCACAGAAATGGATTTATTCTACTTTTGCATACACTTATATTTTGATGTATGGAAATAGCTGCCTACGTTTTTGATTTGGATTTATCATAAGCTATATTTCAGACTACTCCTGATCCAAGAGGTAATCCAAATGAAGTGTGGTGAATAGAAATGGAGGTAAAATGAATCAAGAATTTCCCAAAAAGCCACTCTCTTGCACAGTTTGGTATTAATATCATGCCTCTGATTTGCATCCATCTCTCCTTTGACTTACAGGTTTTCTGAGATTTCATTTTAGGGATCTCTGTTACAGTTGGGCTTATTTATTTATTTATTTATTTTTGCCAAAGTATTCATGACTGTGCTTCAAAATGATTTTTCCTGGTATGTCAAAATGTGATCTTTTTGGTTGCTGTTTTTGTTTAAATCCATGGTAACATAGTTGAATTACTTTTGGGAGTAGCCATTTTGTAGAACATTTGAAAATATTGAGCCAAATCTGTTTGACATAGCACTTTACAACAGTAGGATTAAATCCTCTTTGACAAATGTTTTAATTGCTGAAAAATGAAGTTTGGGGAGGGGTCTGGACGAGTTTTGGCGGGTGTCCCTGTGCCTGCTGTCAGGCACTCACATAGCCACGAGGAATTCTGCTAAGCAGGAGGTTCCTGGCAATCAGAGCTGCCGACTTAGTGTGAGCCTCCTGCAGGTTCCTGAATCTTTCTGTGCCTCTCTTCCCTCATGCTCTCTTCCCTCCTGTAAGGCAGGACTCACTGCAGCTCTGCTCTCGAGTCAGGTCAGAACAAATTGAGTGAGCCCTTGGTGAGGGGGCAGAGAGCATGGGACAGGATTTCTCCACCTCCCTTCCCCAGCACACGTATCCCCTCCACAACCGGTAAGTCTCTTATTCAGAATTGCTTCAGAGCCCATGCATTCAGCCCAGAATAAGTTAATTGTCCCTTGATTCAAAGTTGTTTTATTTTATTTTTAAAATTAACATTCCAGTAAGAGTGACACTTTTGGGGAGTGTACAGTTTTATGAGTTTTAACACAAGTGTATGCTCATCACCATCAGGATATGTAACCATTCCACACTCCAAAAACTCCCTGGTGCTGTTCCTTTATAGTCACCCCATCAGCCCCTGGCACCTACTAAACTGTTCTCCGTAATTATCATTTGGTCATTTTGAGAATGTTAACAATAAATGAAATGACAGATTATGTAAACTCTGAGATTGGCTACTTTAACAGCATGATACTGTTGAGTTTCATCCAAATTATTGCATGTACCAATAATGTGTGTTTTTTATTGCTGAGTAGTATTCCATCATGTGGGTGTACCACAGTTTGTTTATCCATTCAACCATTGAAGGACACTTGGATGATTTTCATTGCTGGTGACTGTGAATAGAGCCACTGTAAACATTCTTGTATAGGTCAAGTTGTTTTTTAAAAAGATCCTTTTTAGGAGCTGTCATTTAAAGAGGCTCCTTTTTTGAGTATTCTTGCTTCCTGTGGAGATTTTAGAACACAGCTGCAAATTCTTTGACACTCTTCCCATTGAGAGGTGGTATCTTGAATCTGAGTGGGCCTCTATGAATAATATATAACCGAAGTGATGCTATTATTGACTCTGAGACCAGGTCATAAAAGGCCATGCAGTTTCTGCCTCACCAAAACACCCGGTCTTGGAATCCTGAGGCACCACTGGAGAAGCCCACTTACTCTGAGCTCACCATGCTGAGGAGGGCGTGTGTGGGAGCTCTGGCTGACAGTCGCAGCTGAGCCATCCCCCCAGCTTCTCCAAGTTACCAGAAGTGTGAGTGAAACCAGCTCGATCCCTCCAAAAGAGTCACCAAGTGACCTCTGCAATGCCACGTGGAACAGCAAAATCACCCAGCCAAACTGCCAAATTTCCTGAGCCAAGAAATTGGGAGATATAATAAAGTGGTTGTTGTTTTTACCCACTAAGTTTGGGTTTGTTTGGTTCACAGCTGTGGAAAACTGGAACACTCTCCAATGCATATTTAAGCTTCACAGGAACAAGGATTATATCCGTTGGCAAACCTAAAACTTTGGATGCAGCAGTGCTCAATAAGCCTCATTTCTATTTTTTTTTAAAACTATGATATCCATACCATGCAGAGCAAGGCACTTTGTAAATACTGTGTACGGTAATGACAAGGAAGTAGAATTACCTTTATGATAAGAAAATTACCCAACAACTATCAAATGCTATTAAGTATGTTACTCGCGGACTCACCAACTGCAGAATCTGGAAAGGGGGTTACAAGACCATCTGTTTTACCCCTGTGTCAAGCAGGTGGGCAATGAGGCCCGAGTAGGGAAGTGGCAGCAGGAGCAAGGACTCAGAGCCTGAGGCCTGGTTTCTGACTCCAAGTGCCTTAGTCAGGGCCTCTGTTCCCAAGCGTGGATGGGCAGGAAAGAACCACTGGGTGGCTCTCTGAGCACTGCATAAGGAGGGCGCTAGCCAGGCAATCAAAGACCCTGACTCAGATAGTTAACGCAGAAAACAGAAGCGTGTTTACACAATTCTGGTCTCAGAAAGCGTTTAGGAGCTATTGCTTTGACACAAGCGTCATCAATTATGAAAAAGAAGCAGTAGGGGAACAAGAAAGTGTTCTGATAAATTAAAAAAAGTCCACAATGGCCCAGATTAAATAAAAACTCACTAGAGGTAATGAATGACAAATGGACTCTAAAATCTAAGGCACAGAAAGAGAAGAACTTGAGGGATCCTCACAGATCAGATCAAAAACAAAAAGTGATGGCAATTATAGGGAGCAGAGAAAGTGAAGAGAAACCTGATTTGTCATGCGTTTATTGACAGATGTCTATTGAGGCCCTCCTCCTGGTCTTAACAGTGGGCATCAGGAAGTGAATAAAGCAGAGAAAAAAAAAATCCTAGCTTGCTTGTTGATTATGGTCAGTGATGGATGGAATGGGGTGGAAGAAAGAAAATAAGCAAATAAGTTAAACTGTATCAAATGAGAGAAACTAATCAGCACTCTGGAAATCCAGAGAGCAGGGAGGAGGAAAGGGAGGAGGGAGGCTGCTGACAATTTTAAATAAAGTGGTTAGGAGAAGCCTAGATCTGAAGGGGTAAGGGAGCAAGCCAGGAGGAGACCTGGGGGGAGCACATTCCAAGCCAAGGGGACCACCTGTGAAGACCCTGAGACAGGAGCCCCAGACCAATGTTGGGGGAGGGCAGCATAAGCCTGACAGAAGAGTCCTTGGGGGTGCTGATGGTGAGGGACTTCAGGCCATGGTAATTTTTTGGGCCATTTTAAGGACTTTGAGAGGGGAAGGCATTGAGGGATTTTCAACAAAGGAGTGACATGATTTCACTTAAGCTTTAAAAAGATTATTCTGGCTGTCCTGTTGTGACCAGATTGGAAGTGTGGGTGGGTGCAAGGGCAGAAGCAGGGGGAGGAGGGAGGAGTCTCATGTAATGATGAGGGCAGAGATGGTGATGGATGGTGGTGGTTTGGACTGGCCTGATAGTGGTGGAGATGATGATAAGTGGCTACATTTTGGATTTACTTTAAAGGCAGGTCCCACCAAATTTGCTGACAGGTCAATAAGGAATCGAGGAGAGACAGATAAATGAAATTTGGGACTAAGAAATTGAAAGAAGTTGACATTTACTGAGGAAAAGAAGATCCAGGGGGAGCTGGTTTTTTGTGGGGATATGTGTGGAAATCAGGAGTTTGCTTTTTGCTTTTCCAGTTTAAGTTTCATATTTGAAAGGAGCTGTCTGGTAGAGTATTGGAAATGCAAGAATGGAGTTGAGGTGAGAAGTTGTTGGCATTTAAACTGTGAGAGGGAGGAAATCCCCAACAGGGAGTGTAGACAGAGACCAAGGACTGACAGTGGGCTCGCCTCTGCCAATGTGCAGCTGTGTTGGAAAGCATAGATAACTGTGAGAGGTAGGGTCTGGTGGAGTAGGGAGAAACCCAGAGGGCCTGCAGAAAGCATTGAGAGGGTGGGGATAGCAAATGTATCAAATACTGCTAAATCCAGTAAGATGAGGATGGAAAAGTGACCATCATTGACCTTGTCAGAGTGGTTTTGGTCAAGTGATGGGGTACCAGGCAAATGTGATTGAGTGTTGAGAGAGAAACTAGAGTTTGGGGAATGGGGCAGAAGCTGGAAGAAGATGTGGGGTCATGACAAGGTTTCTTTTATTTTCAATTTTTTCTTACTTTCAATTGTGGTAAAATATACATGACATAGAATTTACCATTTTAACCATTTTTATGTGTATAGTTCAGTGGTATTAACTATAGTCACACTGATGTGCGCCCATCACCAGCATCCATCTCCAGAACCCTTTTCATCTTCCCAAACTGAAACTCTGTTCCCATTAAACAATAACTCCCCATTCCCACCTCCCCTCAGCCCCTGGCAATCACCATTCTACTTTCTGTTTGTGTGCCTTTGACTTGCATTGCATTCTATTTGTAATGTTTATCCCACTTGTATATTATATAGTATTTGTCCTTTTGTGACTGGCTTATTTCACCTAGCATAATGTCTTCAAGGCCAATCCATGTTTTTTTTTTTATTTTAAAGATTTTATTTATTTATTTGACAGAGAGAGACACAGCGAGAGAGGGAACACAAGCAGGGGGAGTGGGAGAGGGAGAAGCAGGCTTCCCGCTGAACAGGGAGCCCGATGTGGGGCTCGATCCCAGGACCCTGGGATCATGACCTGAGCCGAAGGCAGACGCTTAACGACTGAGCCACCCAGGTGCCCCAGGTCCACCCATGTTGTAATATATATTAGATTTCCTTCCTTTTTTAAAAAAATACTTTATCTGTTGGGGGGGGCATGAGGCGGGGGAGGGGCAGAGGGAGAAGCAGACTCCCTGCTGAGCCGGGAGCCCGATGCGGGGCTTAATCCCAGGATCCTGGGATCATGACCTGAGCTAAAGGCAGGTGCTTAACTGACTGAGCCACCTGGGCGCCCCTAGATTTCCTTCCTTTATAAGGCTGAATAATATTCCATTGTACACACCCACCCCATTTTGTTTACCCATTCATTTGCTGATGGACATTTGGGCTGTTTCCACCTTGTGGCTATTGTGAATAGTGCTGCCATGAACATGGGGGTACAAATATCTACTTGAAACCCTGCTTTCAATTTTATGGGTATATGCACAGAAGTGGAATTGCTGGGTCATGTGGTAATTCTATGTTTAATACTTTGAGGGTCCTTCATATTATTTTTTGCAGCATCAGTTGCATCATTTTTTGAAAGTGGCGTATTTTTGACAATTTTATTTTATTTATTTGACAGAGAGAGAGAGAGAGAGAATGCACTAACAGGGGGAGTGGCAGACAGAGGGAGAGGGAGAAGCAGGCTCCCCCTGAGCAAGGAGACCAATGCAGAGACCGTCCCGGGACTCTGGGATCATGACCTGAGCCGAAGGCAGACGTTTAACCAACTGAGCCACCTAGGTGCCCCTTGACACATTTTCTAAGGTAACATTTTGGACCACATGGTTATTAAGACTCTGGTGAAGAGGCACAAGACTATGGGAAGATGGTTAAACAGTGGCATATTCTTTTTCATCCTGGCTTCCTGTCCGTTCCAGACCCAGGCCTCTGATGTCAGCTTGGCATCCATCTGGAAGCTGGGAAGAGGCCCAGAGCCAGCACTCTGGGGCCTGGATGCCCTTTCCTATAGTGTCCACTCACTTTTTTTTTTTTTTCCTAAAAGAAATATCATTTCCATGGCCATGTCTCTCACTCTCTGAATAGCTTTCATACTAGGTTGAATGTTTCTTGCTTTGCACTGGGGGCAAGGGGGTCTTCGGAAGATGCCAAAGAGATGGCTATAGACTGGCCACTCAACGCGAAGGGAGGGCCATGAGCTGCTAGAATTTTGGAGGAATTAAGCCCCTGAAGGTCCTGGGCCCTATTTTAAAGATAAGGGATAGGGGAATACTGCTGCAAGGGGAAGAATGTGGAAGAAGACAGCTCCAAGGAGGCTGAGGCCTGAAGGCCATGCTCACTAACTCTGGAGGAGAACAGCACTGGCAGTCCTGAGGTCCCCAGACCCTGGCCACTCGTGGCACAGCGTGGGCCCTGAGAGCTGCCTGTGTGTAGACACTTCGCATTTTCCTCGATGCATTTTAGATGACCCTAGAACTTTGCTTTTCTGTGTCTACCAAGGCAAACTGGCAATTTGTCTATTTAATATTTATCTACTGTGTGTTGAAAGAGAGGTGGGGGTACAAGATTAGGAAACTTTTAAACAAAGCTTTAAGGAGCGCTATCTCAACATTGTTCAAAAGTGAACTGAATTAGACTCCTGGTAATGTAAAAGGCTTGCCAATTCCCATTACAACACACATTGCAACACGCTTCTCTTCTCGTAAGTGTCTTTTCAGGGTCACTCCAGTCCTGTCTGATCCTTCTCCCCCTTGACCTTCTGCCAGTGCCCAACTGTGAATCAGTAGAGCCGTCTGCTTTCCCCTTCTTGCTTACCTGCAGCTAAGGGCTGGTCAAGGACATGGGAGGGTTATATTCTCCATTCAACGACCAGTGTGTGGTCTTTATGCTCCACTGCACACGGGACTCTGGCTGCAGCCACTTTCCTACAGAATGGCCATTCCACCCGTCACCTCGCTCCTCATCTCCCCCACCTCAGCGGCTGCTCACACCTCCTGCTTTATGTTTGATGAGGGTTCCTTGAGCTTCCTGTCCCCAAGCCCACAGATCTGCTTCCCCATTCTTAGGTCTCTAAGCAAAGGTGCCCCCCATCCAGGAATAATTCCTCCACCTCGGATCTCTCACCTCCTTTCTCTTAGACACTTCATTTCATCCTCTATTTAACCCCTTGCTTTCCTGAGTCCTCAATTTTTCCTTCTTTGATTCCTTCTTCACAGATTATGAGCCTGTACAAGCGTAAAATACCAACAGCAGCAAAAAGGAGAGGAAACAAAAATGCTCTTGTTCTGAAGCCTGTGTGAAAGCAGTTGCATCTTCTTCGTGAAGTTCTGGCAAGAGAACCTGGCATACTTTCCTCTCTTTCCAATCTCTCCTGCAGTCATTCAATCCGGCTCCTACTTACCAAACCCCATGAGAACCAGGCGGGCATTCATGCCTCAATTATCAAAGCATTTTGATTTTGATTTTCAATCCATCTCCCACCTGTTCTTTTTCCAGAATCTGAAGGTGTGGCTTTGCCATTCTTCTCTGATAGTCTTGGTGCTTCTTGGCATAGTGGGAAGAACTCATGCTTTGCAGTAATTTGAATCACAGCTCTGCCACGTGATAGCTGTGTGATTATGGACTAGTCACTTAACATCTCTGAGACTTACTTTACTCATCTACAAAATGGGGAAGGTAGCAACGATGGACAGTCTGTGGGAAGACTGATGCAGCATTAGAGAGAGCTCTTGGCACACAGAAAGCAGCCCACTGCTAATGGCTGTAATATTTACTAGTCCTCTCTCTCTCCCTTTCTAGATTGGGGGATGTTTGTTCTTCAGTAGTCTCTTCAAACTATGTCTTCTTCTCTGCACCCGACAATATGTATTTTAATTCTACAAACTCTGTAGGAAAATGTGCTCCACAGAGCTCTGCTCTCTACTAATTTATCAGATGCTCCTTCTGAATAACTCAGACGTCCTGTGTTTTTTCCTTCTGTAGACCCTATTCCTTGACCCCCACAGGAGCAAAGCCTAGTAGAGACCTGTATTAGATTGTCCTACAGGCATGGTCAAGACTGAACTCATTTCCTTTCCTGAAATCTGCTTCTTCCTATTCCCTGTTTCAATCAGACACCACCTTGGCTCCAGCTCCTTAGCCCTGGTTCAATGCCTCAACTCCTTCACCCCCGTTATGGAAGGTCTTTGGAATTCACTCTCCTTTAATAGGTCTTGTATTATTCTCCTTTCTCTATTTATATTGTTACTTCCTTAGTTTAATTCTTTAAGATCTTGGCTTTTGCACGAGGCATTTCCTCTTTCTGAACGGCCTTTCTCTTTTTCTCTGCCCAGCAAATTCCCACCTGTCCCCCCATCCCTGCTCAGGGCCCTTCCTGGCCTCGCTGGTCACCCCGTGCTCGGGGTCTCCCTTGTCTCTACCTCACACGTCACTTATGACAGTCAGTCTTCAAGCAGCGTGAGCCAAGCCATTCAGGTCTCCAACGGCCTCTGTTCCCAGCATGCGTGTAGCATCTGCAAGGGTTCATGGAATGAATGAATGTTTAGGAAAATATGTGCTGAGTAGTGCATCTACCTCAAACACTAGTCAATAAAATAAAAATTCAGTTTGCTAAGATAAAGGCAATCTCTATGGACTTTGACATGTGACATTAACATACATGATAACATTGTCTGTCAAGGCTGAGGTGAAAGCTCTATTTTGATAAACTTCTTGGACCTCCAGGGATACATTTGCCTGAACAGTTTGAATAAATGACACTCATGTACTGAAGTCCAATTCTTTTTGCTGGGAGAGAATCCCATGCAGCCAAAGGCCATTTCTGGCAGGATCATGCACAGTGAATGGCCAAGTTGTGGTCTGGATACTATACTGTGATAGGGAAGTGGGTCCCTGGCCACCTAGAGCACATGATATGAATGGCAGGGCCCTTCATCAAGTCTTATCAAAGGCAGGTTTTAATCTTGGGCCTCTCCTGCGTTTCCTCCTGCTGTGTACATTCCCAGGTCAGCCCTCCCCTGCCACTGGATCCCTTCTCCCAACCCCAGTCTGCTTTGGCCTCCATGCTCCTGAGACCTCCTCTTCTTTCTCAAGCATCCTTTCAACCTGAGGGATTCTTTCTGCCAGCTGAATGGTTAATGCGTACGATGATTTTGGAACAGTCAGCCCTCTGATGATAAGCAGAGGGTCTGGGAGGAGGAGGGGGAGCATGCATGGCTGACTCTGACCTGGGACTGATACTCGTGGGTCCCCAAGACTTGCCCTTCACCTCTGCTCCTCTCATTAGCTCTCCTCAGCGCCCCTCAGCCACTCCGGGTTTTACCTATGGCTCCTCCTTCGTGATTTTAAACAGTAAAAAAGCACGGACAGGAGGATTATTGTAAAGAAGGTGTAATAAATTCCCTGACTATGGTCCCATTGAACTCTTTCATTCCTCAAAGGAAAAAATTTGATCACAATATAAGGATATGGTTACCGCTAAATGCCAATGGAGTTCCAGGGAAATCATCATGGCAGTAAGTGTGTGTATGAAGAACTCCCAGTGATTAAAATCCAAGCAGGAAGCAAGGAGATTAGCAAAGCGTTTGCTGTAAGTAAAGGCATGGTCCTGCCAAAGCAGAACCACCTAGTCTGCTATTTGAAAAAAGAGTTAAAACCAGAGTAGGTTTTGGTTTCTCCCAACCCACATGCATATACTAGAATAGCTCACACATGCATTCTGGACATCCACAGCATCCTGTCTTCCTCGCTTTGGGTTTTAATTTTTTTCCCCCCCTGGGTTTAATGGTTCTTTAGCTGAAAATAGAAGGGTGATAAAGGAGAATTACAGTCCCCTATTTTTTTTTTTCCTGCTGGTAGAACTTTCCCACCAGGATAAGTGGACTACTCTTTATCTCTCTAGAACTAATTTCTTGAGGATTCCTAGGCGTTTTCTCTCTTCTATTTCTGTAAATGGCATTGTCTTGGGAGACTTTTTGACTCCTTGCAGCCACTCTGCCAGTCTGAGAGAAACTCTGATCCTGTCTGTAGGCCCCACTTTTGCAGCTCAGTGGCTTCAACCACACCCTCAGATGTCTCCAGTTTAACTCAGCTCAGACCACTTTCCACACGCCACTGGAACGCCCTCTGTATGACATATAGCTGGGGGTGCCATTCTCTAGTTCTTGTCCCTCACTGACTTTCTTTTGCCTATGAAATAGCATTCAGACTTCTGAGCACGGAGTTCAGGGACCTCTACCATCTGTTACAAACTACCCACACTTCAGTCCCTGCCTCTGAGAATGTTCTTGTTTTCCCACCTTCCCATCTGAAGTCCTTCCATCTTCAAGTCCCACTTCCTCTATAAAACACACTGACCTCCTCAGACTGGCCTGTTCTAGAATTATTTATGGGTGTGCTTTAGCCCTTCCACCAGTGGGAGGCCTCAACAGCAGGTTCTGCTGCATCTTATTAATTTTTAATTTCCCCATGGCAGCTAGCACAGGGCCATGTGTGTGTGAGTGTGAGTGAGTGTGTGAGAATGTGTGAGTGAGTGAGTGTGCGTGCATGCACAGACATTGATTCTCTAGGCTCAGTCTTTAAAGTTTTGAAGAAAATTAGTTCTGACTCACCAGGTTATTCCAAATAAATTGAAAGGATCTCAATATGCTTTTCTACAATCCAGGAAATATTTCCAAAGGAAAAATAATATCATTCACACTTAAACTCTTGCCATTTACAATAGAGGGTAGGTTTCCGATAAAGTTTAATGATAATTGACTTGAGGAAAGGAATCTATTATGTTGATAAAATTACATTAAGCTGAGAAAATTTTGGATTGATTTATTTTGAATTTAAACATCTAGAAATAAAGATGTGCAAAAAATTCCATGCTAATTCTGCATTATGGGGTGGATATCTTCCATGACTTCATTGATCTATTATTATTTAGTGAAAAAGCACATCTTTTAACCATGAGAGACGATGGGCTCTGAGAAATGGACTGGGGGTTCTAGAGGGGAGGGGGGTGGGGGGATGGGTTAGCCTGGTGATGGGTATTAAAGAGGGCATGTTCTGCGTGGAGCACTGGGTGTTATGCACAAACAATGAATCATGGAACACTACATCAAAAACTAATGATGTATGGTGATTAACATAACAATAAAAAATTAAAAAAAAAGAAATTCTCATCATAAGAAAACGAATTTTAACTATGTGTAGCAAGAGATCATAACCAAACATTGTGATAATCATTTTACAGTATATACATATATCAAAATTTTATGCTGTATACCTAAGAACAGTACAATTATATCAATTATATTTTAATAAAACAGAAAAATAAAAAAAAAGCACATCTTTTAGAATGTGACTCTTATCATGTGTCATGTTCTAAAATAGAAAGGGAGAAATGTTCCCACACAGAGAGGTCCCCCACAGGCCAAGTGGGAGGCTCTCCTTTCCTGCCTGTGCAGTGTCTGCGTTCTCCCAGATGGGCACCCTCACCCTTCTCCGCAGGCCCTGTGGCCGCAGGGGGACCTGGCTGCTGAGGCCCTCGCTGGTGTGATCAGCCAGCCTCTGAAGGGAGCAGCTGTCACTCTGCAGGGGAAGCACTTTGTGTTCTATTCCAGGGCTCCCAGGAGCCGGCCCTCCTAGAAACTGCCCTTTTGCCTTCATTGTGTTGGTCTCTCCTGTCAAAAGAATTTCTCCAGTGCCTGCAAACCCCCAATTTCACCTCCAGCACACATAGCTGCTGCCATCTGAGAGGTTTTAATGTCCATGTGAAATGTGATAATAAGATTTGAGTTTAATAGAGTCAGTCTTCTAGACGTGACTTTATCTATGTTAATCGGCACTCGACTCCAGCTAGCTGCCTTCAGGACTCCAGCAAAGCCAAGCACCTCTCCTCCCCGGCTCCTGGCCCACTTCTCTGCTCCACTGTCTGTTTGTGGTGACTTACCCTCCCCCTGAAGCGGCGAAGGGAGAACATGGCCACAGACGACCAGGCTCACGTCATCCACGTTGGCAAATCTGGAGGAAAGAGAGTCTCTCTCTCGAGTCCCAACACAAAGCTTCAGAGCAAGACTTAGATTGGCCAGGCTGGGGCCCCGTACTCAGTGGGTCACTGACCCCTGTGCCCCGAGGAGGGGAGTTCAGTTGCGTACCCCTGTGGCTCTTCCTCAAGGAACGTAGGTGTCCTTATCAAACAGGAAGAGAGTAGGGCTGCGGGGCAGAGAAAGAAAACAAACGCACCCCTTACCCAGCTACATGTTACAAAATGTGTTTCTCAAAGTCATGATATTCAGTTTTTTAAATAAACATTTTGTAAAATTATTGACTTTAAAATGCGGGATACTGGGATACTGGAGGTTATCAAACAATGTTTCTCCACCTGGACAGGGTTGGGCCTCCCCAGGCTCATTGTGCACATCTTAATGATGGTGCTGTTCAGGGAAGGGGTCAGCGTGTGCCCCTCCACGGAGACGCTGGGATAGTGTTCAGCACTAAGCATTCTTCAGAGCTGGGTAAGAGGAGGTGGAAACCCACAAGGGCTCATTTTCTGTGGCGCTCCACAAACTCTCTGGGTGTTATAATTTTGCTACTTTGAGCCAGAGGATTATGCGAAAGACTCTGCCCAGAAAGATCTCTGTGAGATTTTGTTGAGACTCTGGCCCTCCCCGACCCACCCCATGCCACTCCTAGAGTTCTGCAAGGCCTCAGCACCAGAGGTCAGCCCTGAAGTCAGTGGAGAAGCCCTGGTGCATTTACTTCCAAGTGTGGTGCATATGTTGTTTTGTAGTTGTGTGTGCAAAAATGGAGGTTTTGTGTCTGGATTGATTGTGTGCAGATCTCTGCATGTGTGTTTTTTTGGGGTCTGCATTTGTGTGTCTTTGTATCTGTGGTCTTGTGTGTACATGTAAGAGTGGATATAAGAGCTGAATTAGTGTTTATGTTTAGACTATCTGAAGAGCTGGAGAAATGACAGTCCTTTACTTACATTTAGTTTTGTCCTTAATGTGCTTAATTTATGGATCTGTCAGGGGCCGTCCTTCCTGCTCCCCCCAGCATGCAGGAGGCAATTTGGTCCAGCTGTCTTGATGGAATGCATTCTGGTCTTCTTGAGCATGCTTTATTATTTTTATTATTAGAGCTTTTGGAAGGTCTTGTGAGAGAGGTGCTGAGGTTCATCGCAGATTATTTTTAATAACAGAATTCTAGAGGGAAACGGAGAACTGTGTTTTATTGGCAAGCTGTCTTCTCCATCTTTAAAGTAAACAAGAATCCACTCTGCATTATTTAATGTGTCATCTTTTCCTCCGCCTTTTAATCATCTTCCAGATGGACTCATGATGTCTGAACCAACGGGCATAGAGCCCCCTCTGTGAGCACGTGTGCATGGGGTCCCTCTGGGAGAGGGTGCATCCAGCCCAGAACCTCTAGATTCCGAATCTGCCATGACTCAAGGCCCCTGTGGTCTCCATTTAGAACAGCCAGCACCACAGAGTCCTGCCTCTGGCCTGAGTAGGTTATGTGTAAAGCGTGGGAAGAATCAGAATCTGGGTTGTGGCGGGCACCCTATTATCTAGAGCAGCTTCTGCTAAGCTCTGGTGGTGGCATCCTGCTCCAGACTACCCCTTGGAGTGCCCACTAAGGGGCACCTGCTTGTTGGCAGGCATCGTGCTAGGCCTCTGTGAGTGTGTGTGCGTGAGTGTGTGTGCGTGCGCATGCGTGCATGAATGAATCCAAGCTGAGACCCCCTACCGCCCCTTGAAAATGTTGATATGTAATTTATGTAATTGGTCCAAATCTCAACTCTTCAGACTGCAGTAGAGACCTGGCTGCATCTGTGAGTGAGCCTTGGTGCCCTCTGGAGCCACAGCCCTGCATCTGTGACAGCTTTTCTGCTCTGCAAAGGTCATGGGCAGGGAAGCCCATTTGCCACTGGTTTCTGCACGTCCGTGTGCAGCAAGTGCCTGGTGATTTCTGTGCCTTCGTACTAGGAGCCACCTGCCGGATGCTGGCCCTTCAGGCTTGCCTGCTCCCCCTTCTCACCACCTTCTCACTCCCATCCCTGCCTAACCCGCCTACCAAACCTCAGACCCCCGCCCTCCAACCCCAGACACTCAGCTTTTGCCCTTCATGGACTTAATATGAAGTTTTTCTTAATAAATAGAGAGGAATTTTGAGCTACACATGGCTCAGCCAAACTGCATATATAAAGCTCTCAGCCAGGGAGGAGTGTGTTTTCAAGGTATTTTTGTAGGATGCGTGACTCTGAAGAGAAAGAGCTTATGGTCAATCCTTCCAGGAAACTGTTCTCTCAATAATTCCAGGAATCCAGGAGCTGCCAGTGAGGAGTTCAGTGTACCTGTTTCTCCAAAGCCTCTCTTTCCATCCTTCCCCTTCCTCATCTCTCCTTTTGTGTCCTTATCGTAAAAACCTTAAAGCATGTTCCCTGTGCCCTGACAAACTCATGAGACCGGATCACACAGTAAGAGGGAGTGATTGTAAGCCACTCACACACTAGCCATCCTCAAAATTCTCAAGTGTCCAGGTGCCAGGAAGAGTACAAAGTGCTCAAGGACTGTGGCTGCCCTTGAGGGGGTGGTGGGTCTCTGCGGGAGGGACGGTGTGTGCACAAATGACCGTAAGGGAAAGTATGGAATGTGCCAGGAAACAAGAGACTGGAGGAGATCCTTCCTAGCTGAGGCTCAGGCACGGCTCTCTGGAGAAGATGGAATTTAAGCTGTCCTTGAAGGCTGGGTGGGATTTGGGGAAAGAGAAGCATGGCCGATGGTGGTATAGCAGACAGTGATGCAGACCATGTGCTAATGGGAAGAGTAATACACCGCTTTTATAGTAACTGGGGGGTGGCAAGGAGAGAATCCGGAGCAGTTACTGGAAAGCTGCTGTGCATTTGCAAAGCCTACGGTTATGTCCAGGTGTGTGCTCAGTTCAGCGGTTTACTTAATGTTAAATATTTCTAGTAATATTAATATCAGGGACATTATCTAATCCTATTCATAATTTTTTTCTATATTCATACTTTAAGCTTCCTTCCCCTCACTTTTCTCCCTAACAAAAATACTTTTGATAGATGGGACAAATCCGTGGTTTTAAAAAAGTGGCTTTTCTTTCTTTCTTTTATTATGGGTCTGGACTTCTGTCTTGGAGCTTCTGCAGCATCTTACACTGTAGGAAGTCCCAGCATTTATCTGGTGTGTGTCTGTGGCATGTGGCTGGGCAGCTCAGAGGAGGGGGATGTGAAACATAGAAGGTGTATGTTTGCACGTGATCCAACCTCCACCTCCCCACCACAGCTTCACCTTTCACCCATTTCTTGAGCTGGGGATGGTCAGAGCTCCCACAAGTCTCTCTGGCTGCTTCAGGCCTGATAGTTAACCTCCCTTAAATGTGTGGAATGTGCTATAAAAGAATTACTTGCAGTTGCAAATGCTTTCAGGAAAGAATAATTCTTTGTCTTGACCGCGACAGGAGGTGGGGTGGGGGCAGGTTTGGGAACCCTCTGAACTTTGACAGTCACTGTCACCTATGGGCCAGGGTCCTGGAGAGCTGGCTGCTCTCCGTGAGTGGCATTTTTGCTTGCACCTTTCCAGGAGTAGAATGTAGGGTAGGGACAGTTTTTCTTCCAAAGACTGCTTCAGTGCAGAGGAGGTTGGACAGAGCAGGAGTGACTGGGCATGTGTGGCGGGACCTGGGAGGCTGGATGCAGTTCTCAGAGTGGGACGCTGTTCTGGAGTGCTTTGATGGCACCCTTGCTTTAGGCCCTTCCTCTGCTTTCCTCGCCTGTTTTCCCTACTGATCTGGACAAGGGAAATGGAGAGCCTTATTCACACCCTCCTCTGGCCCTGCTGTCTTCAGCCCTGCCGAGCAGAGGAAGGTGGGATCTTCAGAATCCTGCCTCTCTCCTGCCATGCCTGCCCCCAGACACTGCCCTGTGCTTTCATTGGCTTGCACTTGCTCAGTAGACACACACACACACACACTTGTGTGTGTATGTGTGTGTGTGTGTGTGTGTGAGCTGACCTGGGGCATGGACATCTGGAAGCCATGTTTTGTGAAAACATGGGGCCCAGAGAAGAGGAGTCTTAGGGTTCACATGATCCCAGTCTGAAAGTCTCGCAGTAGAAGGAAGAGGAGCCTTGGTAAGAACTAGGACCAGTGTCTGGAACAGGCCTGATGGAAGCAAGGGTTGCGGTCCTGCTGAGAATGGGAGGCTTGGGGTCCCTGTATGCTAAGGAGCTCCCTCCGGGATGGGGCCTCAGATGTGGAGATGTTGCAGATAGGTCTGGGGGGCTTGGCTACAGAGGCTGGGTCTCACATCCTGTGGCCCCGAGGCCCACACAGCAAGTCAGTCGCACTCCCAAGCTCAATCTTCACCAACACTCCCCTGCAGGAAGATGCAAGAGCACAGAATCCCTGGTGGCCCAATATCAGCTCCACACAGAGCCCTGGGCCCCTGACTCCCTCAGCTGGCCCTTCCTGTACACACTGGACTCGTCTCCTGCCTTCTGTCAGAGTGGTGTCTGTACTTTTAGTCACTTTTGACCACTCTTCCTCTCTTGTGACCTATCCCAACCCCTGACCTAAATCCTAGCCTGGTTCAGGTCGGCTTCTGGTTCCAAATGTCTCAGTTCAAACTAAATTTACTGAGAAACCTTCCTCACTGAGAACCTACTGTGTGCCAGCTTCTGGGCTCTGTATCGCGGGGGTGTCAAAGAGGAAGAGGCTAGCTGTGACCTGAGGCTAGCTGTGACCCACTAATCTCTCTTCCAACTTGTCCTTAAAATACACATGAAAGTACAGAAAATGACCAAAAAACAACACAAAAAAGCCACAGGAACACTGTCAACAATTGTTAGCCTTGGGAGGGATTTCTATTATCTTCAGCAACAATGAGACAGATTCAGAAGTACAATGGATGACATTTTCATTGTTAGTGGCTCAGTTGGCCAGAGGTAGGTGAGAAGAGGCCTTTGGTGGCCCCCTCCCCCAAGATCTAAAGAAACCACGAACCCAGCAGTGTATTGAATAGCACGCTCCCCCCATCCCTGCCTCCCTGCCCATTGCAATCTGGGGGAGATGAGAGCGCAGGCATGAGCATGTCACAACAAATCCTGAAAGGTATGGTCCCCAAAGGATCAACGCTGCAGGCCAGGCTGAGGGAAGAAGAGCACTGTTATGTCTTCTGTGCATTGTAAATGCTGGAAGAAAACCAGGCCCCTCCCCATCTTTATGAGGGCATAAATTGCCCCTCAGTGTCAGAGAACCTGACCATCATCAGCCCACCAAATGAGTGCCAGCCACCAAACCAGTGACATCGGGACAGGAGCATGAACCAACTTTGCTTTCTGGCTTTAGCTCCGCAGGGGGCATTATCCAGGGCATCAGGGGATCAGGAAATGCGCAAAAATGGTAGCATTGTGATGCATATCTTCTGTCAAGAAGATCTTTAGGGAGGATGAATATACAAAAGAATTGTATCCCCAGAGAACCAATGAGAAAGTTCTCAACTGGAATACACAGATGACATTTGAAAACACAACTTTTGAAAACTTTTTAGAAGGAAGTGAAAAACAATTTGAAGATCAATATTTCGTGATCTTAGTGAGCTTCAAGAATATGTGAGATTATTAAAAGAGATCAGGAGGATGACAAAGCAACAGGCTGAGATATGAGCTCAGAGGAGGAAAAGGATTCAAAGAAACATACATGTGACAGCAGATCTAAAATCTCTCAGTGGCAGTAAAGGGAGGAACTGAACCAGCAGAAAAATGCTATGATATTGAGGACAAACTTAAATTGCTCTCCTAGAATTCACTGAAAAAGGACAAAGGGATGAAACTAATAGTATGAAATATTGGACATGCTAATTTGAAGATGCCAGCTGGGTAGTTGGATGTGAGTCTGGGGGAGAGGTCTGAGGTGATAATGTCACTCTGGATATCACTGGCTTGTGGATGATATTTTAAGCTGTGGAATTTGAGGAGGACCTGGGCCTGAGCCTATATGAATCCAGTATTTTGAGAAGGAAGAGGAATAGAGCCCAGCAAAGGAGGATGAGAATGGACAGGCAGTTTGCAAGGAGCAAAATCAAGAGATGGCCATGTCACAGAATATTTTCAGCTAGAAATGTATTTGGCTTCTAGTAATTGAGACCAAACATAATAATGTCTGAAATCAGAGAGAAGGGTATTTCCCCTCTGCCATGTAAAAAGTGAGATGTGTGTCCAGGGACAACATGGTGGCCCCACAGATATCAGGGACACAGGTATCTTCTATCTAAGTTTTGTCTCCCTTGCCTGCTACTTCTTCAAGGTCAACTCAGAGATTGGAATGGCTGCTAGAGCTCCAGCCATCACATCTGTATCCTCACACCTAGAGAGAGGAGAGACAGGAGAGCCAGAAAGACTCGTGCTACGTGTCAGTCTCCCTCCTAACTTGCTTTCCTGAAGTTCTGCTCACAACTCCCACTTATATTTCCTTGGCCACCTCGGTCTCAGGGAGGCTACATCATGTAGTTCTTCTGACTCTTGATATCCTCATCCACAAAAATAGGGAGTTCTTCACTCATTTGTGTTTCATTATTCATGTATGCACTTGTTTATTTGTGAACTATATCAAGCATCAGGAAGATAATGCAGTGGGGCCTGGTGGTGGGAGCAGTGCCCTTACTCCTGACCCCTGCTGAGCACCAACCTTATGACAGGCTGGGTGCAAAGCGCTCTGTGTTTAGTTTTTCATTTGATGCGTACCACCCCCCTGCAGACTGCTCTGGCTCTCATTTGCTTCATGAACACAGCAGGCCTGCAGGGGGTGAGTCTGGTGGTGTGCACCTTGGTGCCGTCAGCACCTTCGGGGCCAGTGCGCTGGGCCTACCTCCTCCCACAGGCCCTGTCACAGGCAGGCCCAGCAGACTTGCTGACGACCGGACAGCTCTGAACAGGGTGCAGGAAGCGTCAGAACAATGCATCGCTGTAGCCCAGAGGCCTGGGCACGCCCACAGAGATTTCCCCTGCACGTTCTGGAATGTTTAGTACAGTTGACCTTGCCAGTGATTTATGAAATACCTTAAAAATAGTTTTTACCTAGAGATAAAATATGGCCCTGATTCTTGTCTGTACAATGACCATTGTGCTTGTTGATGACTTCAGCTATGGTTGTTCGAAATCAGTTATTATATTCGCCCAGAATACTTCATAGTTTCCCCAGCAAGCACCAGGTTTCTGAGGAGAATTTCCTCTGGTGGTACAAGGAAACCAGTCATGTCTTACCCTTAAGAGGTGATGGATAAAATCATCCTGATTATGAAGAAATTATTTGTCCAGGGAGTAAAGTCTACTGACTCTGTGTAGATATCCACGTTTTTCTGAGTGCGACCTCACTCAGCTCTAGCACTTGCTCTCACTTGCTCCGGGAAGCACCTTGATATAGTCAATAAGAGGGTTGCCCCCATCAAGTCAGGCCTAGTCTGGCACTGGCCTGGACCTTGATCTTCCGAACTCTATTCCTCAACAGAGGGAAGGCATCTGTTTCAATGTTGATGTTACCAGCAGATGGAAAGGCGGCAGCCTCCAGGGCTGCCTTCATTCCAGTTCCTCCTCATTGGTCAGGTGGGCACTCTGAGGGCCATCACCCCTTGCTCCTGACACATAATCAGCCCACAGACTGGAAAAAGAAACTGCTTGTGGTGCAGGAGCCCATGCAAGGCCAATACTCAAAGGCAAAGCTAAGTCAGGGACCATTTTGTTTTCAGGGACTCATGAGAAGGCAGGGCAAGGGAGCCAGACAAGACGGGACTCCAGATTCTAACCCTGCCAGTCACTGGCATGAGACTTTGGGCAGGACACCTAAGGTTACCTAACCTCTCCAAGTGTCACTTTTTTTTAAATTTAATTTTTAGAGCAATTTTAGGTTCACAGGAAAATTGAGAGGAAAGTACGGAGGTTTCCCGTATGTCCACTACGTTTCACATGCACATCCTCCTCCATTGTCAACATCCCCACCAGAGTGCTGGTCAGAACTATAAGGGATGAACCTGCACTGACACATCCTACCCACCCACAGTCCACCATGTACATTAGGGCTCATGTCTGACGGTGTACATTCTGTGGGTTTGGACCAATGTATAGTAACAGGTATATACCATTATACTGTCATGTAGAATAGCCTCACTGCTCTCACAGTCCTCTGTGCCTGTTCATCCCTCCCTTTTCCCTAAGCCTGGCAACCACTGACCTTTTACCATCTCTGTAGTCTTGCCCTTTCCAGAATGTTACACAGCTAGAATCCAAAGATTGGCTTCTTTCACTTAGTAATATGCGTTGAAGATTCCTTCATGTCTTTTCATGGCTTGATAGCTCATTTCTTTTTAGTGCTGAATACTATTCCATCATCTGGATGTACGACCCTTTATTTGTTCATTCACCCAGTGAAGGGCATCTTGGTCGCTTCCAGTTTTTGGTGATTATGAATAAAGCTGCTATAAACATCCATGTGCAGATTTTCTTCATCAGCAACAACATGGGGACGTGGGAAGCATTAAACCAGGTAAGATACTGATGGCATCTGGCACACCGCTTGGTACCTCGCATTCTCCTGGTTGTTGTTCCTGACACTACTGTGATTGTTCCCTCTCCCATGCCAGTGACAAGCAGACTGATGAAGACATGGGACACAACCTTCAAGGTTTCATTTACTGGAAAGGGAAGAGAGTTTGAAGTATTAATGACCTTCCAAAGAAAAAGAACATAACAACCATGTTACTCAGGGAAAGAGAATGCCTCTCAGGAACTGTACAAGTTGTACTTTCAAAGATTACAAGAGTGTGAAAGGAAGGAGAACAGGCTGGATATGAGTTGCCTTCATGGACCTAAGAGAGGGCAAGGAGGGTATCCTCCACTGGGGCACCCGTGTACTACTGACTCTCAGAATCTGAAGCCCAAGTTCTACAATCAGAGAAAAAGTGACAGTTAAAAGAAACAGCACAGCATGCAAAAGGAACATGAGGACCCCTGAGGCTTCATGCTGGGGGCATCTTTAAAGTGGCCTGAACAGCCAACAGCCTTCTCCCAGTGCAGATGCCCCCCGCACATCCATAAGGGATGTAGCTGTAGAGAAGCCCTGGGCTTTTTAGTTAGCCAGATGTAAGTTCCAGTCCTGCTCTGCTTTGTGGCTTTGGGGAAGTTCTTCAACCTCTCTGATGCTCAGTTGAAGGATGGCACTATAATACCTATGGCGTAGTGTTGTGGGGGTTAAAACAAGTAATATTTATGAAGCATACAGTCATGTTAGGTACTGGTTATTTGTATAGCAGAACATCTGGAAAGGCAGAATCAGCCTGGGCAATGCTCATTGTGGGAGCCACCGTCCAGGGTAACATTCCCACTGTTATAAATGTGTCCTTAATCTAAGCTGAACAAAATCTTCTGGTCTCTTGTACACATAGAACATGAAATTAGAACATGTCTAACTCCTGTTGTGTGAAATATTTTGAAATGTTTGCGGTGGTAACGGGTTCTTTGTCTACCATCCTTCTCTTGGTTAAAGTGCCCTCAGTGCCTGCAAGCATCCCTTGTATGAGAGGAGATGGTTATATTACTTATAGAGATCAAGGACTGGAATTTTTTTTAAGATTTTATTTATTTATTTGAGAGAGAGAGGGAGCATTCAAGCACAAGCAGGGGGAGGGGCAAAGGGAGAGGGAGAAGAAGGCTCCCCGTTGAGTGGGGAGCCCCATGCGGGACTCGATCCCAGGACCCTGGGATCATGACCTGAGCGGAAGGCAGATGCTTAACTGACTGAGCTGCCCAGGTGCCCCAAAGGACTGGAATTTGACAAATGAAAGCACAGTTACTTATCTGAAGCAACAATAAGATAATGGAAATAATTATATCTTATCATTATAGAGAATTTTCAGCAACATTTTGCCAACACACGTTATCTCATTTGATTCTCATTAGAGCCTTGTGAATTAACCACAGGAGTTACTGCCATTCTATTTGAAAAAATTAAGAAGGTGATGTTCAGAGCAGTGATTTTACTTGCCTGGGAAGTAGAAGAATACAGAACTAGTCCCAGATCTTTCTTCTGGCTCCCAGTCCTGTGGTCAGACTATCCATTCACATGTCATAGGGCACGTGGATTGTCACCCTGCACGGGGAGAGATCAGTAGTGCATGACCAGCAGGTACCAGTTCTGTATGCGACACCATGACAGGCACACTTGTAGGCTCTATAACTGTATCTGGAGAGACACAGCAAATATGGCAGAATGTTCTTCAGACCACTTTCAAAGCTAGCAAAGCACACGTACAAGTTGCCATGGAAGCTTGAGAGGGTCAGATTTACACAGAAAGCCTGACTGGTCCATTTGGGGAAATGGTTGTTATCACAGAGGGTCAAGTCCGACAGACTCAGAGTTGAATCTCAAACAGGGCTGACAGAACTGAGACCCATGGTGATAGGATGGAGAAGGCATGGGAGGAATGGGGCATGTGGGAAGATTTGGGATGAAGATTGTAAGTAGCCTTCCAGCGAGTGGTGAGTGGACAGGGTGACACAAAGGCCATATAGCCACGCATCCTCTTCTAAAGTATGTTGGCAAGGGACTGATATTAAGCAACCCAAGGGGAAGCAAATAGACAAATAAACAGCATTGCAAAAGGCCACACAGCAATGTCTGAGCTGCTGCCAACTGCAGTCCGCTGGCTAAACACGTGGAGGGAAACGTGCAAGTCTCCTCTTCAACCTACCAAAGATCTAAAGCGCCAGCAGATCCAAAGTCAATAAACCGATGCCATCAGTGTGGGAGCAGGAGGGGGAAATGGAACAAGCGAAAGTGGAAGCATGATTTAGTAATTCTGGAAAGAACAATGTCGAACATGACAGAGAAGTTATTTCAGTGGGCAGTGAAAAGAAAACAAAAATCTTAAAATCAGAGAGGGAGGCTAATGTAGGAGGGTGGAATGAAGAAAGAAATGAAAGTGGAATGATTTAAGGAGTTCTGGGAAGAAAGTGCAGAGCTGAATTAAGGAGCTGATGGGATGGGTTTTGGAAAGAAAACAGAATCTTTAGAGAAGTTGAGAATGTCTGAAATGGTTCCTGATTCATCAGTTTTGAATTAAAATTTTATATGTAAAATTAAGTTATATTTAGCCATTGCTGACAGGATGTGCAACATCTCTGTTGATATTGTTTGCTGCTGCATGGGTTTACAAGGAGGCTAGAATTCAAAGCAAGTTGCCATCTACCCCCCACCTCCCAGGGGGGAAGCCTGGAAGTGATTAGGAAGGACTTTTCTTTGGTTGCTCCAAGTTGCAGCTAAGACAAAGAAGAAAAGACCTAGGAAATAGGAAAAAAAGTGTGTGCTTTCTATGGCCTGGAATCTGGGTGCTTTAACTGGGTCTTCAGAGGCAGAGCTCAATGGGCAGAAGGTGGCCTGGGCAATAGAGGGGTCAGCTGACCAAGGAGGCAAAAAAAGTGAAGGAGAAGGCCTGAGGTCTGAGGGTGATGAATCTCAGCCTAGGGGTTGAAAAGTGACAAAGTGGCTGTTACCTGACATGGAAAGTTACTAGCTCTAAGGCTCCTACAACTGGGGCCAGCTTGTACAGGGACGTCAATGTCACACCAGGCTTTTGAGCATTACTCCAAGAGGCAGGAAACATTAGAAGCATGGTAGCCAAGAGGAGTCTGGGTTAGGGTTAGCATGATCACTGTATGACTGTATGATCAGGGTTCTCCGGAGAAACAGAACCAAGAGGGTACATATGTATGAGATTTATTATAGGCATTGGCTCATGTGGCTAAGGAGGCTAAGAAGTCCCACAGTCTATCTGCCTGCCATCTGCAAGCTGGAGGACCAGGAAAGCCGGTGGTGTGATTCAGCTGGTGAATTTGGGGGAAGAGGCTCATGATGTAAGTCACCATCTGAGTCTAAAAGCCAGATAACCAGCAGCACTGATGTCCAAGGGCAGGAGAAGGTAGATGTCTCAGCTCAAGCAGAGAGAGCAAATTCTTCCTTCCTCTGCCTTTTTGTTTCATTCAGGCTCTCAAAGGATGGATTGGATGATGTCTGCCCACAGTTGGGGGGTGGTGGCAATCTGTCTACTCAGTTCACCAATTCAAATGATAATCTCTTCTGGAAACACCCTCACAGACACACCAAGAAATAATATTTTACCAGCTATCTGGGAATCCTTTTGTCCAGTCAAGCTGACACATAAAATTAACCATTACAACTACTCCAGCAATACTGACTCCTCTCTCCTCCCCCTTTAAAAATCTATGTGGAGTCATAGTTCCGGAGTATCCCTGAGAGCCTAAGTCACAAGACAGCTCATTCTTACCTGTGCGCATGCAGAGGGTGGGTGATGTCTGGAGGTACCACTGAAGAGGCAAGGGAAGGTGGTGGTGGGTCTCCACTGAAGTTGGGGTAGGAGGGCAGAGGAGTGGAAAAATCCAAAGAGGCATTAGCTGATGCAAAGCTGCATGAACTTTTGTAAGTGACTAGGGTTATACTGAGGTAATTGAGCACCATACTCAAGGGTAGTGTGGGCCTTCACTTCAGACATTTGGTCTGGTAACTGAGCGACTGAGCTAGGGGTGGGGATTTTTTAAAAAAAATTTTATTTGGAAATAATTTTAGACTTACAGAAAAATTGCAAAAATAGTACACAGATCTCCTGTATACCCAGATTTCACCAATATTGACATCTTAAAGAACCATAGCACAATGATCAAAACGAAGAGATTAACAATGGTACAGTATTATTAAGTAAATGACAGACTTTATTTGTATTTCACCAGTTTTTCCACTGATGTCTTATTTCTGTCCCAGAATCCTATCCAAGACACCACGTGTGGTCATCATGTTTCCTTAGTCTCCTTCAATCTGGAAGTGTTTCTGTTTTTCCTTTCTCTTTCATGACCTTGACACTTTTGAAGGATACTGGCCCGTTATTTGGTAGAATGTCTCTCAATTAGCATTTGTCTGAAGTTTTCTCATGATTAATTAACTTTATTTCAAACGTAATGATATAGGCAGCTGAAAGCAATAGAATAAAAAAGGGTACGCCATACAAACATTAATCAAAAGAAAGCAGGAATGGCTATATTAATATCAGATAGAGTAGATTTCAGAGCAAAGAAAATTACCAGTGACAGAGAGGGACATGTTATAATGATGAGGGGTCAATAAACCAAGAAGGCAAGGTAATCTTAAAAGAGTTACAAAATATGTGAAGGAAAAATTGATAGATAAATAGACAAAGCCACAATTATTGTTGGAGGCTTTAACGCCCCCCCTCATTAATTACTAGGACAACTAGCAGAATACACATTATTTTCAAGGTCCACAAAATATATACCAAGATAGACCATATTCTAAGCTAGAAAACAAGCCTCAACAAATTTTAAAGAATTGAAGTCACAATGAAGACGTTCTCTGACATAATGGAATCAAACTAGACATCAATACAGAAAAATGACAGGAAAATTTCTGAACACTTGGAAAATCAACAGTATACTTGCAAAAATCTTTTGGGTCAAAGAGAAAGTCCCAAGAGAATTTAAAACATACATTGAATTGAGTGAAAATGAGACTATGACATATCAAAATTTGTGGGGGCACAGCATTACTGAGAGGGAAATTTATATCACTAAATGAATGCAGTAGAAAAAGAAAAAGTTGCAAATCCATAATCTAAGCTCCTACCTCAAGCTTTGAAAATGTTACAAAGCAAGCAGAAGAAAGGAATAAAGAAAGATAGGAACGGAATTAATTGACATTGAAAACAGAAAAACAATAAACAAAATCAGTGAAATAAAAGGCCTTTCTTTGAAAAGATCAATAAAATCGATAAAACTCTAAAAAGACTGACAGAGAGAAAGAAAGGATACACAAATTACTAATATTAGAAGTGAGTTCTGGCATATCACCACAGGCCTGCAGACACCGACATGGGAATACTGCAAACAATTCCATACACCTGAATTTGACAACTTTGATGAAATGGACCAATTCCTCAAAAAATACAAATTCCACAACTCACCTAAACAAAACAGTTCCTGTGATTATCCCTATAACTTTAAAGAGATTGGGTATCTGGGTGGTTCAGGTGGTTAAGCATCTGCCTTCAGATCAGGTCAAGATCCCAGGGTCCTGGGATCAAGTCCGTCATCAGGCTCCCTGCTCAGCAGGGAATCTGCTTCTCCCTCTATTCCTCCCCGCTGCTCATATCTCTCTCTCTCTCATGCTCGCTCTCTCTCTCTCTCAAATAAATAAATAAAATATTTTAAAAAAATGTTAAGAAAACTTTAAGAAGAGTGAATGTGCGATAAAAAAAATCTCTTAAGAAAAAATATCCAAGCCCAGATGTTTTTTTTTTAATTTTTTATTGTTATGTTAATCACCATATATTACATCATTAGTTTTTGGTGCAGTGTTCCATGATTCATTGTTTGTTCATAACACCCAGTGCTCCATGTAGAACGTGCCCTCCTCAATACCCATCACCAGGATAACCCATCCCCCTCCCCCCCTCCCCTCTAGAACCCTCAGTTTGTTTTTCAGAGTCCATCATCTCTCATGGTTAGTCCCCCCCTCTGACATACTCCCCTTTTCTTCCTCTCCTGTTATCTTCTTTTTCTTTTTTCTTAAAATATGTTGCGTTATTTGTTTCAGAAGTACAGATCTGTGATTCAACAGTCTTGCACAATTTACAGCGCTCACCATAGCACATACCCTCCCCAATGTCTATCACCCAGCCACCCCATCCCTCCCACCCCCAACCACTCCAGTAACACTCAGTTTGTTTCCTGAGATTAAGAATTCCTCATATCAGTGAGGTCATGTGATACATGTCTTTCTCTGATTGACTTATTTCACTCAGCATAACACCCTCCAGTTCCATCCACGTCGTTGCAAATGGCAAGATCTCATTCCTTTTGATGGCTGCATAATATTCCATTGTGTATATATACCACATCTTCTTTATCCATTCATCTGTCGATGGACATCTTGGCTCTTTCCACAGTTTGGCTATTGTGGACATTGCTGCTATAAACATTGGGGTACACGTACCCCTTCGGGTCCCTACATTTGTATCTTTGGGGTAAATACCCAGTAGTGCAATTGCTGGATCGAACGGTAGCTCTAATTTCAACTGTTTGAGGAACCTCCATACTGTTTTCCAGAGTGGCTGCACCAGCTTGCATTCCCACCAACAGTGTAGAAGGGTTCCCCTTTCTCCACATCCCCGCCAACATCTGTTGTTCCCTGACTTGTTAATTTTAGCCATTCTGATGGGTGTGAGGTGGTATCTCATGGAGGTTTTGATTTGGATTTCCCTGATGCCGAGCGATGTGGAGCACTTTTTCATGTGCCTGTTGGCCATTTGGATGTCTTCTTTGGAGAAATGTCTGTTCATGTCTTCTGCCCATTTCTTGATTGGATTATTTGTTCTTTGGGTGTTGAGTTTCATAAGTTCTTTATAGATTTTGGATACTAGCCCTTTATCTGATATGTCGTTTGCAAATATTTTCTCCCATTCTGTCGGTTGTCTTTTGGTTTTGTGGACTGTTTCTTTTGCTGTGCAAGCCCAGATGGTTTTACTAGATGTTTCTACCAAATGTTTTAAAAATGAATTAGTACCAATTCTACATCTTGTCTTCCAGAAAATATAAGAAAAGGGCACCCTTTACAATTTATTTGTTTGAGGCTAGTAATACTCTGATACAAAAAAACAGACAGTAAAAGAAAAAAAAAAGAAAAAAAGAAAAAGAAAATGATATACACTAATATAGCTTATGAATATAGACACAAATTTAACAAAATGCTAGCAAATGAAATCAGTAATTTATAAAAAGGTACCACATTGTGACCAAGTAGGATTTATCCCAGGGATACAACACTGGTTCAATATTAAAAAATCAATCAATGTAGTCCATGTAATTCACCATAGTAATAGAGTAAAGAAGAAAAATCACATGATCAGATCAACTGGGGCATGAGAAGCATTTGCCAAAATCCATTAGTGGTAACAACTCTCCAAAAAATAGGAATAGAAGGGGACTTCTCAACTTGATAAAGAGCATTTATTAAAAAAAATATAGTTAACATTATACTTCATGGTACTTTCATTTTGTGACAGGGAAAAAGACAAGGATGTCTGTTCTCATTACTCTCTCTTTTTTAAAAAGATTTATTTATTTGAGAGTGAGAGGGAGAGAGGAGAGGGAGAGATAGAATCTCAAGCAGATTCCCCACTGAACTAGGAGCCTAACTCCAGGCTCGACCTCAGCACCCTGAGATCATGACCTGAGCTGAAACTTAACCGACTGAGCTGCCCAGGTGCCCCTGTTCTCATTGCTCTTATTCAACAAATGCTAGAAGTTCTAGCCAGGGCAATAAGGCAAGAAAAGTACAAAAGGCTCGCAGATCTAAAAGGAAAAAAATGAAACTGTCTCTATTTGCCAGATGACATGCTTATCTACATAAAAAATCTTAAAGAATGTGCAAAAAAGCTCCTAGAAACCAATAAGTGAGTTCAGCAATGTTGCAGGAGAACTCCATAAAGGAGGTGTTTCGGGGTTTGGGCTTTGTATTGGTTGGTTTGCACGTGAAAGACCCACTCACAGATGAGTTGTTTACTATCTCTAGGAATTGGCTAAACTGGGGAGGAACAGTCCCTCCAGGGTCAGCAAGGACTCAAATGTCAAAGTGTCCGTGTACTGAAAAGAAAAGACATGGTTAATGCACTTAGGCCCCATGGCTTACGTTGGTTCTGATGTCTGGAATGGGCTTCCCTCATTCCTTGTTTGGCTGGCTTCTCTTCATCCTGCAGATGTCAGCTTCAATGTCATCTCTTCAGAGACAGCCTCTAGCACCACTGAATTCCGACGCCCCCGCCCACATCACGCTCTGGTGCAGCGCCTCTGTTTATGTCATTCACAGCGTTCGTATTTTTAGTTCCTTGTCTGTCAAACGTTTGTGCCCTCCATGAATGCAGGACCACACCTGCTTCATTCATTGTTGTATCCCTAGGGCTTGGCAGAGGAATCTGCCCAGAAAGGGCACTCAATAAATATCTCTTGAATGAAAAATAATAAATGAATGAGGATCACAGAACTTAAGTGGTTTTCCAAGGCGGTAAGGCTAGAAAAACACAGTTTTAAAATTTCAATTATTATTAATTTTTTTGCCATAAGGGAGGGGTGTGGGGGGATGGGCAAAATAAGTGAAGGGGGTGGGAGATACAGGCTTCCAGTTATGGAATTACCGCACAGGGAATATAGTCAATGGTATTGTTACATGGTGGCAATGGTAGCTACACTTGTGGCAAGCATAGTATAGTGAACAGACTGGTTGAATCACTGTGTTTACACCTGAAACTAATGTAGCATTATGTATATCAACTATACTTCAATCAGGAAAAATTTTTTTATTTATTTATTCAGACATACCACTGTCCCTCCCAAAGCTACAAAGCAATCACTGAACCAGCTTTGCCTGCATCTAGACCCCATTAGAAGCTGCAGCAATGCTAGTTGGTATGATGTACTGAGTCCCCCTGAGTCTGAGTGGGGCTGTGCAGCTCTGGCAGGGAGTTTGGGAAAGGGCTCCTCACCGGGGTCCTGCAGTGATCGGAACTGATCACCAGAATTATATGAGGATTTCTTTGAAATTTTAGATTATTAAGCCCATCCCAAGAGCTCTAGAAAGACTTAATTCTGTAGGCCTGTTAGGCTTGCCAGATTTGGCAAATAAAAGTACAAGATGCTCAGCTAGATTACATTTCAAATAAACAATATTTAAAAAATATATATATCAAATATTACATGGGACATACAATCAAACTTATTCATTGCCTATCTGAAATTCAAATTTAACTGGACATCCTGCATTTTATCTGGCAGCCTTACCTGGGTATATCCCAGGAGACTGTATTGTTTAAATAGGCTCTTCAGTTGGTTCTTCTCATTACATAAGTAACTTACTAGATTCCATTTTGGCTTCAGTTATTGGTAGGTTTCTACATTATTATTTAATTTATGAATCTAGAGACCTTGTCACTGTTGTTGATGTTATCTCTCATTGGCATATGAGACTAGAGAAAGCATTATTTTCCAGGACTTATAATTTATAGAGGAAATTCATAACAGACAGAGATGCTGTCAGATTGCCTTGAGGGCAGGCAAAAACTTACTGGCAACTGTTTTGTATGTGGTCTGCTCCTGCTGGAAGGTTAATGGGATTGTCAGCCAACAGAAGGGGCAATGTCAGAAAATGACATCTAGGATGATCCTGTTTTTATTGGGGTGGCTAGGTGGATGATGGCACCAATAACCAGAACTGAAAACCCGAAGAAGTGGGTTTGGGGGTTGAGAAACATAGTGAGATCATTTTTGGAGGTACCCGTATTTCTTTGGTACATTCACATTCAAGTAGAGAAGTTTACCAGGCAGTTCAGTGTTTGGGTCTGACATCCAGGATAGTGGTTTGGGCTGGACCAGTGGTCCCGGCTGGATGTTTGGGGGGTCATCAGTGTGTAAGTCATAGAGGAGACAGGGCTCCTGAATGCAGTCACCCGAGGGTAAAAACAAGGCATACAGAAAGCGAGGGAACAGCCTGCTGTCTTCCTGTTTGTGCTGATTTTTCTCCCTCTTGAACACATTCCACTTAATTAACTCTGTCCTAAGCACAGAGTTCCACCCCGGTCTGCTAGGGAAGAGCATGTCCCTGTGCCCACCCACCCTCTGTAACTCCGGGGTTTACCTGATGGTGGCCATTATGCTGGTGCTGTGGTATCTGTGATCCATGAGAGCTATTCACGCTGAAATACTGCCCTGATCTCCCTCAGAGTTAACTGAGCCCATAAGTAGAAACTTTATATTATTTATATACATAGAAAGACGATCACATTTAAGGGGCACTTAAGGACTAGACCTTAGCTCTAGAGCGGGCAAGGTGCAAATGCTCAAAGGACGTATAGAAAGGATAAATGAGCTAGAAGCTAAAGGTTCATTTGACTTACCAGTATGTTGGGCAAATTAACGTCTCTGTATGCTGCTTCCTCATCTGCAACGGGATAATCGTAGTAACTTCCACAGAGATTCTTCTGAGAGTTAGATGAATATGTGCGCATGCACTTATGCTCATATATGCATATGTGTTTACACACACATAGCACTTAGAATGAGGTCTGACACATACAAGTGCTCTATAAATGTTAGCTGCTCTTACATTGAATTCTATTAAATAGAGCGTAACTCTTCAGTTGCCTTTCAGCAAGACTGTGGGCTCTTCTGTGGCCTATTGAGGCCAGAATGGAGTCAGGGAGACAGATTGAAAGATACTTCTACTGGATTAAGATTGGAGCCTCCCACCATCTGGTCTTCATTTGTTTTTATGAAGTCTAGAGCACTATAAACTCTTCAGCCTCTCCCTTTCCCTCAGTGGAAAGAGCCCTGGGCCGGGAAAAAGAAATACTAGTAAGGCTTTATCCACTCCCACTTGTAAAATGGTAGCAAAACGACTTGTTTTTCCTAACTCACAGTGTTATGCTGAGGGTAGCAGATGCTGTTGTATGCCACCCAGATCCCCCTCCAGGACTGAGGCATTCCATGTTGGCAGCTGACAGTTCTCAGGTAAATTCCAGTTTGGGCATCGCCCTCTGTCTTGCCCAAGGTTACCCACGTCCTGTGGGCAGCCTGCCTCCAATGACTGATTGATTAGGAGAAGTGTATCAAGGCTCAGACCTCTGGCCTCAAGAGAGAGGAACACCAAAGGGCCACTCTAGCTCCAAAGATTCCTGTAGGATCAGCTGAACTTTTTGCTGCAACCAACTTGCTGTTCAAATTCTTTCTCTGCCCAGTCTTGCTTCCCTTACCTCTTAGATGTAATTCCCAAGAGTAATCCTAAGAAACTTTTGCCTTAAATCTCAGAACTTTAGGAACTATTTCTTGGTGATATTTGGTATTTAGTACCAGAAATGGTCCTAGGAGACACAATGTAAAATTTTGAAGATGAACTCCATCCTCATGGCCTCTCTACCTTGAGGTGTCAGGCATTTATTCTGGGTGCTCATCCCATAAGATGCTTAGACTAAGTTCCCACCTCCTAAAAAGGTATGAATGTCCTTCTTGCTTTTGAAGGCACAGGAGAGAATTAGAGAATTCTTTTCTGATCCCTGGTCTGTGAACAAAACAAAAACTGGTATTTTTGGAGGTGCGAAATACTAGAGGATGAGAAGCAAGTGCAAGTGTAATCAGAGACCTGCCATTCCAAAGGTGGAGTTTCCCCAAAAGGGGAAGTCTGGGCCCCAGTCCTTGGGTTCATTGCTCTCCTCCAGCTTCTCATTCCTTCTGCTTCCATTGGCTGCTTAGAGTGGAACTGTGGTCCCAGTCATGGAATGACCTGCTGATTTGCTGATGGCAGTTTAGGGAAATAACAGAGTTGGAGGTCACACTGCCATGCCTTCCAGAAGGACCGGGTGGGAGGTCCTGAGTGAAGGGGAGGAAGGCGATAGAGCACTCGGCCTGAACAGTGGCAGAGTTGGCGGGAATGTCTCCTGCCATTTCGAAGTGGGTTAGAGTGAGACCTGGGATGGTAGCCTCCACTGAGAGGGGGGTGAGCCTGGCAGCTGAGTATTCTTACTCCCCTCAGTGTTCCCCTAACTTACAAAATGAGGAATTGATGCAATGGATGACGGATCCCAGGAGATTTTATGTATCTTCGCAGCTGCTTTTTTAAATCACAAAAGTAATATGTGCTCATTGGGACAATAAAATGCAGAAGCACGTAAAATAAAAACTGTAAGGCCTTCCAAAACAGAGCATATATAGGGCTTTTTATAAACAAAAAATGAGGGTATATTATGTATATTATCTGAAATAATTTTCTCTCCACATATGTCATGGACACACATCTGTGTTAGTGCATATAGATCTACCTCATTTTTTTTTTTTAAGACAGGGAGAGAGAGAGAGGGGTAGGGGAAGGGCAGAGGGAGAGGGAGAGAGAGAGAGAGAATCCCAAGCAGACTCCATGCCCAACACAGAGCCTGACAGGGGGCTCGATCTCACAAACCTGAGATCATGACCTGAGCCAAAACCAAGAGTTGGATGCTTGACCAACTGAGCCACCCAGGTGCCTGTACCTCATTCTACTCACTGGTTGTGTAGTATTCCACTGGGTGGACTTCTTTGTATGTATTTAATCACTTTCCTCTTGACACAACATTTAGGCTCTTTTCTTTTTCCTGGCTCAAATGGCAATGCAATGAACATTCTTTGGTACATATCTTTGTGCATGTGTGTAGGTGGGTCTGTAGTAAAATCCTAGAAGAGAATTTCCTGGATTGAATGGTATGTATTTTTAAAATGTTAATAGATATTATTCTTCAAAATTTTTCACTCTGATCACTGAATCCTCCTATTTTTTCTTGTTAATAAATCTATGACCAGTTGTATTTCTTATTCTCTAAACCAGCACTGTCAAAAGAAATACAAATACAAGCCACATACATAATTTTAAACATTTTAGTAGCCACATTAAAAACAAGAGGAAATGGTGAAATCCATTTTAATAATACATATTGTTTAACCCAATATATCCAAAATAATATCATTTCAACATATAATCAATATAAAAATTATTAGGGGCTCCTGGGTGGCTCGGTTGTTTAGCATCTGCCTTTGGCTCAGGTCATGATCCCAGGATCCTGGGATCGAGCCCCACATCGGGCTCCCTGCTCAGTGGGAAGCCTGCTTCTCCCTCTCCCATGCCCCCTGCTTGTGTTCCCTGTCTCACTGTGTCTCTTTCTGTAAAATAAGTAAAATATTTTAAAAATATATAAAAATTATTAAAGAGATATTTTACATTTTCAGCACTATGTCTTGAAATCCAGTGTGTATTTTACACTTAGAACAGACCTCAATTTGGATTGGTTACATGTGGCTAGTGCCACCACATTGGACAGCAAAGCTCCAGATTGCCTTTAAATTTTTTGCCCATTTTTCAACTGGGCTGGTTTTCTTTGCTTATTGATTTCTAAGAACTTACTGTGTATTTTGGCCTTTTGCTCATTATGTGTATAGCAATTATTTTTTTTCTCAGTTTGACTTTCACTTTTTAAAAATGATTTATTTATTTATTTATTTATTTATTTATTCATTCATTCATTCATTCATTCATTCATTTTAAAGAGAGAGAGTGCAGGGAGGTTACAGAGGAGGGAATCTCAGACTCCTGCTGAGTGCAGAGCTTAATACGGGGCTCAATCCCATGACCCATGAGATCATGACCTGAGCTGAAACCAAGAGTCGGACACTCAACTGACTGAGCCACCCAGGCGCCCCTTGACTTTCACTTTTGATCTTACTTACTGTTGGGCAATATTGGTGGATTGACTAGTGAATGATTTTAACTTGTATGTAGAGAAATTTATTCTTTTTAGTTTCTGGTTTTGCTTTCACACTTTCAAATCAAAACTGTGTTTACAGTTTCATGTTTTTTCTTTGAATTCTTTGCTTCTCCTATTATTATTACTATTATTTTGGCGGTCACAACATCACCTTTATTACTGATTAAAGCCTAGTTGGAGGATGTGGCTTTAAGGCTCTGAGCCAAGAGAGCTTCTAATTCTGAAGCTCAGAACTGAGCAGATTTCCCCATCAGTCCCAGGCAGAACTGCCCTGGAATGGGCTTCCCTCAACGTGAGTGAGCATCAGAATCACCAGGAGGGCTTGTTAAGACAAGGATTGTTGGGCATCCGCCCCAGAATTTTCTATTGAGCAGGTGTGAGGTGAGGCCCTAGAATTTGCATTTCCAACAAGTTCCTAAGTGATATAGATGCTGCTGGTTTGGAGACCACACTTTGAGAACCATTGGTTCACGTAATGGAGGGAATACAGGTGAAATGTGTGTTCTCTGTGGGGAGCGTTCCTCCGAAGACAGAGAAGGTGAGCAGTTTTAGTTTTCTTCCCAAGTTTCCGTTACCTGGAAGGTATGAGTATTTATTAAAGATACATATATCTATCTCCTCTCCCTCTCTCTCTCTCTCTCTCTCTCTCTCTAGTTGAAAGAGTGTGATAACTCAAAGGTTTTGTTACAAAGCCCAGCAGCTCTGTACCTCTTGCCTGCTTCCTGGAGTCAACCTCTTGTACCTCTTTTAGCTGATTATTTCATATTTACCTCTGTATTTCTACAAAGCACACTGTATTGCTAGTTCCTGTCTTTTCAGTTTTCAATTTTAGGTATTATCCATTGACTTCTTGATGTGGAGGCTGAGATTCTAGCCCTCTTTCTACTTGCCCACCTTGGGTGAACCCCTACGTCCCTTCACATCTCCAAATATAGTTATGGTCTATTATTTTTGGATCAATATTCAACGGATATATTATTTTGACCATGTAAACACTATTTTTAATGGAGCTATTTCATAGATTAAGTGAATTAATTTTCCTTCCTGCACTGTTTTTGATCCTGGAGTTAATAACTGCCTTCTTTTTTGTTTAGTCTTCCTCTGTAGTAATTACTAAAGCAACACCACAGTTTGCCTCAGATGTAGCTATCTCCTGTCAATATGCTCATACATACTAGTATTTTACAGAGTAGGTTTTCTCATGGAAGTTGTTCCTGGAGCATTCTGATCTGCTCCAATCTAGATAGGCTGCCTTCTCAGCTTGCTGACACCACATCCTGGGACTCTCCATCACCTTCCTCCTAGCTTTGGGTCTCCTGGATCCTTCCTCTTCCTCTCTTTTGGCTTGTTGCCTTATTTGGTAAAGCCCCTCCTCTTGGAGCTTCCTGAAGAAGGTTGTGTGGGAGAAACATTGGAAAATGTTGAAGAGGGATGGTGCAAAGCAGGGAAAATCATGCATGTAAAATAATAACATATGCCGACAAAAGAAGAGTGTGGGCTCTGTGCCCCTCTCTTTCCAATGGTGTGGACTTGGACATGTTCTTTGACATCTCCATGTCTCTTTCTCTGCCTGTAAAATGGGAACTATCTCATAGTTTCTGGCACATAATAAGAGCTATATGAGCACTGACCATATCTCAACCTCGGCTGTGTGTACACAACAAAGAATAGTGCACAAACAAGCTCATTAACACACTGGCTTCATTGCAGGGTGACCTGGCTGGCACGTTTCAATGGCATTTTTTGTGCTGGTCAGATTGTTCAGAGAAGGCACTATGACTTCCCACATGGTGGCAGAAAGACTGGCTGCCAGAAATTTGGGGCCCAAGATGGGGAAGAAGCCTGGACAGAGGGAGCATCTTAGCATTCAGTATATGAACTTTGACTTAATCTCCTTGTTTTCAGTATGTTACTGTCACCCTAACCCCACGTACTGTCTCCTGGCCCAGATACCTCCTTTCTTCCATTATCTTATCCCAATGTCCCAGGGCGGCGAGGAGTGGGATAGAAAACGAAGCTAGCATCTCCTGAGGGCCCATCGTACACCCGATGCTAGATGTTAAAATGGCTATTTCACTTAATTTTTGAACCTTAATTTTGTCAACTATAGAATGAGGACAAAGTACCAATATTGCAGAGTTCTTGTGAAAATGAATTTTAAAAATGTATGAAGCATCTTGGGTAATATTTGGTATCATCTGTACTTCATAAATTGCATTTCTTCTTATTATCTTCATAAAAATCATCCACTGTCATTAGTAACATTCTTTCTGTTTGATAGATAAAATGTGGTTTGCATAAGACAACTGCTGGAGCCAATATCAGACCTACAGTGGACAACAAGCCCATCCCAAAAGGCCATTTGCTTACTTGTTCATCAGGGATTTACGAGGTCCTCTACCATTCTGGGCCTGGGGCATAGAGGTTTCTGCTCTCCTGGAGCATAAAGTACAGACAGTAAACTTATAAATGCAATAAGATATCATAGGAACATTGATAAAAATATCTGTGGAAGGGACTGATTTTACATGGTTTTGGGAGAGAAGGGGGTGTCACTTATGGTTCACTTGGGCTAAATCTTGAGATATGTTAATGTGTGCCCACTGGAAAGGATTGGGAGAAGTACATTCTGAGTAGAGGGACTAGCATGGGTAAAGGCCAAGAAGCATAAAACTGCCAGATCATCAGTATCTGTGGAATGTAAAATACAAGAAGAGCTTGAGGAAATTGTCTGGACTAGGCAGTTCTTGATGCCAGGAAAGGAGTTGGAATTTTATCTTGTGGGCCATGGGGAGCCATTGAAAGATTTTAAACTGGGAAGCATGTAAGTCAGTTTTGCAACAATATTTTAAGCCAAAATAATGTAACATATTCCCATGGTAACAAATAATAAAGTACATATTTAGGAATGAAGGATTCAGTTGTGTAGTACAGGTAATGGTAGTTTCTCTTAGTGTTGTCTGTGCAGGTGGCATTCTTTTCCTGAGAAGGACAGTTTGGTTGGGTGCTCTCAGTGTGTGATAGGATATTGTCTATAAGCAAGTGTTACTTCAGGGTGTGAGGATAGAATGCCCCAGAATCTGGGTGTAGATTCCCTAAATTCCTGAATGAGGAGAGGCTGAATCTGCCACTTCAACCCCACTGCAGTGGTCCCAAATTAAATTTCTTTTCATAAACATTTTTGTCAATTCTTATTGAAAGATCCAAAGTCCAAAGCTTTTCTGAGGGTTCTACAATGGGGTGAGTCTTTCTTCATTCTGACTTATCTGTTAACCTGCTCTCATTCACTTCTTAACTCTATAAAAATTGCCAAAATGTCTTTTTCACTAATGGCCTTTCTCTTCTTCATTAGTATAGATTCATACTGTTTTTATATTCATTATACCTTAATATTTACTTAAGTTTCACCTACTTGAATTTAAAGTCTGGTTTTTCTTTTTCAAAAGGTTCATTTTGTCTATAGTGGGGATAGTTGTAAGAGCATGGCCTGGAGTAGGGAGACCTTTCCAGGGAGTATTGATTGTGTGCTTCAGGTGAAATGGTGGGGGCCTGCATCAAGGGGAACAGTGGGTGCGGAAAGAAGGGAAGGGCTGCGAGATGTCAGTAAGCTGCTCTCACAGATTTGGTGCGGGAGTCAAGGGAGAGGTAGGAGTGTAAGGTAACTGCCAGATTTTAGACATGGGTTTGTAGCAAAACAGGAGGAAAAATGAATTTGAAGCAGAATATAAGGAGATAAATCTTGGACAATGTGAATTTGTAGCATTATGAACTTTTGGTCATAATGTTTTTTCTAAAACTGGTGCTTAGGAAGGATGAACAGAAAAAATATGGATTCCTGAGTCATCAGCATATGACTTTTAGGCATAGTATCTTGTGTTGGGCATCCCCGGGACTACCCTCAGGTTCAAGGACTCACCAGAAGGACTTGCAGAACTCAGAAAAGCTGTTATTCTCATGGTTATGGTTTATTACAGTGAAAGGAGGAGACGCTGAAAATCAGCAAAGGCAAGAGCTGTTGAGGGCAGAGTCCAGGTGTGAGCTTCCAGTTGTTCCCTCCAGTGGATCCCCACAGTGACACGTGACAATATGTATGGAGGATTGCCAACCAGGGAATCTCACCAGAGCCATGATGTTCAGGGTTTTTTTGGGGGGTGGGGTGGGGTGGGGGAGGCTGGTCATGTAGGCCTCGGGTGCCCATATGACTGACCTTAGTTACTCTACTTCCAGCCTCTCCAGAGGTCAGATGACCCCAGACCCACACCATAGATCACATTGTTGGCAGAAACTATCTGGCATGGCCCAAGGCCCCAGAGAAACAGGCACTTGTTAGGTAGCATATTGTAAGGGCATAGAGGTTATCTTCCAGGAGGCAGGCAAGGGTCAGAACTTTCTTTGGAATGTGCAGGGTTTGAGGATCCCAGATCTCCTGAGGCAACCCTTTCCTGCACACATGGGATTGGATGAAGTCACTGGGATGGCTATGTGAGATGAAAGGGGAAGAGGGCCCTGGGCAGGACTGTAGAGCACCCCAACCTCTCAGGGAGAGTCAGAGAAAGTGGATCTCACAAAAGAGTTTGGGAGGAATGTCAGAGAGGTAGGAGGACAGCCTATAAAGAAAATTATTGTTCCAGAAGCTGAGGGAGCAGGAAATACCAAGGAAAACATGACAAATGGGACAGGGAATTCAGGTAAGAGAATGACTACATAAACAGATCCATTGGATTTAGCAATCAGGGGGTGAGTGGCATTTTTAACAGACTGTTTCCCTTGGAGTGGTTGGGGAAGCCTGACTCGCAGCCTGGAAATGCTGGGAGGTGGAGATGGGGAATGCAGACAAATATTTTGAGCTACTTGACTGTGAAGGGAAGGCAAGTGATAAGGTGGCAGCTAGAAGAGAATATAACAAGTCAAGAAACGTATTTATTTAACCATGGGAAACATGGGAAGATGAGTATGTTTATAGATGGTGGGAAAGAAGCTGGAAACAGGAGTGGGTTGTGAGAGAAAGAGAGGGGGAGAGAGGAACACACAGGTGGCGGGAAGACATGAGGGGGAGGGAGTGCCTGGATTGAGAGTGGGGCCACTTTAGGGAAAAGAAGAGGGGACTGGCTGCCAAACCTAGCCGACGTGCGTACGGAAGTTATTAATCGATCTATTACATCACCAAGTTCAGGCTGGAAAGTGGAGACCAGCATTTGAATGCCATAGAGTGGGTGTGCGGGGATGGGGAAGTGAGGAGGGTCTAAGAATAGCTGGTTATGATAAAGGGGCTGTTGGGAGTTTCGCTAAGCTACTTCATGGTATTGCTGCCTTTGCATCCCTTTTGTTTGGCCAGGGACCTGCAGAGACCTTACACCGACACAAAAGCCACTCTCCCCCCCCCCCCCCGTCCCCCAAAAGGCTTAAACATCATGGAAATTCTTGAGATGATCAGCTTCAGGGCCAGTTTAATCAAGAGAATCTACGTCTGTTTCTGTGCTGGTCTCTCAGTTTGGCTGTCATCTGTATGTAAGATTAATTACTATTTTTTTTTTTTTTTAGTTTTTAATTAAAAAAATTTGTTAAAAGACCCATAACATGAAATTCACCATCTTAATTCTGTTTAAGTGTTCCGTTCGGAGGCATGAGGTACATTCGCTTTGCTGTGCAGCCATCACCACCATCCAGCTCCAGAACTCTTCTCATTTTTCAAAACTGAAACTCTGTCCCCATTAAACAACAGCTTTCCATTTCTCCCTAACCCCCAGCCTTGGCAGCCACCATTCTACTTTCTGTCTCTATGGATTGAACTACTCTAGGAACCTTATAAGTGGAACCACACAGTATTAGTCTTTTTGTGACTGGCTTATTTCATTGACCATTATGTCCTCAGGTTCATCCATATTGGAGCATGGGTCAGAATTGCCTTCCTTCTTAAGGCCGAATAATATTCCATTGGATGCATAGACCACATTTTGTTTATTTCTTCATCCACTGATGGGTGCTTAGGTTGCTTCCACTTTTTGGCTATTGTGAATAGTGCTGCTATGAACACAGGTAACCAAATATCTGTTTGAGTCCCCCCTCTCATTTCTTTTGGACATATGCTCAGAGGTGGAGGTACTGGGTCATATGGTAATTGTATGATTAATTTCTTAAGGAACCACCAGACTTTTCCATAGCCGCTGCACCATTTTAGATAATACTCACCAACTGTGGGCTTAATTCTTTTTTTTTTTTAAGTTTTTATTTTAATTCCAGTTAGTTTTTTTTTTTTTTAAGATTTTATTTATTTATTTGACAGAGAGAGAGACAGCGAGAGAGGGAACACAAGCAGGGGGAGTGGGAGAGGGAGAAGCAGGCCTCCCTCCGAGCAGGGAGCCTGATGTGGGGCTCGATCCCAGGACCCTGAGATCATGACCTGAGGCACCCAGGCGCCCCTAATTCCAGTTAGTTAACATACAATGTTATATTAGTTTCTGGTGAACAATATAGTGATTCAACACTTCCATAATCATCTGGTGCTCATCACAAGTGCGCTCCTTAATCCCCGTCACCTATTTCATCCACCCCCCACCCACCTCCACTCTGATAACCATCAGTGTGTTCTCTATAGTTAAGAGTCTGTTTCTTGGTTTGTCTCTTTTTCTCCCCCCTTTGCTTGTTTGTTTTGTTTCTTAAATTCCACATATGAGTGAAATCAAATGGTATTTGTCTTTCTCTGACTGACTTATTTTGCTTAGCATAATACCCTCTAGCTCTATCCATGTCGTTGTAAATGGCAAGATCATTAGTTTTTAATGGCTGAATAGTATTCCATTATATATATTACATACACCACTTCTTTATCAATCCATCAATCTGTGGACACTTGGGCTGCTTCGCTATTGTAAATAAGGCTGCTATAAACATCGGGGTGCACACATTCCTTTGAATCAGTGTTTTTGTATTCTTTGGATAAATACCCAGTAGTGTGATTGCTGAATTGTAGGGTAGTTCTCTTTTTAACTTTCTGAGGAACTTCCATACTGTTTTTCAGAGTGGCTACACTGGTTTGCATTCCTGTGGGCTTATTCTAAAACTGTTTTCCTCCTGGTGGCAAATCTCCCAGGCTTTACCTCTCCATATTCTGATGTCAAAGAGCAGAGACTCTTTGTCCAACGTTCTCAGTAGTGGTTATGAGACATACACTGCTTGGGCCGCTCAGGTCACATGGCTGAACTAACATTAATGACAGGGTTCATGGAATGGAGTAAACTGGTGGGCTTCAGACAATCTGGGAATGGAGTAAACTGGTGGGCTTCAGACAATCTGGGAATGGAGTAAACTGGCGGGCTTCAGACAATCTGGCCCACCCTGTACTAGAGTCAACATCCCCATAAGCATGGGGCTTCAAGCGGGGGGACCACTTAAAAAAGAGTTCGGGCCTTAGTTAGATCGGGTAAGAAGGCATTTTCAGGTACATATGTGTTGTGGAATCAGTCTCCTGAAATCTGAATTCTTTTTACCCTGCCACATTATTTTTGTCTCCTTACTTAACCGAAGCATAGATACTTCTCTGACATTTGGAGCCCAATGATGCAGGATTGTTAGCAAAAGGCTGACGTGTTTGAACACATGGTTTTCTTTTACTAGCTTTACAATGGAAGGAGAACTTTTGCCAAACGCCAATACTTTTCTTCACAGTTTGTCATCTACAGTGGGAGGAGAAGGCATGTTGGCCAGTTTCCCCTGGTCTCAAAAGAAAAAAAAGAAAAAAAGAGAGAACGGTATTTTAGTCCTTTGACTGCTGTTTGTTTACTGCTGGTGGATGGCAACTTCCAGACTCCAGGCTAAAGAGTTGTGTGCTTTCCTGGGAGGCCTGGGCTGGGTGGTATGGGCTACCTTCTGTCAGTCACCTGGATGATTTAAGATTTCATTAGCAAAGAGGCTGTAGGTGCCAGTTCCCAGGTCCGCATGCAAACAAAGATTCAAAGGAAAAGGCCTTGGAAACAGATCTGCCTGGTTCTTTTAAAAACAAAATGTCAGTTGGTTACAGCCAACTTCCAACCCATTTCGAAGGTTTCACTGTTAATCAGGACCTGCTCTGTGAAAACAAATTGTCTTGTGAAAATTCAGACTCTGCTGCCACTCTCCCAGCCCTGGCAAAGGGAGCATGGAGCCCAAATATAGAATAAAGAGTAGGTCCCACTGAAAGCACTCACCTGCTCCAGGGACTCTGGTTACCAGCTAGGTACCTTCCTTCCTGCCTCGGAGGCCTGGGCTAGCCTAGGATGTAGTGACCTAAGAGCTACCTCACAGAGGTGTGTGCACACGTGGGGTCCCTCTCTCCCCACTTAGGCTGGACAGGCAGACCTGCTCAGTGCATCCTGCTCTGGGGGGCACCCTCTTTTTTCCTTTTAAGAATGAAGAGCTCAGACCTTGCTCCTCATCAGTGCCTAGGGGCATCTGCCATGTTGATCAAGTCTGAGAGGGGCCAAGACAGAGTCTGGCTCATGTTTTCTTTCGTTCCATATTCCCAGGCTTTCTGGCTGTCAGGTTACATAGCTGCTCACCCGTGGAAGGCCCTAAATAGCCCTTGGGGAGTCTCCATGCAGGGACCATGCTAGGGCTGGTGCTTGGATTATAGGTGTGGGGGCCTCCTGACTTTGGCCCAGGGCCTCGAAGAGGGGACTTGCCTTCCGTTGGGGGGGGGACCAGGATGCTCTGACCTCTAAGCTGCTGGCTCAGTAGCCTTGGCTTTGTGTGGCTCCGGGCAGGCGGGCCTTTCTTCACTGAGGCCTCCCAGGACAGCAGAGAAACTGTCCCAGTCCCGTTTCCCACCCTCTAAAAATGGGGACTTTGATTTCCCTGGGTGTTGCAGCCTCTTCTTGTTTCAGCAGGAGAATCCTGTGCGTTTGATCTAAATCTGGTCTCCTGCTGGAGAGACCCAAACAATCTCAGTCAAAACAGTATTAACAGGAAACCTGTCTCTTAAGGCCAGGAATGCAACCAAAATAGCTCCAAGACTTAAATTCTGATAGCAGCACCATTTGGGGGAGTCTTTTACCTGAGGGAAACAATAATTGGAACTGTGCTCCCAAATACTTTGGCCTGCAGGGCCTTAACGGAGCCCAGGGGGCATGGGGCTGCTGGGCTGCCTGGCGCACCTGAGCACGGAGGAGGGCTGGGGATTCCAGAGACTGGCCTGGGCCACCTGGAGAGCTACACAAGCAAAAGATGGGTTTTCACTGAGTGAACTGACCAGGTGTTTTTGTTTGGTGGAGGTAATTGAGAATTTTAGTAGGAAAACAAATCCTGTTGTTTCTCAAAGCACTTTATGCCACTGTGGAATATTTACGAACCCAAGACACAACAAAGAAAAAAAGTCACCTCGGGGCACACGGCTGGCTGGCTCAGTTGGTGGGGCAGGTGACTCTTGATCTCAGGGTTGTGAGTTCAAGCTGCATGTTGGGTGTGGAGCCTACTTAAAAAAAAATTAAAAAAAGAAAAAAAATCACCTCTACTCTTATAATACGGAGAGAAGTGCAGTGAATGCTTTGTGGGAATTTTCAGTGTTTCTTTTACTCAGATGCACGTGCACGCCCAAGTGTGCACACCCCACACCCCACACTTTTTAATGGTTTGGGGGACTCCTGTTTTTGTCTTTTGACCACTTATTTTCCTCTTGCTACATGTGGTCACTGCTGCCAGCCTCTGAAGTTATTCTTTACATGTATGTATTTTTGTATTTATTTACGTTTTCATATGCAAATGGTAGGATAGCAAAATACTTTTCTGGATCTTTTTTTTTTTTTTTAAAACTTGACACTATATCTTGGAGAGCCTTCCACTCAGTATGTATGGATCTCCTTCATTCTTTTTTTTTTAATTTAATTTTATTACGTTATGTTAATCACCATACATTACATCATTAGTTTTTGATGTAGTGTTCCATGATTCATTGTTGGCGTATAACACCCAGTGCTCCATGCAGAATGTGCCCTCTTTAATACCCATCACCAGGCTAACCCATCCCCCCACCCCTGTCCCCTCTAGAAACCTCAGTTTGTTTCTCAGAGTCCATAGTCTCTCATGGTTCATCTCCCCCTCCGACTTCCCCCCCTTCATTTTTCCCTTCCTACTATCTTCTTCTTCTTCTTCTTTTTTTAACATATAATGTATTATTTGTTTCAGAAGTACAGATCCATGATTCATCAGTCTCGCACAATTCACAGCGCTCACCATAGCACATACCCTCCCCAGTGTCCATCACCCAGCCACCCCATCCCTCCCACCCCCCACCACTCCAGCAACCCTCAGTTTGTTTCCTGAGATTAAGAATTTCTCATATCAGTGTGGATCTGCTTCATTCTTTTAAAAAGTTGTATAATATTCCACTGTTTGATTGCACCATAATTTATTCAGTCCCCTATTATGACTATTTAGATTGTTTCCACACTTTTGATGTTTAAAAGAATGCCATTTCTCATTTCCTAGCAGTGGCATTTTTGGGTCAAAGATTTCCCATGTTGGGAGCAATCGTGGGCTTGCTCTCAATCTCCCCTGCAGTGTAAGGGTGTCTGTGTTCCCCACACTGCCGATCACACAGTTTGGTATCACAGATTTTGAATTTTGCCAATCTCATAAGTGAAAAATATCCCTGTATCTTTACTTTACATTCCTTTTAAGAGACTGAAACTATTCTTGCATATTTGGAAGCATTTGCATTTTTGTTTCTGTGAACCATGTCATTTGCTTCCTTTTCTGTTGGGCTGTTGGTAGCTCTCTTTCTTGTCTCTCTCGAGAATAAGGTTTTTATTTTTTGGCCACCACTCCTTTACTTCTTTTCAGTCCAAAGAGAAGGGAAGCTAAATAACTATTCATGTTTCTTTTTCTTCTTATTTATCCTCTGCCTGGTAGACGGTCTGCTTCCTGCAAATATGGCTCACCCCTGTGATTCCTCAGCCTGATCTCTGATGCAGCCCCCCAGGGACCAAATCAGGCCCTGGGGTGGGGGTCGGGGGACGCCTCTCACCAGACCTGCACCCAGCCCCATGGAAACAATCAGTAATCGATCTTGCACCTCAATTTGGATCCTGCATCCAGGAGAACTCTGCTTCTGCAGATTTTTATTCTTAAGGATTTGCAGCTGCAGAGTGCATTTTTTTTTGCGTTGTCCTGAGTTTGACCTTAGGTACTTCCAGAAGACCGTCCTACTTTGTGCTTCATAACTTCGGCATTTTCCCTACTGTTTCAAGGATGGAGTTTTCAATTGTGTTTATTGCTTCAACTTCTTGCTTTTGTGTGATTTCTTACAGGCCTAAGGAGAAATGCTGACTTTTCTTCATCTGTTTACATTCTTACTTTCTATGTAATTTTGCATTATGTATCTCTATAACCACATTAATGCTTGTTCAACAAAAATTATCTACTTTAGGGATGAACAGTGTTTCTTCTAGTCTTAGAAGTTAATGAAGTTAACTTCATTTATAGTTAATGAAGAGCAGTAAGTCATTTTTTTTTTTTCTAGAAAGAGGTTTTTTTTCTTTGTTTCCCTTTCTGCTGTAGATAGAAGCCACATATACAGGGTCACAGTCCCTCTACACATAATACAGAAATACACATAATACAGAAATACAGAATACACATAATACAGAAACCAATAAATGATACAAATAAGGTGATATATGTCTATTATAAGAATAAGTGTATGAGAGATATCAACAACAAAGAGAACTGTACAAAGCAAGCATATATATCAATCCTATACTTGGGGGATCCCAAAGACACATATTAAAAATTGACTCTGGGGCACCTGGGTGGCCCAGTCAGTTGAACATCTGACTCTTGGTTTCGGTTCAGATTGTGGTCTCAGGGTTGTGAGATCGAGCCCCACATCAGGCTGTGTGCTCAGTGAGGGGGTTTACTTGAGTTTCTCTCTCCCTCTCCTGTGCTCCCCACCATGCTTGCACACTCTCTCAAATAAATAAATACATCTTTTTTAAAAATTGACTTTTATTGACTCTTCAAGTTTTGATAGTCTGTAAGCATATTTCATGAAACTATGTAAGCATATTTCATATTTCATGAAAAACAGTATAGGCCCTCCAACTTCCTATTTCTTTCATTACAATTCTTATTTCGTTTATACACATTTTCTAGGCATTATTTCCTTTGCTAAGGATTGCTTGATATGTTTTATACCTAAAGATCTTTAAATAGCATTCCTCAGAAGACAATTTTATTTTTTTGAGAGACTTCTAACAGTGTACCACAAGCTGGAAAAAGTGGTATGTCCAGGTGGTAAAAATAATCTAGTACTTTTGCTGGAAATTCTCATCTGTGGTAGTTGTTGGAGGGCAAAAAACGTTGAGTTTAATATTATTGATTCCATTTCCTTACTGTAGTTCTGGAAAAACAGAGTTTGCAAAAAGTTTTACTTTATTGAGCATTTTCTGTCTCCTTATTCAAAGATGCAAAATTCTAAAGAGACTGAGATATTTATTGAAAAAGTTTTCATCACCTTCAAGTCTAAAGATTTTATTTATTTGACAGAGAGCGCAGAAGCAGAGGGAGAGGGAGAAGCAGGCTCCCCACTGAGCAGGGAGCCCAATGCAGGACTCGATCTTAGGACCCTGAGATCATGACCTGAGCCGAAGGCAGATGCTTAACCAACTGAGCCACCCAGGCATCCCTCCTTACCTTCAAGTCTAAATGTGACTGACTGGCTCATCTGAGCTTTGCCTGGATTTTTAAATCCTTTACATTTATTTATAGGTATTGGTCTTTTAATTCTATTTTTAATTTTAGAAATAACCACAGGGAAAGGAGTGTAGCCTTGCAAGGTAGATGTAGACGCCACCCTGTAGAAACCAGATGACTTCTACTCTGAGCCCTCTCCTGCCCTCACCTTGCCCCAAATGCCCACGAGATTTGAGGATTGACTGTCTTTTCCATCTCTTTTCACTTACTGCAGTTCCTACATTTTGAGGTGTCAGGATCTAAGAGAGTGTTAGACAGGAGGCCTTCCTCTCACATTCCAATTTTAATTGATATTATTAATGTGATTAAGGTAACGAATCCTTTTCTTCTGAGTTGGCTGGTTGGATGGTCCAGCCTCTGTGACCTGCCAGAGGACCAGGGTCTGTTACTTCTGAGCAATGAATGATGTCCAGACCTGGCTGATGGGATAGAGAGGAACCTAGGCTGAGTTGATCACTGCTAGGGAAAATATTGTCTTTATATATTTATTTATTTATTTTTTTAAAAGATTTTATTTATTTATTCATAAGAGACAGAGACAGAGAGAGGCAGAGGGAGAAGCAGGCTTCCCACTGAGCAGGGAGCCTGGTGCGGGACTTGATCCCAGGACTCTGGGATCACAACCTGAGCCAAAGGCAGACGCTTAACCATCTGAGCCATCCAGGTGCCCTGGATATATTTATGTATGTGTATATATATATATATTTTTAAAGATTTTATTTATTTATTTATTTGAGAGAGAGGAGGGGGAGAGAAAGAGAGTGTGAGGGGAGGGGTATAGGAGGACGTAGAGAGAATCTCAAGCCGACTCCCCGCTGAGCATGGAGCCTGACTCTGGGCTTGATCTCACATCACTGAGATCATGATCTGAGCCGAAATCAAGAGTTGGCTGCTTAACTGATGGAGCCACCCAGGTGCCCCAGTTGGATATATTTTTAATTGCCATGTTTCCAGGATCCATGAGCAATGTTGGGTGAAATAGGCACCTAGGTTCTACTCTGGGGGAACAACAAGTCATCACCATAGCCAAAGCGAACAGGCCTGTGTTGACCTGTCTTCTCAGTTTGCAGTCTGTGCTGTGGAAATTATTTTCTTTCTTTTTCTCCTTTGAACATTAATAGGAAATTCAAGTGTTGTATTGTTTGCTAGATAGGCAACATTTTCCTTTTTTTCCTCAAAGGGGAAATATTACCTCAGCATTCAGACATTCTGCCAGTATTTGTGGTCCATGAATACTGAACATATTTAGAGTTTGTTATCTTGATGCCTGCTAAGATAGAGTAACAGTGGTAATAAGCATAATGATAAGGACAATAATTAGCAATGTTACAGCACTTAGTATGTGTCAGATGCCCTTCAGAGCATTTTATTTTTACCAACTCATTTAAAATTCTTATAACAAATGTTAGTAACATTTTAACTTTCATTTTATAGATAAGGAGACTATGGCACAGAGAGGTTGAAGAGCTTGTCTGAAGGTACACAGCCAGCAAGTAGAATCAGAGATTATTCAAGTCTTGCTACTGTGAAGAACACTCGTGTGTGTGTGTGTGTGTGTGTGTGTGTGTGTGTGTGTTGTGCATATACTCAGGGCATTTACTCACACACATAATATAATGTTCTCTGATACCTGAAAGTACTGTGGGTGACTTCGGGCTGATCCGTAGCTCGGTCTAAGGATACTGAATGTTTTTATTTTTAGAAGCTTAGCTTTTATTTCCCGTTTTCATCCAGGCAAATTTTAATGGTTATTCCTAGGAGAACTTATAATGAATGGAATTTGGGGGATAATAATGATAATAATAATAATAAAATTATCATCCCATTAGGATTATTCAGAAAGCAACGAATTATACATCCCCTTTCCAAACTAGAGCCCTCCATGCGTGACTGAGCTGTAGTCATGGTGGGATTGTCTGAGTGACTAAATGACCCTGCTGCTACCTGGGGCACAGTGGATATTTTACAACTAGTCTTTTTCCTCATAGACTCTAAACATATAAAAGACGTAAGACACAACTTTTAGCTACTAGGTATAATTTTGTAATGGGTTTCTAGAATGCGTTTTCTTGAAAAATTCCTACATTGCTACCAAACCAAGTCTTCAAGAGGCTAATCAAAGACATGTGAAGGGCCTGAGTTTACAAGGTAATAGACAGTATGGATTGATTTATTTAATTGTTTAATTCCTTTTCCAATCTCCAGCTAGTACTTAGTCCTGTGTAAAGAATATAGAAAGCTAAAAACCATATTTCTCAGTCACCATTGTATTTGGGATTCCAGATGGGCTGTTTGGTCTACCAATTGGATGCACCCATGTGAGACTTTAATTTAGAATTGAGATGAGGGGCAAGAAAGGTATGGCTCAGGGGATCCTTTTGCTGATGTGGATTGCAGCAGAGGAAGCATGTTTTGGAACCAGCAACTCTTAACAGTCATATAATGTTCTGATGTCACTATAAGCAACCAGCTAGATAATTAGGCTTATTTGTTTCAGGAATTGCTTTTCAATTTCACTTTTTTTTTTAAGTATATAAAACATGTTCCCATATCAAAACTGTAACTGGATGTATTCTGAGAAATCTAGTTTCCATTCCTATCCTCTCTACCTCATTTCTCCTTTTCTTCTCATGTAACACATTTTAAAAATTAGTTCATGGTTCATTTTTTCAGTATGTCATTTTGTAGATATGAGAAGATACATTTATGTCTGTGTTTCCCTATACTCCTTGCTCTTTTCCCCATGTTTTTGAGATTGGTTCACATCAGAGTATGGCATAGAGAGGTTGTTCTTACTCTCTTGTCTCGTTGCTCTGACTGCCACTCCCAACACAAGGGGCAGTGGAGGACCATCTGTTCCCCATTCAGTAAGCTACTGGCTCTGGGATGGAGCTGCATATATAAGAAATCAGATATCCATCAATTCTTCCCTAATTGAATATTTTGTTTTTTAAAAATATTTTCTAAAAATCAGAAATAGGTGTCAGAATTTGAGAAATGGACACAGAAACCATGCCTATTATTTTTATATATTTATTTTTTATTTAAATTCAATTAGTTAATATATAATGTATTATTAGTTTCAGAGGTAGAGGTCAGTGATTCATCAGTCTTACAGAATACTCAGTGCTCATTACAATACATACCCTCCTTAATGTCCATCACCCGGTTACCCCAGCCCCCTACCCCCCTCCCCTCCAGCAACCCTCACTTTGTTTCCTATGATTAAGAGTCTTTTATGGTTTGTCTCCCTCCTTGATTTTGTCTTGTTTTATTTGTTCCTCTTTTCCCTTATGGTCCTCTGTTTTGTTTCTTAAATTCCACATATGAGTGAGATCATAATGATAATTGTCTTTCTCTGATTTATTTCACTTAGCATAATACCCTCTAGTTCCATCTTGCAAATGGCAAGATTTTGTTTTCTGATGGCTGAGTAGTATTCCATTGTATATATATACACACACTACATCTTAATCATTCATCTGTTGATGGACATCTTGGCTCTTTCCACAGTTTGGCTATTGTGGACATTGCTGCTATAAACATTGGGGTGCACGTGCCCCTTCGGATCCCTACATTTGTATCTTTGGGATAAATACCCAGTAGTGCGATTGCTGGGTCATAGGGTAGCTATATTTTCAACTTTTTGAGGAACCTCCTTACTGTTTTCCAGAGTGACTGCACCAGCTTGCATTCCCACCAACAGTGTAAAAGGGTTTCCCTTTCTCCACATCCCCGCCAACATCTGTCATTTCCTGACTTGTTAATCTTAGCCATTCTGACTGGTGTGAGATGGTATCTCATTGAGGTTTTTGATTTGTATTTCCCTGATGCCAAGTGATGTTGAGCATTTTTTCATGTGTCTCTTGGCCATTTGGATGTCTTCTTTGGAGAAATGTCTGTTCATGTCTTCTGCCCATTTCTTGATTGGATTATTTGTTCTTTGGGTGTTGAATTTGATAAGTTCTTTGTAGATTTTGGATACTAGCCCTTTATCTGATATATCATTTGCAAATATCTTCTCCCGTTCAGTAGATTGCCTTTTAGTTTTGTTGATTGCTTCCTTTATTGAGCAAAAAGCTTTTTATCTTGATGAAGTCCCAATAATTCATTTTTTGCCTTTGTTTCCCTTTCCCTTGCCTTTGGAGATGTGTCTAGCAAGAAGTGCTGCAGCC